>NW_022436976.1:27299911-27607895 GCF_009761245.1 Sapajus apella | reverse complement strand
AAGAAAGAAAGAAAAAGAAAGAAAGAAAGAAAGAGAAAGAAAGAAAGAAAGAAAGAAAGGAAAGAAAGAAAGAAGAAAGAAAGAAAGAAAGAAAGAAAGAAAGTAAGTAAGAAAGAAAGAAAGAAAGAAAGAAAGAAAGAAAGAGAAAGAGAGAAAGAAAGAAGGAAAGAAAGAAAGACAGGAAGGAACGAAGGAAGGAAGGAAGGAAGGAAGGAAGGAAGGAAGGAAGGAAGGAAGGAAGGAAGGAAGGAAGGGAGGGAGGAAGGAAGGAGAGAGACAGCCAACAAGTCCCTACAGAGTGTCCACAGTGGTATAGAGCTTTCTTGTGGATCCTCGGCCAAAGAGCAACAGTTGATTGTGGTCCTTCCTAAAGGACCCAGTAATATGATCAGCTGGCAAAGGCTATACACAGAAACATCAAACATCAAACAATAGTGTGTACTGAGGAGGTAGGCAGCTGTAGGTGGTTGGGGCAGGAGAGAATATCAAGGGCAGCTGAGGGGCAAAGTGCAGATCATGCGTGTTCCAAGACTCCAGCGGCACATCCTGCTGGAGGCTCATGCATACTTTGACTGTCCTTTGCCCCTGTGCTTCTGCTTGTGCCATTCCCTTCACCCATGTGCTCTTCTTTAATGCTTGCCTGATTAGACTGTGCTCAGGCCATTGTTTTTCATGGGAGGCATGCCCTTCTAGCTCATTTCTTCTCTATGCCTCCATGGTACTGTGAACCCATATTTATCATAACACTTGCTATGTTGGATTACTGCATTAATGGAAGGCAGGATTGCTGTACAATTAAAAACCCAGGGTGGAGAAAGATACCTGGTTTTGAATCCCAATCCACTTCTAGCTAGCTATGTTTACCTTGGGAAAATTATTAAACTCTCCATTATATCTTTCAAATGAAAATTATAATTAGGACCTACTTCATAGGGTTGTCTAGAGAAGCATATTAATTAATTTAAATGTTTCAGATACTTCAGACACTGCCTGACAAATAGTAAGATTCAGTAAAATGTTACCTTCTAGAGAGTTCAGGCTACAATCCCAAAGCATCTTCTCTAGGTCAAGTGCTGTGCTGAGACATATTTATGTATGTCATCTCATTGTTCTTCTCAACAACCTTGCAAGGTAAGTAGCATTTAATCAACGTTTCCCTTGAAGAAATGGAAGCTTAATAGAATTTTTAAATGGTGAGCATTTAAGCTTCTTTCATTTATATTTAAGTGAAATAGGGTTAGTAATGCCTATTTTAGAGTTGTGAGAATTAAGTGAGAACATGTATAATTTAGTAGAAGAAATAAAAGCTGGGATGAGTGTTTTAAATGACCTGTAACTTGGTGTTACTTGGATAGGTTGCTTTAGATGCAAATGAATATAAGGCTCTATAGGTGTAAGGGATGAGTATAATAGCCCCTATCCTCGAAGAGCCCATGGTATAGTGGACTGTTGCAGTGGCTTGAGGCCAGTGAATAGATCTCATTCATCTCAGAAGTCTCCCGACCCAACTGCGCAGTGCCTGGTACAGAGTGAGTGCTCAATGGCATGCTCTTGCACTGCTTCCTGACCCTGGTTCCAAATGCCCCTTGCTCCACTTCTCCTCAGGTTCAGGAGATACAGGGAATACAGGGAATGGTCCGGACATATCTAATGGATGGCCTTGTATATGCTATGGATCACGGGTGATAATAATAAATGTTAAAATGGAAATTCCAGTACAGTAATATAGAAACATGGCGAGGAAGAAAGTAAATCTAATTGGTTAGATTAGAGAAGGCTTCCTGAAAAAGTAAGATCCACCCTGAGTCTTGAAGGATGGTTATAACTTCTTGAGAAAGACATTTGAAAATGTAGGAGAACCAGGTTGAACAAAGGAATGTTTCTATAGTAAGAGATTAAGAGAATGGCTCCCATCACTTGGGAAAGTTTCCTCCATTGTTGGGTAGACCAGATGACCCTAAAAGCATTTTCAAGTGAAATATTACAATTAAAAATGTGATTAAAGAATGTTATATATTAACAACATTTAAAATTATTGAAATCTTGTTGAGGCTATCTTTCACATCTTCATACATTGGATACTTTGTATCTTTACAATCTTTCTAAGACATTTCTAGTTGTGCTGCTCATTAGCAACTTCAACTTACTCAGATGGATGCTATGAATACTATAAAACTAATATTGTTTCTCTTTTTTTCTGGCTAGAGAGCTTAAAGCCAAATTCATGGCCACTTGTGACAGGTTCACAGGATTACCTGTTAAAGTTTGCTGACTGATTCCACCACTGTGTTTATGTTACTTTCTTTGTATTATTATTCCTTTGCCTACCTTTGCTCATTTATCTCATCTTTTTACCGGTATTATTCATATCTCTTGAAGATATTTCAAATCCTTTTGGAATAGGAGTGAGATAGGATATAAACAAATTACCAACACTACATTGTTTATTGTAGCCCAAGGCCTTCGGCAGAGTAACAATGCGTACAGCCTGCAAAAGGAGCCTATGCTCTCCAGCAGATCTGTCATCACTCCCAGACTGGAGCTGTAGGTGGGGCAGACATTCTCTAAGTCTGGATGCAATTTGTCACTGCACACACATGCTGGAGATTGTAGGAGAAGTTAGAAAGAGATTGAAGAGTCTGAAGACTAGAACTGAGCCAAATAAATGCTCTGATGGGGGCGTGGCCCCATCCAAAGGCTGACTCTGAGCGTGAGACATGCCTGGAGGAGGCAAGAGTAACACCTTGCATCACTTTCTCCAGGAGGCTGCCCAGCCTAGAGTGAGACCCTTTCTCTGGGCTCCCAGATCCTTCCATGTTTATCCTTCTTTGTAGCACCTCTTATTACTTCACTCTATGTGAAAATATCTTACTGCATCTATTTACCAGCCTAATTACTTGTCTCTTTTATGTATGTAAGAGTCACTAGGAAACATGTAAAATGTAGATTCCTTTGTTCTATTCCAAAAAAATTCTGATTATATGTCTAAGGTGAGGCTCAGGAATCAGCATTTTCAACCAACAGCCCAAGTCATCTGAGGGTAGTCATTCACAGATCCTGGGAAATTCTGTCTGTATTGGACTACTGACAAAGGAACCTTTACCCTGTCTCTAAATCTGTAGCACACAGCAGAGGGTCTGACTCAGAGTATCATACCTTGTTTTACAGATGCTCAAACTAAGGCACAAGAGATTACATCACTTATCCAAAATTATCTACCTAGAGATTGGAGAAGCCAGGTTTAAAACTCAGATCTGACTGATTCCAAATGGTATGTCCTTCCCACAGTCCTAAGCAAGGAGGTATGATGGTTTACTTCACTGGTATCTAAGTAGGCTGTGCACTTTCAAAGAGGTGTGCAAGATAATCAACTTGGATGTGGGAGGAACATATTAGAACTTCTATTCACATTTATTTTAATACAGCATTTAGTTGTATTTTTGTATGTTTATGGAATACAAGCATAGGTGCAGAGGTGGATGTATACAATGAATAAAAAAACATATAAAATGCATAAATAAACATGCATATATGGTGTGCTTCCTCAAAAATGCCTGTGACTGTGATAGGGGCACACAGTCAGAGCCTTTGACGATCACTGGTTTAGCTTTCTTTTATCTGTGATAGTAGCACAGTAGTGCCCACATGCATGCATCTTAAAGATGCCGTATGTGGCATCTAACACATCTCTCTGGGACTTCTCAGGGGCCAGAGCAAGAGATGAATGAGCAGAATTATTGCAGGAGGATCAAACACTTCTTCTCAGAATTTGTAGAGCCTGTGCATTTGTCTTCTTGCCTATCAAAGACTGATTGTGATGTACTGGGCTTGCTAGTATATACCTCCATCTGCCACATACCCAGGGCCTGTCCATCCACAAGGTTCCTGGAGGCAGAGGCAAGCAGCTCTCTACGAGAGAGAGTGGCACAAGCCCCTTAGCTCAAGGACAGGATGGCTCAGCCCCATGGAGTTGCTAAAAGAGAGGTTCACATTTAGAAACCAAATTTACTGAGAAGACAAAGTTAGATTTGGGCAAAAATGTGAATGCTTTGATGCCTCAGGATCATGTAGAAAACTGGGTAGGGGTGGGCTCTGCTTAGAAGAAAACGGGGCTTCTAGGATATGTTTTTCAAAGGCCTCAGCATGGTGAAGAAATGTAGTTGTCAGAAATGAGCTTTTGTAAGGTAGCGCTGCTTTAAGAAAACTGGCAGGGAGAGAAGGCAAGGAAGTAGGGCTTCCTTGGGGTCACTGAGATGGCAGGGGCAGGACCAGCGCATACAGTTCTGCACTTTGTGCTGTGCACTGAGTGGGGGCAGTGAAGGGGCAGGAATGGGCTAAAATCCTGTCCACATGCACTCTGTTTGCTAAACTGAGGCCTTGGTGTGGACCTACATTTGCAAAGAAGGGGGAACTTTTCCTCATTTATCTTCTCAGAGAAGGTCCTTTTCCTAATTGGTCCTGGAGATGGTGGGGCTGGGCTGTTTTTCTAATTTGCTCAAAGGTGGAGTATGGGCTATATGTGGCCATGGATAGAGTGCCCCACCCTCTGTAATGTGACTCCATATCATGGCTCAAAAATGTTCAGGGAATCTGCAAATATAGTGTGCTGGCAACCACTAGATCACCTGTGGAAGCTGCAAGTGTGGAGTTTTGGGTTCTGGTTAGCACATGCCATGTTCAAGACTAATAGAAAAGCAGATATGTGGGGGTGGAGGGAGGGTCATGAAATCAACTAAGTCAATAACTCACAGAAGTTCTGTGGAAGGCACTAAACACACATGGGCCATAAAGCAGGTAGTTTCAGCCAAGTTTATCTCCACCTCTGGGAGAATCCATGAGACTTCTGGGTTACTGTAGAGCAAGCTTGTACAACCCATGGTCCACCGGCCACATGCTGCCCATAACAGCTTTGAATGTAGCTCAACATAAATACATAAACTTCCTTAAAACATTGTGAGATTGTTTTGTGATTTTTTTTTAGCTCATCAGTTATTGTTAGTGTTGGTGTATTTTATGTGTGGCCCAAGATAATTCTTCCTCCAGTGTGACACAGGAACGCCAAAAAATTGGACACCCCTACTGTAGATGCCTTGTTTTTCCCTCCACTCAGTATCATTAAGACCTTAATAGTCTGTTGATACAAAAGTTCAGAATGGAAAGAGCTCACACAAGGAAACTGAGGCCTGAAGGGATTACTAGTATTTTTGACTCTGGACCCAGATTGCCTCAAGTTTGAATTCTGACTCTGTCATTTATTAGCTCTGTAACTTTGGACAAAAACAGTTAATCTTCCTGTACCTCAGATCCTCATCTGTAAAATAAGGAAAATAAAAGCATCTACTCGAAATAAAAGATTTCCGTGTATAAGCCTGTCACATAGTAAGCAATATGGAGATACTAGCTCTTATTAGCATTATTATTTTTTCTTCTTTGATCTCATTTAATTTTCACCACCACCTTGGGAGCTGAGCAAGGACGTCCGGATGCCTCATTTTATAGTTCAGGAAACCGTAGCTTAAGGACAGAGAAATTGTGGGGTAGGAGGTGGGATCAGGGAATTTGGCTCCCCTGAAATTAAGGGAAGTTTTGAAATTAGTGTATACTTAGGCCTTTGATGAGTACAGATGACATTGAAAATGTCACAAAATTAATCTCTCCTCATTATAAACATTGCATTAAGACACAGCAGTAGGAAGACATGAACACATTTTCATTATAGTTCAAGAAAATTCCTTTCCTCAAGAATGTTGTCTATATTAAGAATGGCCATTAAATGTCAATGAGGGACACTGGATGGTGGTTATGAGCCCTATCTGAGGCCCTGGTTCAGAAACCGGAAACTTGAGAGAGAGGAGAAAGGGGTGGAGGCCCGCAAAGAAACACAGGGGAAACCTGAACTGAGCCTGACCCAGAAAACTGCTCATGCAATTTTTCTTTCTACAAATGGGAAAAGTCAATTACAGTGTAAAAATTCCAATATATATTTTAATGCCTCCTACATGCCAGGCATTGTGCCTGTAATCTATATGCATTATGCCATCAAATATCCACAACACCTCCATGAAATTGGTGATATTATTAGGTTTTCCAAGTAAAGGAGGTTAACGATAAAAAAATTTCTAAGAATTTTGCAAAGCCAAGTAGCTATTGATTAAGGACTTAGGACTTCAGATTCAGGTAGAAGGGCATGGTTAAGCATAGGGGGTCCTAAGCCAGGCTGCCTGTGTTCAGGTATGGACTCAGTCATTTTCTAGCTGTGTGGCCCCAAGAAAATTTCTTAACTTTTCTGAGTGTCCACTTTCTCATCCATCAAGTGAGATGATAATAAAAGTACTTATAGGGCTGCTGCATTTATTACATTTATATATGTAAAGTGCTTAGAATGAAAAGTGACCACAGGTAATACTGAATAAATATTATTATTGTTGCTATTTTCATTACTCTTTTCTTAATTACTGTTTTTATCTTTACACTGGAGGACTTTGGCATCACTCAGATCAGAATTCAAACTACTATTTAATATCTCACTAATTTCAGTTTCTTAGGTGTTGTGCCAAGTATGTTGTCTGTTTGCATCCAGATCTGTTTCCCACCTTTCCTCTATTCTGCTCTTATCACAGGGGGCTGACCTTTGCAAACTATATTTTTAAGAATTCCTTGCCAACTGACTTTCAGCTGGAATCAGCCCACGAGAAGAAGATGCTGGAAACTAGAGGCAGGAAGAAGTGACTCCCTCTCCCTCAAGACTCCAGCTTTCAACTGATGCCTTCTACCACTGCGATCCAACCTCCTTCCAAGCAGCTTCCATCCTGGGTTTCAGTTCTAGCATGGCCCCTGATCCTGGGCTCTGGTAACACCATCTCCTCCTCCCTTCCACAGCCCAGACCACAGGGCAGAAAGGGATCCCTGCCTCCCTTCCTCGGGAAGCAGCCATAGTGCTGCTTCCTGTTGTTAATCTCTGGGGTGTCTCAGTTGACCCCACTTGGTTTTTCAGTACTTCCAACACTCTTATGATCAGTTCAATGGATTAATTTCCACCTATTGATGGTTCTTCCCAGACCCTGACTGATACAAGTTTAATATGGAGATGAACAGAACAGGTAAGGAAAACCAGGCCTGACCCTAAACAAAGTAGCAGGGAAAGAACTAAGACTCAAGAAGCCAAAACAGGAGCCAAAGCATCATAACTGAAATCCAAAAGGTGATGTCCAAACCAGAGAAGGGTGACAGGACACCCACACAAGAAATGCATATGGAATCCTACGTCATTCCTTTATAAAGGGAGGTTGGTACTCAAATCCCAGGGCAGGACTGAACCTGCAGGTGGAGATCAGGAGCTTAGTTTATAAGGAGAAGAGGAAATTAGGCAAGGTCTGAGGAAGAGATTAGAGAAAGTTGGGTGTTAACCACATTTTGGGTAATAATTTAATTACACTGTAAATGCCATAGGAGAGCTCACAATTTAAAGGAGCTCTGTGGGGAGTCTTTTTGTTCTGTAAATAATTATCCTACGTCTAATTTTAAGAGCAAAGATACCTAAAAAAAGACAGAGTACATCTAGGGGAGGGAATGACGTAGGATAATTTATTTGCATTTGTTTGGATTTTCATATATTTGGGTTGTTTATTTATTTATTTATTTTTACCCAGGAACAATAGGGCCCAACTCAGCTTTGAATTAGGCACTGTTTGGAATAAACCACAATCAGTTTAGTAAAATTTTGATTATATTAGCTTTGCAAATGGCTTGCCCAAGGTGAGTAGCAATGCATTCTGGGTAAGTATGGGGGGAAAAAATCATGATTTCAGGGCATATAAGGGCTAGAAAGACCCTAGAGCAGTCAGGAATCATCTCAAATATTTGATACTCAGGCACTGTTTAGAACATCTTGTCTAAATGTGTGCCAAGTGTAGCTTTGAATACCATCATTTGTCTAATGGTAATTTCCACTCACTGGTCATGGTTTTACCTGCTGGGACCATGGGAAACAAATTTGCTCCCCTAGATGTACTCTGTCTATTTTTAGGTATCTTTGCTCTTAAAACAAAAATTCCTAATTTCTTCAGCCATTCCTCCTGTGACACGTCTTCTGAAGCAGAGGAATGGTAAATGAGTTACAGTGTATATACTGGGTAGAATAATATGTAACCACTAAAATAATCATTATGAAGTAGGAAGAGAAGAAACTCTTAACGCTCAAAGACAAGAGCAGATTACAAAATTGGAAGGAGGCCATTTCCATATTGCTGAACACTTATATTGAAACATGCTTGTGCATTTTCTAATTGTAAAAATAATTTGGCAGCAGTACAAAACATTTATGATAGGGAAAAAAAGATCTCTTAAGTCTCCAAATAACAGTGGCTGTCCATTGCTGCTCTATGGAAAAGCTGTATTCGAATCGCCAGAAGCTTTCTAAAATTAGAGATCACAGGACCCTGGCTGACTTCCGGAATCTCTGAGGGCCTGGAATCCCTTGTTTCTCACTGCTCCCTGGGGGATTCCAACGCAGCAGGAGGGAGAATACCACCTATCACAATAACAATGATCATTTCTGTATTCTCTTCCACTCTCTTTTCACATGCATGTGATTACTCAAAGATAGCATTTACTCAATTTTGGACACAAATGTTTTTATACAACATTAAAACAGTGTTCTTTCTTAATTTTTAATTATATATATATATATATATATATTTTATTGTACTTCAGGTTTTGGAGTACATGTGAAGAACATGCAGGATTGTTGCATAGGTACATACATGGCAATGTGGTTTGCTGCCTCAATCCCCATCACCTATATCTGGCATTTCTCCCCATGTTATCCCTCCCCAACTCCCTACCCTCTGCTGTCCCTCCCCTAGTCCCCCCCAACAGACCCCATGTGATGCTCCCCTCACTGTGTCCATGTGTTCTCATTGTTCAACACCTATGAGTGAGAACATGTGGTGTTTGATTTTCTGTTCTTGTGTCAGTTTGCTGAGAATGATGGTTTCCAGGTTCATCCATCTCCCTACAAAGGACACAAACTCATTGTTCTTTATGGCTGCATAGTCTTCCATGGCGTATATGTGCCACATTTTCCCTGTCCAGTCTATCATCAATGGGCATTTGCGTTGGTTCCAGGTCTTTGCTATTGTAAACAGTGCCACAGTGAACATACGTGTGCATGTGTCTTTATAATAGAATGATTTATAATCCTTTGGATATATACCCATTAATGAGATTGCTGGGTCAAATGGAATTTCTATTTCTAAGTCCTTGAGGAATTGCCACTCTGTCTTCCACAATGGTTGAACCAATTTACACTCCCACCAACAGTGTAAAAGTGTTCCTATTTCTCCACATTCTCTCCAGCATCTGTTGTCTCCAGATTTTTTAATGATCACCACTCTAACTGGTGTGAGATGGTATCTCAATGTGGATTTAATTTGCATTTCTCTAATGACCAGTGATGATGAGCATTTTTTCATATGTTTATTGGCTTCATATATGTCTTCTTTTCAAAGTGTCTGTTCATGTCCTTTGCCTACGTTTGAATGCGTTAGTTTGTTTTTTTCATGTAAAACTGTTTTAGTTCTTTGTAGATTCTGGATATTAGCCCTTTGTCAGATGGGCAGATCGCAAAAAGTTTTTCCCTTTCTGTTGGTTGCTGTTCACTCTAATGACCATTTCTTTTGCTGTGCAGAAGCTCTGGAGTTTAATTAGATCCCATTTTTCTATTTTGGCTTTTTGGTGGTTTAGTCATGAAGTCCTTGCCTATGCCTATGTTCTGAATGATTTTGCCTAGGTTTTCTTCTAGGGTTTTTATAGTGTTAGGTCTTATGCTTAAGTCTTTAATACATCTGGAGTTAATTTTAGTGTAAGTTGTCAGGAAGGGGTCCAGTTTCTGCTTTCTGCACATGGCTAGCCAGTTTTCCCAACACCATTTATTAAACAGGGAATCCTTTCCCCGTTGCTTGTTTTTGTTAAGTTTGTCAAAGATCAGATGGTTGTAGATGTGTGGTGTTGCCTCCACGGCCACTGTTTTGTTCCATTGGTCTATATCTCTGTTTTGGTAACAATACCATGCTGTTTTGATTACTGTAGGCTTGTGGTATAGCTTGAAGTCAGGTAAACTGATGCCTCCAGCTTTGTTCTTTTTGCTTAGATTTGACTTGGCTATGCAGGCTCTCTTTTGGTTCCATATGAAGTTTAAGGTGTTTTTTTCCAGCTCTGTGAAGAAGGTCATTGGTAGCTTGATGGGGATAGCATTGAATCTATAAATTACTTTGGGCAGTATGGCTATTTTCACAATATTGATTCTTCCTAACCATGAGCATGGAATGTTTCTCCATCTGTTTGTGTCCTCTCTTATTTCCTTGAGCAGTGGTTTGTAGTTCTCCTTGAAGAGGTCCTTTACATCCCTTGTTAGTTTTATTCCTAGGTATTTTATTCTCTTTGTGGCAATTGTGAATGGCAGTTCGTTCTTGATTTAGCACTCTTTAAGTCCATTATTGGTGTATAGGAATGCTTGTGATTTCTGCATCTTGATTTTGTATCCTGAGACTTGGTGAAGTTGCTTATCAGTTTAAGGAGATTTTGGGATGAGACCAAGGGGTATTTTAAATATACAGTCATATCATCTGCAAATAGAGACAATTTGACTTCTTCCCTTCCTAACTGAATACGCTTTATTTCTTTTTCTTGCCTGATTGCTCTGGCTAGAACTTCCAATACTATATTGAATAGGAGTGGTGAGAGAGGGCATCCTTGTCTAGAGCCAGATTTCAAGGGGAATGCTTCCAGTTTTTGCCCATTCAGTATGATATTGGCTGTGAGTTTGTCATCAATAGCTTTTATTCTTTTGAGATACATTCCATCGATACCTAGTTTATTGAGAGTTTTTAGCATAAAGGCTGTTGAATTTTTTCGAAGGCCTTCTCTGCATCTATTGAGATAATCATGTGGTTTCTGTCTTTGGTTGTGTTTACCTGATGGATTATGTTTATAGACTTTCGTACATTAAACCAGCCTTGCATCCCCAGGATGAAACCTACTTGATCGTGATGAATAAGCTTTTTGACGTACTGTTGCAATCGGTTTGACAGTATTTTATTGAAGATTTTTGCATCAATGTTCATCATGGATATTGGCCTGAAGTTTTCTTTTTTTGTTGAGTCTCTGCCGGGTTTTGGTATCAGGAAGATGTTGGTCTCATAAAATGAATTGGGAAGTATTCCCTATTTTTGGATTGTTTGGAACAGTTTCAGAAGGAGTGGTACCAGCTCCTCTTTGTATATCTGGTAGAATTCGGCTGTGAACCCATTTGGACCTGGGCTTTTTTGGTTGGTAGGCTATTAATTGCTGCCTCAACTTCAGCCCTTGTTATTGGTCTATTCAGGGTTTTGACTTCTTCCTGGTTTAGGCTTGGGAGAATGCAAGTGTCCAGGACTTTATCCATTTCTTCCAGGTTTATTGGTTTATGTGCATAAAGTTGTTTGTAGTAATCTCTGATGGTAGTTTGTATTTCTGTGGAATCTGTGGTGATATCCCCTTTGTGGTTTTTTATTGCATCTATTTGATTCTTCTGTCTTTTCTTTTTTATTAATCTGGCTAGTGGTGTGTCTATTTTGTTGATCTTTTCAAAACACCAGCTCCTGGATTCATTGACTTTTTGAAGGGTTTTTTTTGTGTCCCTATCTCCTTCAGTTCTGCTCTGATCTTAGTTATTTCTTGTCTTCTGCTAGCTTTTGAGTTTTTTGATCTTGCTCCTCAGGCTCTTTCAATTTTGATGATAGGTTGTCAATTTTAGATCTTTCCTTGCTTCTCATGTGGGCATTTATTGCTATAAATTTTCCTCTAGACACTGCTTTAAGTGTGTCCCAGAGGCTCTGGTATGTTGTGTCTTCATTCTCTTTGGTTTCAAAGAACATCTTTATTTCTGCCTTCATTTCATTGTTTGTCCAGTCAACATTCAAGAACCAGTTGTTCAGTTTCCATAAAGTTGTGTGGTTCAGAATTATTTTCTTAATCCTGAGATCTAATTTGATTGCACTTTGGTCTGAGAGACTGTTATGATTTTTGTTCTTTTGCGTTTGCTGAGAAGTGATTTACTTCCAATTATGTGGTCAATTTTATAGTAAGTGTGATGTGGTGTTGAAAAGAATGTATATTCTGTGGATTTGGGGTGGAGAGTTCTGTAAATATCTATTAGATTTGCTTGGTCCAGGTCTGAATTCAAGTCCTGAATATCCTTGTTAATTTTCTGTCTCATTGATCTGTCTAATATTGACAGTGGAGTGTTAAAGTCTCCCACTATTATTCTGTGGGAGTCTAAGTCTCTTTGTAGGTCATTAAGAATTTGCTTTAGGTATCTGGGTGCTCCTGTATTGGGTGCGTATATATTTAGGATCATTAGCTCTTCTTGTTGCATTGATCCTTTTACCATTATGTATTGCCCTTCTTTTTCTCTTTTGATCTTTGTTGGCTTAAAGTTTATTTTATCAGAGATGAGAATTGCAACTCCTGCTTTTTTTTGCTCTACATTTGCTTGATAAATCTTCCTCCATCCCTTTATTTTGAGCTTATGTGTATCCTTACATGTGAGATGGGTTTTCTGGATACAGCACACCAATGGGTTATGACTTTTAATCCAATTTGCCAGTCTGTGTCTTTTGATTAGGGCATTTAGCCCATTTACATTTTAGGTTAATATTTTTATGTGTTAATTTGATCCTGCCATTTTGATGCTAGCAGGTTGTTTTGCCCATTTCTTCATTGTGTTGATGCTCTTTACCATTTGGCATGTTTTTGGAGTGGCTGGTACTGGTTGTTCCTTTCTATGTTTAGTGCTTCTTTCAGGAGCTTTTGTAAGGCAGGCCTGGTGGTAACAAAATCTCTCAGCAATTGCTTGTTTGTAAAGCATTTTATTTCTCCTTTGCTTATGAAGCTTAGTTTGGCTGGATATGAAAATCTAGGTTGAAAGTTCTTTCCTTTAAGGATGTTGAATATTGGTCTCCACTCTCTTCTGACTTGTAGGGTTTCTGCCAAGGGATCCACTGTGAGTCTGATGGGCTTCCCTTTGTGGGTAACCCAACCTTTCTCTGGCTGCCCTTAGCATTTTTTCCTTCATTTCAACCCTGGTGAATCTGATGATTATGTGCCTTGGAGTTGCTCTTCTTGAGGAATATATTTGTGGTGTTCTCTGTATTTCTTGGACTTCAATATTGGCCTGCTTTGCTAGGTTGGGAAAGTTCTGGATATTATCCTGAAGAGTGTTTTCTAGCTTGGATTCATTCTCTCCATCACATTCAGGTACACCTATCAGAAGTAGATTAGGTCTTTTCACATAATCACATATGTCTTGGAGGTTTTTTTCATTTATTTTCACTCTTTTTTCTCTAATCTTGCCTTCTCATTTTATTTCATTGAGTTGATCCTCAATCTCTGATATCCTTTCTTCTGCTTGGTTGATTCGGCTATCGAAACTTGTGCATGCTTCATGAAGTTCTTGTGTTGTGTTTTTCAGTCCCATCAATTCATTTATATTCTTTTCTAAGCTGTTTATTCTCATTAGTATTTCATCAAACCTTTTTACAAGGTTCTTGGTTTCTTTGCATTGGGTTAGAACATGTTCTTTTAGATCAGAGAAGTTTCTTATTACCCACTTTCTGAAGACTGTTTCTGTCAATTCATCAGACTCATTCTCCATCCAGCATTGTTCCCTTGCTGGTGAGGAGTTGTGATCCCTTGAAGGAGGAGAGGCATTCTGGTTTTTGCTGTTTTCATCTTTTTTGCACTGGTTTCTTCCCATCTTTGTGGATTTACCTACCTGTGGTCTTTGTAGTTGGTGACTTTCAAATGGGGTCTCTGAGTGGATGTCCTTTTTGTTGATGATGAAGGTATTTCTTTCTGTTTTTTAGTTTTCCTTCTAACAGGCTCCTCTGCTTTAGGACTGCTGGAGGTCCACTCCAGACCCTGCTTGCCAGGGGATTGCCTGCAGCAACTGCAGAACAGTAAGGGTTGCTGCCGGTTTTCTTCTGCTATCTTCGTCCCAGAAGGGTACCTGCCAGATGTCGGCCAGAGCTCTCCTTTATGAGGTGTTTCTTTGGGTATATGGGGGTCAGGGAGCTGCTTGAGGAGACAGTCTGTCCCTTATAGGGGCTCAAGTGCTGAGCTGTGAGCTCCATTGTTCTGTTCAGAGCTGCTGGGCAGGCACATTTAAGTCTGCTGCAGTGGAATTCAGAACTGCCTTTTTTTCCTAGGTGCTCTATCCTGGGAAGGTGGGGCTTTATTTATAAGTTCCTGACGTGTTGCTGCCTTTGTTCAGAGATGCCCTGTCCAGTGAGGAGGTAGCCTAGTCACAGTCTAACAGCAGAGGTGTTGCTGAGCTGCCATAGACTCTGCCCAGCTGCTGTGTGAACTTCCTCGTGGTTTTGTTTATAGAGATATAGTTAGAACTGCCTTAGTTAGAACTGCCTTGGTAATGGTGGACTGCTTCTGTAATGGGAGACTGCCTTGGTAATGGTGGATTGCCTTGTTAATAGCAAACTGGCTCGGTAACGGTGCACTGCCTCAGTAATGGTGGACTGCCTTGGCAATTGCAGACACCCATACCCCACAGAGGTGGACTATCCTGGGTCCAGCTGTGCTTGCTGAGAAACTCTCAATCCAGAGCATTTCAGATTGCTGGTCTTTGTAGGGTTGGGACCTGCCAAGCCAGATCACCTAGCTCCCTGTTTCAGACCCCTCTTTTTCAGTTGAATGGGTAACTGTCTTCCAGGCATTCCAGTCGCCAGGTGAAATGGCAACCAGATTTGTGTGAGTTTTTGTGCAGAGACCTGCTGCACTGGCTGAAACAGCCACACTGGAGACTTGTGGCACTTTTCTGCCTGGGAATCTCCTGGTCTGTGGGCAGTAAAAATTCATTTCGAAATGCAGTGATCACTCATCCTCTGCATTCTTGCTGGAAACTACACTCCAGAGCTGTTCCTGTTTGGCCATCTTGGATCTAATCTAATTTTTAATTTTTTTTAGAGATGGGGTCTTGCTGTGTTGTACAGGCTGGAGTGCAGTGGCTATTCACACATGTAATCATAGCATACTACAATCTTGAACTCCTGGGCTCAAGTAATTAAAGGTGCAATTCACAAGTGCAATTATAGCACTATAATATATACAAGACTGAATTACTGCAGTCTTGAGCTCATGGGTTCAAGCAATCCCTCTGCTTCAGCCTTCCAAGTAGCTGGGACTTCAGGTGTGCATCACCATGCTCTGCCAAAAAGTAAGTGTTCTTTGAACTGAAATGTCTGCTAAACATAAAAATGTAGGAAAATCAAGAGGAGAAAAAGTCTCCCAGAATCACAGCACCTTAAGACAACCACTATTAACATTTTAACATAAATTCTTGTCTGTTTTTTAGGCACCATTTTTATTTTGTTTATTTTTACTGGAATAATTATGATGCACATGTAGTACCAACATCTGTGTCTTTCACATTGTGATAACATTGTTTTTTTCACACTGTTACATACTCTTCATAAAATGTGGCCACTGATCTATTATTGTTAGTCATTATTCCACTTATAAATAATTTTCTGACAAACATCTCTGTGTGTAAAGCATTACATATTTGAGTATTTCCTTACAATACATGCAAATAAATAAAGTTATCAGATCAAAGCATATGAATATTTAAGACATTCCTTTTTCAAAAAGATCAAGTCATCATAATTACCAAAAAAGTTCTATCAAGTAGGTCAGCCCATTCCCCTAGCATCTCTGTTCCCAGAATATGTAATTCTAGACTACAGAACTAAACATATCTGCTAAAGGAAGCATCTTAAAATCACCAGTGTGCAAAGATTGCCTTGAACAAGACACATGGATAGCTCATTATAAGGCTGAATCTGAGCTGTCCTTGAAAGTGGTGCTATGGTGCTGACATGGAGGGGGAAGCTTCATAATGAGGGTCTTCCCAGAGTTCCAGTGAACTCTCGGACCTGGCAGGGCTGTGACAGGAGCACCCCCCACAACACCCCCCCACACACACACATAGTAGTTATCCTATGAAGAGAAGAATCAGCCCTTCCAGGGCAGCCACACATTAGTCAGGGTTCGCCTGTGTGGGTGATGAAGTGGGAAAAGAGGAGCTGGCTCCCTGACAGAAAGAAAGAAGAACCTAAAGTGAGCATTCATTATTGGAGACCTCAGATTCTCCTGGAGAAATAATGAGTGTCACTGGAGCTCTGTGGGTTCCTTCAGGAGCAAAACAAGCTAGGTTTGATTGGGCTAATTTGACAATAGTCCAGTGGGGAGGAAGGAAGGAGGAAAAGGGGAACTGGAAGGGGCAAGGTGAAGTTTGGGGAAGGATACTGAAATATCTGACATTTAGTAGTATGTTAAATTCACAGAGCATCTTTCCTCGTAAGAATTTGGTTGATAATCATAGGATGCTTTGAGTTGGTAGACAAATACTGTCCAATTCCTACCCTGTTTCCCCTCAGCTTACCTCTGTGACCACCTGCACTATTAGTTTCAAATATACTATAGCTTCCCATCTCAGGTCTTTGCATCTCATCGCTCCTCTGCTACAGGGTTTCTCCAGCACCCAGATGGGTTTGCTTGGCTGTAGAATTGGTATGAGGTTAACACTCCAGAGCCACCTCCAGCCAATGGGGAATGAGGGTAAAAGGACCAACACGCCTGCTTCCGGCTCATCTCTAGAAACTGACTGGAGACATATTCTACACAGTTTCTCGGAGGGTCTCCAGCAGGATCGGGTTCACCTTCTTTACAGCAGTGCTTACAGTCTTGACCTGTCTCTCTCCCATCTCACTTTTTTACTGACTCTTCACTTGTATTGCCTAAGACCACTTTCCAAATAAACTATGTAACCCAAGTCCTTGTCAAGGGCCTACTTATAAAAGAACCAAACTAAGATAGCAGAAAATTTGTATGCCCATTTGGCAGATTAGAGGACTGAGTTTCAGAGAAATTCAGTGACTTTCCCAAGGTCACAGTTGTCATGTGGCAGCATCAGAACTGGAAGCTGACTCTGCAGCTACTGTTTACTCTACAAGGAAGTCTATTTTACACATCAAACAATAACATTTTATTGACTTCCTAATAGGCACTACATGGGGTACTAAGATCTCCAAGTCCGGTAAAAGAGAAAGAAAATTATTCACCATAAGGCAATGTCTTAAAAGTAGCAATCATCTAGTTCTGTTCCATTAGTTACTATCAGCATTTATTTAGGGCCTACTGCATGCCAGGAAGTCTGCTAGACACTGAAAAGCTGAAGATGAGTGAAACTTGGCCCCTGCCCTTCAGAAGTTTAGAATCTAGTAGTGGAAAAGCAGAGGTGACGGAGGTCGACAGACATAGACACGCTTTCCAATAAAAGTGGTAACTGAGAAAACAGGAGTAGAGTTACGCAGAAACAGAGAGGGCTGAAATCTAACTCATGCTGGGGGATTGGTGTCAGAATTTCTTGGAGGAGATTCATTTATTCATGCATGCAACCAATATCCTCTGAGTTTCTACTAGATGCCAGGTGGCACACTAGTACCCTGGATTACACTGGTGAATCATCCAGCTATAGTCCCTGTCTCAGGCCACAGCTAAGTCTTTAAAGAAATGCCTGAAAGTTAGCCAGAAGGTGAGTGGGGAAAGGCCTTCCAGCTGAAGGGAATAAGCATATGCAGAGCCTGGGAAGCATCAAGCAGCATTTTGGGAGTGAAGGGAGAGCTGTAGGGGATGAGGATGGAGGAGGGGAGGAATGGCATTGCTAGAGCATAAATACCCAGTAAAGGGGGCCAGGCAATGAGCTGCTGAGTTGGCCAGGGACCACATCAGAGTGGAGCTTAGGCTAACAAGGTGCTATAGGAGCATGAAGAAAGGGGGAGGATGGATGATTCTGTGGGGACACAGGAGGCCATCAAGAAGAGGTCCACAGAGGCAATGGCACTGGGGCAGGACCTTGAAGAATGTGAGAGATTTAGCCCCATGTAGAAAGAGAAAGGAGACTCTAGAAAATTTCAATTCATTTTGCAGTGCAAATTTTGTTCACTGTGCATACAGAGTGACATTTCAGTGAATTTTCTTCAGGAAACACATTGCTCAAGGGTGAGATTCAGGGCTGCCACATATAGTTTTGCAGAACTCAGTCCACATAGCTAAACACAGTGGCCTTCACATGTTTAGAGATTGCTGGGAAGGCCTGACCTCAAAAGGGATGTCCTCACATCCTTATATCTAAGCATCTGAAAGCCTTCCAGTTAGATATTTACTCCTTTGGATGGAGCTGCTTGCTCTTCAGTGAGTCACTTTAAATGCAAATATTCTGGCTTCTGGGGGTGAGTATGGGGTTCAGGGAGTCCAGTGATGTGGGCATGACAACTGACACCACAACACTGACTAGGTGGATCAGAGACCTAGAGCTAGGACACCCAATTTGTTTTCTGACATTCTCTTCTTTCCTTCTTCCACAGTGGAAGCACCTGCCCCCAACCTACAGGCTTAAGTAAGTTCTCAGCTCCCAGAATGCATGTGAGTCTCAAGCAGAAGGGGTTTAAGCAGATGCAGTCAGCATCCAGCTACTCTGACAGCCTTTAAGTATCACCTTGTTTAGATAACCAGGCCTTAGTTGACTGTACCTAGTCCTCATGTTACTCCTTGCTGGATTCAGCAATCTACTACTTAGCTTGGACCAATGTTGCTGCCGCTTTGCTCTCCCTCAGTACAGAAATCTCTAGAACACTTGGCTGTGTTCTTTACCCAATAAAAAATAGCCTCCTTTACTACCTATATCTGGACAAAGATCTACTTCCTACAGTGAGACTCAGGCACTCCACATATTCCAGGGTCTGTGTGGTCTAATCTCCAGATAGAAAGAAAACATTTATTCCCTCATTTATTTCACAAGATTTTATTGATCACCTAACTTCTGCACAACCTCAAAGAGTAGTAGCTGAGGGGTCATGTAGTCCAATCAGTGAATGAATAATTAAGCAAGATGAGATGGAAGAGACTGGAATTGAGTTGAAGAAGAAAGAAGAAAAAAGCTTAGCCTTAGAGCCTCTTTGAGCACAATTTTTCTTAGCTATAAAATGCAGATGGTATGGTTTCTTCATGAAGTATTGTCAGATTTGAGATAATGCTATGGTAAAGCATGTAGCAGGTATAAATGTTTCATATACAAACAATCTTATGTTTTTTTCAAGCTAGGATGAGATGGTGGACAGGCACAGTATGTCATACAATGGATTGTATTATAACATCACTTTCAGAGCCTGAAATATTTGGTATTTGGCATATTACCTTTACCATGAGCTATTTGAATTTTAATAGAGCAACTCTTCTCTACTATGTCATCACGAATGCATTATAGGTACCCCCAGATATTTAACATCTCATTCCTCTAGGTAACTGGAAAGGATGAGGGTTCCAGGAGTGGGGAATAAACCTGACTTTGAACTCTGTCTTGGTTTTTATAAATGATGAAACTGAAGTTCAAACAGACCCAGTAACTTGTCCAGATATATAGCCACAAAAACCTGGCATATATTCAAATTCAGGTCTTCCAACTGCAAGTTCACTGCCTTGTCTTTTTTCTTTGCTATCTTCCATCTTCTAGGCAGGTCCAGGTGTGAATCTGAGAATGGGGTTAAGAGAACATGACCCTGTGATGGGGTTCTTTTCCAATGATAATGAAGACCCTCAAATTGGCCCAGGAGTACTAATGACTGTATTAATAAATGCTGTAAGCATATTCAGAGATCTGTGTGCAGATGGACAGGAGCAGACCTGGAAGTGCTGGGAGAGGTAATATACTTAAAATTACCAGCTCAGCAAAAGTGGAGCTCACACTGGAGACTAATAAAATAAGCAAGTTGTTGAACTGGCAGACAGCTGGAGGAATTTGAAACTTGATGATTCCTGGCCAGATCTTGCTTAATTATTTCCAATATCTTCATTTCAAAAATAATGTGCTTTTTCCCCAGGACAGTTTTGATCAAGACAATTAGTCAAGTTACTACTTGGCTGATTACTGTCAGTCTATTAAAATACACACACACACACACACACACACACACACACACACACACACACATGTCATAAAGATAATATAGCATGGGGCTGAGGTCAGGGATTTAGCCTTTCTTGGGCTTATTCTCTGACATTAAGGAAAGACCTGTGCCATCTCTGAACATCTGTTTCTTCCTACATAAGTTGGGGGTAGATATACAAAAATATTTTTTTGAATTTAAGTTGATATAGAAGAGTATTTAGCATAAAGCTGAAATGTAATGGAAAACATTCAGAGATTTTGAAGAAAGTTAATCATTTGTGGTCTGCAGAGGACATTATAAGGAGAGTACAATGTGTGTAGATTTTTCAATATGCTGAGTTGTTTGCTAAAAGAAGTTAAATTTAGAATTAATAATTTGGATTTTAGAGCTTTGGCCTTCTCTTGATTCAACAATGCCTTTGCCTATAGCTCCTTACAATGAGTTGTATGCAATGTGTCATTTCCAGATGTCTCTACCTACACTTACGGCTGCCAGGTGTCCTGTGCACACAGACTGTCTAGTCACTCAATCCTGAGTTTAGGTCCATGGGGACTCTGCTTATTGCAGATTAAAAGAGACTCAGGAGACACACTGGCACCCTGCCTACAGGTGTCATTCAGGTATGCCATGTGCTGGTCCTGACAAACAAGTTCAGTTTAGTAAGTTCGATCCTTACATATGCTGATATACACTCATATAATCATTCCATGAACCTTTGCTGAGTTCTACTATGCATCAGGCATTGGGCAAAAGACAAAGGTCAGGTAAAAAGGTAACCCAGGCATCATTTCTGCCTGAGGTGCCCTCCACTTAGCAGAGGTGGCAGGTGACAAACACTCCCTCCTTGACCTTAGTGAGAATCCTCTGAGTCCTCTCCTTGATCAGGCCTCGACTTTGGATCTGCCCCTAGCTTACCAAGCCCAGTATTAGCAAAGAATCCTGCTAAGTCAGTTTATCAGGAATCTCCTAATCCTTGATAACTGGTTAAATTCCTCATCCCCCACCCTATATCTAAGTCCTTGGCCTGCCTTTAGCAAGAATTTATTAAGCCAGTATCTCCCTGTTCTTGATATCTAATCAAGTTCCTCTTAGTAGTTTTCCAGCCACTGACCCCCTCACTCTGTGCATTGGCTGTACATCTTCAGCTGCCTTTGCTGCATTCAAAGCAAAGCCCAGTTCTATCATGAAGTCTCTCTCCCCTACTACAATAGTTCAAATAAGATCTGTCTTGTTTTTAACAAGTGGACAGTGAACAATTTCTCTTTGGAACAGATGAGTACACAGCTAAGTATAACGCAAGGCACAAGAGCACTTCTTTCCATTCCTTGGGCTCCTAATAAAAATAATAATGCCAGCAGCTAACATTTTATTGAAGATTTGCTTGAGGCCAGGCACTATTCTAAGAACTTTACACACTGTGGCAGCTTTGGAGGCCTACCACTCCTAGGCAGTTCCAACCAAAGACTGAGCATGGTGGGGATATAGGGCTTAGCCATTTCTGCCGAATGCAGAAATCCTGCATGGGCAGTCTCATGGTTTCAGAGCTTCTGGTTGGCCTGGGTGAGACCTTTCAGAGGTAAACAATAGTCTAAGGTAATTTCTATCCAACCCCACTTTCTTCCTCTTCTCCTTCCATGGGTGCCAGACTGCATCATGGTCTGCAGCTTCTCCCTGATGCCTCCTGATGCCTGGCCCCTTTATCTTTGATAAGTGCTACCCCCAGTAAGTCTCTTAAACTTCCAACTCTGTATTGACATCTGCTTTCTGCAGGGTCTGAACTGATAAATACATATTATATCTTTTAATCTTCACAACAACCTTGGGGGTTGGATATTTTTATTACACCCATTTTATAAATAAAGAAATTGAGACACACAAAAGTTAGGCAGTTGATGCACAGTTAAATGGCAAAACAGAGATTCAAACCCAGGTATGGCTCTCTGTCATAAGTGTGTTAGCATCTAACCACTTCCATGATCAATGTGAGATAAAGGAAGCAAGCAAAAGCTCCCATCAGACACAAAGTTCCCTGTTATGACTGATTGAGAAAGCTGGTAAACTTGCAGATGAGGCCAAGGTGCTCCCAAGCAAGCATAATCCCTGTTCCATGTGTGACTCTAAGAAGACATGCCGGCACCGTGGCTCAAGCCTGTAATCCCAGCACTTTGGGAGGCCCAGGTGGACGGATCACGAGGTCAGGAGATTGATACCATCCTGGCTAACACAGTAAAACCCCGTTTCTACTAAAAATACAATAAATAAATAAATAAATAAATAAATAAATAAATAAATAAATAAATAAAATTAGCTGGGCATGGTGGCACATGCCTATAATCCCAGCTACTTGGGAAACTGTGGCAGGAGAATCACTTGAACCTGGGAGGCAGATGTTGCAGTGAGCCGAGATTGTGCCACTGCACTCCAGCCTGGGCAACAGAGTGAGACTCTGTCTCAAAAAAAAAAAAAAAAAGAAAAGAAAAGAAGACAGCCCAGGAGAGAGAGCAGGGTGATGCAAAAGGCAGTTCTGATGCTCCCACGGGGATGGAATCTAAGAAACGAGGGATATTTAAAGAAAATAATGCAGTTTTTCTTCATACATTCTAATAAACCCTGAACTTAAAGGATATGTCAGAACAATTCATCCTGTAAATATTTATCAGGCTGCTTGCATGAACCGGATACTGGGATATGGCAGTGAAAAAGACATGCACTGTCATTCCCTAGAGGATTCCAAGGTTCATAAGGCAGAGTAGAAAAGCTTAGGAAGCGCTGAACTTAAGAACAGGTTCCTCTGGTACCATTCCTTCTGAAACTATTCCAAACAATACAAAAAGAGGGAATTCTTCTCAAATCATTTTATGAGACCGACATCATCCTGATACCAAAACCCAGCAGAGACTCAACAAGAAAAGAAAACTTCAGGCCAATATCCATGATGAACATAGACGCAAAAATCTTCAATAAAATACTGGCAAACCAATTGCAACAGCACATCAAAAAGCTTATCCACCATGATCAAGTAGGCTTCATCCCGGAGATGCAAGGCTGGTTCAACATATGCAAGTCTATAAACGTAATTCACCACATAAACAGAACCAAGGACAAAAACCACATGATTATCTCAATTGATGCAGAGAAGGTCTTTGACAAAATTCAACAGCCCTTTATGATAAAAACCTTCAACAAGCTAGGTATTGACAGAACATATCTCAAAATAATAAAAGCTATTTACGACAAACCAACAGCCAATATCATATTGAATGGGCAAAAACTGGAAGCATTCCCCTTGAAATCTGGCACTAGACAAGGATGCCCTCTCTCACCACTCCTATTCAACATAGTACTGGAAGTTCTAGCCAGAGCAATCAGGTAAGAAAAAGAAATAAAGGGTATTCAAATAGGAAAGGAGGAAGTCAAATTATCTCTATTCACAGACGACATGATTGTATATCTACAAGACCCCATCGTCTCAGCCCGAAATCTTCTGAAACTGATAAGCAACTTCAGCAAAGTCTCAGGATACAAAATCAACGTGTAAAAATCACATGCATTCCTATACACCAATAACAGACTTAAAGAATCAAGAACGAACTGCCTTCACAATTGCCACAAAGAAAATAAAATACCTAGGAATACAACTAACAAGGAATGTAAAGGACTTCTTCAAGGAGAACTACAAGCCACTGCTCAGCGAAATAAGAGAGGACACAAACAGATGGAGAAACATTCCATGTTCATGGTTAGGAAGAATCAATATCATGAAAATGGCCATACTGCCCAAAACAATTTACAGATTCAATGCTATCCCCATCAAGCTACCAATGACCTTCTTCACAGAACTGGAAAAAAACACCTTTAACTTCATATGGAACCAAAAGAGAGCCTGCATAGCCAAGTCAATTCTAAGCAAAAAGAACAAAGCGGGAGGCATCAAACTACTGGACTTCAAACTATACTACAAGGCTACAGTAATCAAAAAGCATGATACTGGTACCAAAACAGAGATATAGACCAATGGAACAGAACAGAGGTCTCAGAGGCAACACAACATATCTACAACCATCTGATCTTTGACAAACCAGACAGAAACAAGCAATGTGGAAAGGATTCCCTGTTCAATAAATGGTGTTGGGAAAACTGGCTAGCCATGCGCAGAAAGCAGAAACTAGACCCCTTCCTGACACCTTACACTAAAATTAACTCCAAATGGATTAAAGACTTAAGCATAAGACCTAACACCATAAAAACCCTAGAAGAAAATCTAGGCAAAACCATTCAGGACATAGGCGTAGGCAAGGACTTCACGACCAAAACACCAAAAGCATTGACAACAAAAGCCAATATAGACAAATGAGACCTAATCAAACTCCACAGCTTCTGCACAGCAAAAGAAACAATCACTAGAGTGAATCGGCAACCAACAGAATGGGAAAAAATTTTTGCAGTTTACCCATCTGACAGAAGGCTTATATCCAGAATTTACAAAGAACTAAAACAGATTTACAAGAAAAAAACAAATAAGCCCATTCAAAAGTGGGCAAAGGATATGAACAGATACTTTACAAAAAAAGACATACATGAGGTCAACAAACATGAAAAAATGCTCATCATCACTGGTTATCAGAGAAATGCAAATCAAAACTACACTGAGATACTATCTCATGCCAGCTAAAATGGCGATCATTAAAAAATCTAGACAACAGATGCTGGAGAGGATGTGGAGAAATAGGAACACTTTTACACTGTTGGTGGGAGTGTAAACTACTTTAACCATTGTGGAAGACAGAGTGGTGATTCCTCAAGAATCTAGAGATAGAAATTCCATTTGACCCAGCAATCCCATTACTGGGTATACATCCACAGGATTATAAATCGTTCTACTATAAGGACACATGCACACGAATGTTCATTGCAGCACTGTTTACAAAGGCAAAGACCTGGAACCAACCCAAATGCCCATCGATTATAGACTGGACAGGGAAAATGTGGCACATATATGCCACGGAATATTATGCAGCCATCAAAAATGATGAGTTTGTGTCCTTTGTAGGGAGATGGATGAACCTGGAAACCATCATTCTCAGCAAACTGACAGAAAAGCAGATCAAACACTGCATGTTCTCACTCATAGGTGGGTGTTGAACAATGAGAACACGTGGACACAGGGAGGGAGCACTACACACTGGGGTCAGTTGGGGGGAAATAGGGGAGGGACGGTGGAGGGTGGGGAGTTGGGGAGAGATAGCAAGGGGAGAGATGCCAGATGTAGGTGATGGGGAGGAAGGCAGCAAATCACACTGCCACGTGTGTATCTATGCAACAATCTTGCATGTTCTTCACATGTACCCCAAAACCTAAAATGCAATAAAATAAATAAATGGAAAAAAAAAAAAGAACAGGCTCCTGTATTCACTGCCTGTGAAATCTTGGGCTGATGTTTATCTTTTTCTTGCATCTGAAACATTCTAGAACCTCTAAGAACTCGGTCAGAAACAGGAGGTTCAGAACGTGCTAAAACTTGTAAGTGTGAGAGTCAATGCAAAGGGCGTCATTTGTAACTTTCAGAGTAAGAAGAAGAGCCAGGAAGGGACAAGCTCAGTATGTGGAAATGAATAACAAATGTTTAGATGCTTGGTAATTAAGACCATGGACTCTTCTGTGGGATTATCTGGGTTCAGATCCCAGCTGCACCCACTTACTGGTTGTGTGATCTCAGGCAAGTTACTAGACCTCCCTGTTCTTGGTTTCCTCATTTTGCAAAATAGCGTTTGCAGTACTACCTGACCAATAGCATTATTATGAAGATTAAAAGAGTTCACAACTTAAAAGCTAAAAAAAGATAGAAAAAAACGAGTTCACAACTATATTGCACTTTGGACAGTGTCTGGCATACAGGAAGTGCAATGTTAAATATTAGCTACCTTTTTCATTTTAACCCTTGGGACCCATTCTGGTTATGATCCCAGACCCCAGCATTATACTTCCAAGTCCTGACTCCAGCCTTCCCTGCTGTCTGCTATGGATTCTTTCAATACTGTCTCTTTAAATTTGGCTGACCCATTCATAGTTTATGCAAACAGAACCCAGTAAGACAGAGCTTTGGACATGAGCCCTGGAGCTTCTGTATTACTCATGAACCCAGCAGAAAACAGATGGCACACTTAATTAGGATAACAGAACTATTTACAAAATTATGGGCAGCAGGGTGAAAGAGTGGCACTCTGGGGCTAGTAACAGGTGGGGCTCTCTGACATCTCTAGGTCTGAAGGGGCAAGAGGGAGGAGTGGTTACCAGAACCCAGAGCATGACAAGGACAGAGACCTGTGGCTGACAGAGGCAGACATCCCACAATGGCCTAAAGGGAGAAACCGCAGAGAACAAATCCTGTAACCTTCTTCTCCTCAACTCTCTCCCTCCAGTCTCTCCTCCCCATTGGCTGAATTCATCCAGAAGCCAGAGGATAAGACATTCATTTACTACCAGTGTTTCTTTGCCTCTCCAGGGATGGAGCAGGATGAAGAATAGAAGACAGCAGATCTGGAGCAGCTAACAGAAGTAACCCGGTGTCTTAGTTGGTTTAGGCTGCCATAACAAAATACCATATCCTGGGTGGCTTAAACAGCAGACATTTATTTCTTACAATTCTGGAGGTTGGAAGTCCAAGAGTAATGTGCCAGTGGGATTGTTTCTTGGTGAAGGCCCTCTTCCTGGTTTACAGGTGGCTGTCCTCTTGTTGTATCTTTATGTGTGTGTGTGTGTGTGTGAGAGAGAGAGAGAGAGAGAGAGAGAGAGCACTCAAGCACTTTTGGTACCTTATAAAGGCACTAATGACCTAATCACCCACCTCCAAAGTCCTCACCTCGAAGAATCATCACTTTGGAGATTAGGGTTTTAACATATGAATTTGGTGGGTACACAAGCATTCAGTCCACAGCACCTAGCATGAATTCTAACCTAATGTCATAATTTTTCTTTGCCTCATTCTCCTTTCTGGATTTTTTCTTATGGTTCCTGATTGTCTGGTTACCTCTCAGTCCTGGACTTCATCTCACTTCATGGACCTGACTGAAGATTGAACCCTCTGGTTGTGTTTGTGGTAATATCATTTAGATATGGGGATCTGTTCTAACCCATCCCAATAACCTTTGTCTCATGCCCATACATCAGGCCCCAGGAAGCACTCTAAGCAAGTCATAAGCCATGTTGTCTGGTCTATTCTTGTTCTGATCCACCTGATTCCAAAAGCCTGATTCTGTTCTATGGCCTTGACAGCTTCCTTCAGTCCTTCTTGGGTCCTGTCCACGTATTTAGTTGGCCATACATCTGGCTTTAGGTATTGGCCCTATCTGCTTCCTGAGATTCTATTGGATCTTCCAGCTTTTGTGTCCCCTTTTTGTTTCAGGTGGAAGCACCCCGTGACCTTGATTCTTCCAACTGCTTGGACAGAGTACACAACTTTGAGCCTCAAGATCTAGAGACCTGATATTTTGCATTTACGGTTGAGTTGTATTTACTCACTGTCCAAGCAAGTGACGCCCCCATAGCCTCATCTCACTGGATCATCAGAATAATTGTAGGAGGTATGTGTTATTCTTGCTCCATTTTAGTAAACTGACTCTCAGTAAAGTGAAGTGATTTGCCAAATAACACACAGCTGGTGACTACTGGCACTAGGTTACCTTCTTTATATAGATTTTCTCACCAAAATCTAAACTCCATGACAACAGAGATTTTTGTCTGTTTTGTTCACTACATTTTCTCCAATATTTAAGAGTGTCTATCATAACAGGAGCTCAATAAATGTTTGTTGGATGAATGTTGAGTGAAGGATTTGATTTGATCCTCATCACACCTCCATAAGAGGTGGATTGCTATTTTTCTAATTTTATGGATGAGAAAACTTAGAAGGCTGAGAGACTTTAAGTAATTTCCCAAACAATGAACATCCAGTGAGACTCTGACCCTACTAAGAGTCCAAGCCCATGCTCTAAAATAGGGCTGTTCAAGGTATGATTCAAGTACCACAGCTAGACTGTGAATTATTTATGGTTTGTAATAAGTATAAAAATTGAGGGCGAGCTTTTAAAATTTTTTACAGCAATTTTACATTGCTCTATCTCCCAACATGTGACCGGTAGCCTTATCTCACTGTACAGGATACTACCTAGTGAGGGTGCAGTTAAATTCACAGAGATGAGCTGACAATGGTATGAAGCACATACTAGCAGGAGGACCATGTATTAATTTTTGGCTGATTAGAAATAAAAGAGGAGCCTAGGCCATCACTACAGAGAATTTGAGAAGCACTGCTCCAACTTACTCTACTTGTGCCGATTTCTATCACCCCATGCTCCTTCTTCCAGACTCAGCCCACTGCCAAGCAGAAGGGGAGTGTGTGTTTTCAGTTTCTGGTTCTTCCTTTCATCTATCCAACAAACATTCCCTGAGCAATTTCTATGTGCCAGAACATGTGTTGGGTGCTGGGGGGCGGGAGGAACAAAACAGGGCCTGCATAGCTGACTCTTGGAGGAATTTATACATACTTTGTGTATCAGTGGTGTTCATGGTTCTATCTTGGGTAACAAAGAAGTGATTTAAGGAAAAGTCCAATATCTGGAGGGTGAACTGAAGAAGTAACTCGGGCTGTCTGTGATGCTCTGGAGAAGTACAGTTCCTTTATTGGTCACAATGATAGGGCTGTCTCCCCGAGATGGGGATGCAGAAGAGATAGGACATGAACTGATTTACAGAGGGAAGCTGGTCTTTATTCTTGGAAATCACAGGAGCATCATTGTGAACTGGCTTGTGCTGCTTGAACTCATGATGCTAAGATTCTGATTTTTTCTTGAATATGATCTAAGTATATCTGAAATGGTGATTCCATGAAGGCTAAACCAGGAAGTCATTGCAAAGGGAATAATCGGTTCAGTGAAAACAATCAGTCAAAGCACTAAATCATCCCCAAAGAGCCAAAGTTTGGACTCAAAAAGACTGTGGTTTAAATCCTAAGTGTGCCACATACTGCCCCTGTGGCCATATGCGAGTAATTTAACCTCTCCGAGAGGCAGAAGCCTTATCTCTAAAATGAAGGCAGTAATTCTTACTCCCCAGGATTGTAGGAATTTGCACTACAAATTCAATACAGGAACTGTGCTGTAACACTCAATAAGTGGTTGCAGGTTTTGTCTGTGTTTTGTTGTCATTGTTGTTAATAGTATTAGGTGCAAAGCTGGGCAGGAAGATCTGAAGCTGCACACTTACCTGTGTCAATAGAGCAGACTGTCTGGGTCTGAATCTTGGCTCTGTTGCTTATTTACTGGCACACAGCAGGTGCTATGCAAATATTTATTTAAAATGAACTAAATGAAAAATGGTGGGTTTGATCCAAGCAAGGAACCAGAGTCTAAATTCACTGATGCAACACTCATTTATCGAGGTCTACCATGAGCCAGGCATCGTGCTGGGTGCTGGGGACACATAGTGAATAGACCACAGTCTCTGCCCTTGTGGTGCTCAAATCCAGGGGAGATGACAGGACCAGGAGCCAACAGAGACAGAGAAAAAGAGGAGTGTGATGAGTAGTGCTGGGGAGAAGAGAGGGATGCTGACCTGAAAGATGGTTGCTTGTGTTCAACAGCTAAGTGGGTAAGAAGGAAACAACCTTTCAAAGGTCAGAGACATGAACAGAGCAGCACATGGACCACAGCAGCACCAAGCACGCTTGTTATCCCTGCCCATTTGTTCATCTGGAGAGTAAACTCCATGAGGTCAGGGAAGTCTGCTTCATTGTCTACTGTCTTTCCAGTACCTCACACTTGCATTGAGTTTGTTCTTAACAATATTTGTAAATGAATGAATAAATATTCCATATCTATTCTGAGTTATATGACAATAGCTAATACATATTTATCATTTTGTTTGGTCCAAGCACTATTCTAAGCACATTCTGAGATTATCTTACTTAATCATTACAATGACCCATAACCAATCAGTTCATTCTTTAAGAAACTATAGAAAAACTCTCTGTGCTTAGCAATAGTTAGATGCTGGGGAGGGAAGGGAGAGCACTGCCTTTGCCACAGTGCTCTTCCATCTGTTCTATTCAACTATCTCCCTCACTCCCTTTCTCTCCATGCGTAAGTTGAATGCATCCTTAGAAAATCCAATCAGGTGTCTCCTGGCGTGACAGCCAGCAAGGAACCAAGGACCACAGACCTACAACCTGAAGGAACTGGATTCTGCCCATGATCTGAACTAGCTTGGAAGTGGATTCTTCCTCTGAGCCTCCAGATAAGAACCCAGCTGACATGACACCCTGGTTTTGCCTGGTGAGCACCTGAGCAGGGATCTCTTCTGAGCCTATCTGGACTGAGAACCTACAGAAGAACTACGAGTTAACAAATGGATGTTTTTTTCAGTTGCTAAATTTGTGGTACTTTGTTATACAACAGTAGAAAATGAACATACCCCTCTATCCTGGCACTCTTTGTGTAAACATGCTTCCTTATCTGTATATTTCTCTAGACAGTGAGTTCTGCAAAGTCAGGCACTATGCTTTGTGTCTCTTGATCTTTAATGAGCAGCACAATGCCTGGGAGAGAGTAGCTTCCCAATAAATATTTGGCCTTGAGCTTAAAGAAATTCAGACAAGGTTAGAGATCCTAGCTGAGCACACAGAAAAAAGCAGAGAACAATTCAAGAGACCATATGGCCTAATGCTAGACTGTGTGACTCAGACCATAACTGCCACAGGAGATTTAAGAGATGAGGAGTTGTGTCCAATTAAGCACCTCTTCACTTCTCACATGCTAAACACACCTCATTCCTACATGCTATTCGGATGTGAGCTGGTACTGGGGCAGACGGATACTCTTGGTGTCCATATGGTCCTTTGAGGCATCACTTGTACGTCTTTGCTGAGGCTGCATCCTGAGTGGAAAGTCCATAGATGTTTAGTGTCCAATGACTATGATGAAGCCCAGGAGAGCCTCCTTTAAGCTCATGGAAAGGCCTGGTCTACAGCATTGCCCAGGAAGTAAGGGTGGGCTGACCCTAAGAAGGTCATCCTCAAGGATTGTGACTCAAACCCAAGGCAGTGTTCCCGCCCTCCAGGGCATATTCAGACACATACAGTCACCAAATGTGAGACTTGTATAGACTAGCACACATTTTACAGATTAGGAAACAGTCCTAGGATCCAAAAGGGGAATTAAGCTGCCTCTACCTAAAGAGCAAATTAGTAAAAAAGCAGGGTCTATAGCCCATGGTTTCTGATTCCCTAAGCCAGTACTCTTTCCTCCTCCTCACTGCCTCCTACCATCTATTTGACTAATGGCCTCAGGTTTGTATTCCCACCCAGGGAATCCAGATCTTTATTCAACTCAAAATTTAAAAGCTGGAAGGTAGGAAGAATGAATTTTTTTAGCTAATCCAAGCATGCATTATAAATCTTTGTCCCCTTTCCAAGGGACCGAGTGTAAACCCCTCTGCAGCTAACAGGCATTTGGCATCTTTCCATGGTGATAACATTGGTTCTAGAAGGACAACTCTCTCACAGCCAGAGAGCAGATCACCATGAGATGACCAATTTGCAAGAAAAGTGTGTTTTGGAGGCAGGGAAAAGTGTTGGGTGTTCATATGAGCCATAGGTATTTGTGAGGGGAATTGAGAAGAGCACATTTCTAGAATTACTAACTGATTATTACTTTTGAACTACGGAGGGGGAGTGGTGTGTGGGGAGGAAGAGGGGGCTGGGGACAGGGAAAGAGACGGCACACTTTGCTTAGGTGTCAGCTAAGGCCTTTTTAACATAGGCTGGCTTGTCTGACTTCCCTCCTCAAACACTTGCAAAGATCCCACATTGCCTACAGAATAAAATCCATAGGTTATATCTTGTATTCATGGCTATTGATATTTTAGTCTCAAATTACTTTTCTGCTTCCTATTTCATTTTCACATCCCTTTTGGGTTTGGATGTTTCCACCTGCAAATATCAAACCAGCTTTAAAAAGAGAGTTGTGTTTTTTTTTTTTTTTTATAATAAAATGATTGTTGTGACTCATGTAATTAACAGACAGAAAAGTGACAGGGACAATTTAAATTGGGTACTCCAAACATTCTCAGGACTCTGCCTTCTCTCCTCTCCACTCCTCTCCGAACAATTCCTTTATTGTTTTCTCTGTCTGCAGAATGACTTTTCTTTATATGACCAGGAGAAAAAATATGGTTGCCAACTGCTTGTGAGTATTACAGCTTACATTTTCAGTTGTTGGTAAGGGATTGGCTTCCCTTTCCAGGTTTCTGTTCTACAATTCCAAGGAATCAAAACTGATTGGCCCCACTTGGGTCTCACATCCTTCATTAGGGAAATTAACTGAGCACAGTGGCCAGGGTCTCTTTGTAAAAGTATGGTGGCTGCCATGGTCATTCTAGGAAAGAAGTGCTGAACAAAAGATGTTGTCCAATAAGCATCCAATATCTTCCTCCCAGCTTGTTGTAACTGACTCTAATATTTCATTTTTCTTCCATCTGCTGCTGACTAGATTATGATAGCTGCAGTGCCTTGTTCAGGATTTGCTTAGAAACTAGGTAAAGGCATGTATAATAAAGAGAGGTCACAGAAGACAGGTTGCCATAGCTGGGGAAATTGTTCATCATAGCTATCATCTTTTCATTCATTCAACAAGCATTTGCTGAGCTCATACTCTTTGCCAACCCCTATGCCAAGTATGCTATGGGGAGAGAAATCCATACTCTCCTGCCTGCAAGAAGCTCTTAGTGAAGAACACAGAGTGTGAAGAGTTCTAACATAGTATAAAATGCGTTCTGATAGACATACACTCAAAATGCTTGGGAACAAACAGGAAGGAAACATGGAAGGGCTTCATGGGGATGGTGACACAAATTGAATTCTGAAAGCCAATTAAGTTCTGCTGAAAGCAGCAGCAGTATGAGTGAGAAACAGTGACTAACTACAGATAATAATCTTACAGTTGCCAAGGGCTGAGCTCTTCTGATGTGCCTGGCACTGTGTGATATGTATACACTCCTTTTCTGATTTAATCTTCCCAACTACTCTTTGAGGCAGGCACTATCATTGCCATTTTAGAGATGAAGTAACTAAGACTCTGAGAACTGAAGTAACTTGCCCGAGGTCACAGCATGGCTTAAGTGGCAGTGCTGGGGTTTAAATCCAGACATGTCTGCAGCCAAATCACATTCTCAAAGAACCTTCTAGGTTGCCAGTGGCCTATTATATTTTCAATGAATGAGACTGAGAAAAAGGAACCAGACTTCAACTTCTCTAGGACCCTTGCAACGCTAATGATTCAAGGCCTGGCCAGGTTGAACATGGGAATACTAGATTGCTAGTCATACCTGTGCCAGTCCTGGACTTTTACTCTTATATCAATCTTTACCTTTTCTTTGCTTGTTGCTGTATCTCAGAGAATCTGGGACCTGAGACTACGTTTCCTCCCAAATCCCACATCAGCTGTTTCCAGATGGGTTCAGACACTGGGAGGGAAGAGATTAGAGGAGGAAGAAAGAAAAAAAGGCAGCTTGTTCTCCTCCTCCCTCACTCCTAGAGCAGCATCTTTGGCAGTGGTTGAATCTCCTTAATAGCTCTAACTCCCACCTGGCAACCATGCCATAGTTCCAGCTCCACCCAGCTGACCCAGCCCTGGGCTCTAGTAAGACCACCTTCTCTCCCTAGTTTAGAAGTTGTAGTGGCTTCCTCGTGTTACTGATCTCTCAGTCACCTCATCATCCCCTCTTGCCTTCTCAGAGCACCCATTAACTATGAAGTCAATTCCCTATATTCAATGTCCTCCAATTTATATACCTAGAATATGTGTAAATTCTGTTTTCCAGTTTAGACACTGACTGACATAACCTCATTCTTCTTTGTGCTGCAGCAGTGTCTAGAAAGAGTTGTCTTAATATTCATCATTCTCTTTACCCTTCTCACCATTTGGTATCAGGGTGAGTTTATCATTTCCCCCCAGGTTTTCTTGAAGAATTATAATTTGCTGCTAACAAAATACTCAACAGTCTGCCTTTAAGTCTGTTCTCCTTTTAGTATTCTGAGTCTTATCTTTGTATCTAGGCAGACCACCAAGAACCTGTATAGTTGTAAGTTTTAAATCAACTTAGACACCCACAAAAAGTCTTCCCTAAGAGACATCATAACACCACTCTATTTTGAATAGCCTTTCTTACTCTCCATATCTCTACCAACCAGTGTATCAGTGGGATACATTCAACACACTCTTTTTTACTGTTCATTGAGTACAAGCCATGCACTCTACCGGGTGTCTGAGACCTTAAGATAAATAAGACTTAGTCACTACTCTTAGAAAGGTGACCATCAATTTTTTAAATTAATATCAAGGAAAAATAGGTACATTTCCAAATTTTCTTATGTCTAACTGGTAATGCAGTCAGGTACCCATCATGCTCCTCATTTTGCCTGGTCTTCCAGGGAGCTCAGAAGTAATCTTAACTGTCAATCATAATAACCATATTAGCCTACAGGGTTAGTAGATTTGCCTCTGCTTTCCTCCACAAATGTTATCTAATTAGATTATAACAGGCCTGTTGCATATGCATCTTTAGCGGTAGACCACCTCAAATGCCTGGAGATATAGTAGTTGCTCAGTAAAAAATTGATTGAGTTATTGTCCAAATCAGACAGTAATCCAAACCATAACCTAATGCAATTGCTTATCTATTCATAACAATTGCTTGTGTAAATATCCTCGGGTCTCAGCTCTTTGAGTTTTTCTCATTATATTATTTTTGAAAAAGCAGACCCTGTTTCCTGTCACCAATTAAGACATCCCAATTGCTCTTGAGAAGACTAATCATCTCACTTTTTATGTCCAACATGGCACTCAGCAATTGGACCCCCATCAGGCCATCCCCAGTTGAGTAAGTATAATTTAAATCACCCTCATCATTCTAGGAAAAGCAGCCATTCTCTGGCCTCTTAACATTCAATCTGGGGAAAAAAATTCAACCCAAAGTGTTTTATTTTTCTTACTGCAGCTTCCTGTTCCAAGACACCTGCCTCTCGGCTGATCATGTCTAGATGTTAAAACGAAACAACTTAGAGTCCCTTGAAGAAAAGGGATGTGGTTAACTGCTGGGTGTGTTGCCTGTGCACGCTGGGGCCTCCTACAGATTTCAGCTGTTTCAACCTGAGTCTCATCAGAATATAGCCCCCTATATATATTCACTGTGCAAAAAGAAACTACAGGAGCAGCTAGAATAATTAGAAAGTAAGGCAGGCATAGCCAATACCAGGCACAGATGCCACCATGCCACTGTGCTGTGGTCACCACGACCATGACTAACCAACTTATTCTTCTTTTCTACTGAGCCCTAATGTGGCTTTGAATCTTTCTCAACACGATAGACCAGGCAGCAGTCGCCAATAAGTCAGATCTGGCGTATGAGAAACTGTCAGGTATTGCCATCTCCCTGTTTGTAGCTCTCAGGCAAGAGTCTCTGAGTGGGCACCTGAATCCTGGGGCCCCAGGTGATAAACCCCAAGCCTAAAGGAGCTGATCACAGGAGACAGAGGAGCAGATTACAGACACTGCACTTCAATTAAGTCTCCTACTTAAGGAGAATGGTTTACCCCACTGGGGTTGTGTGCTTTTTGGCTTTTATCATTTTTTTAAATCAGAGCTAGTATTTTATTGTGATTATTTTTTTTTTGCTCTGATTTTACCTTTCTCTTAGACTCTAGACTCAACCACTTACTACTGGGTGATCTTGAATGAATCTTCTTACCACTCTAAACCAGGGCTTCCTCATCTTTAAGAATATACAATTTTCCATAGGCTTATTGAGATTATAAAACAATATAATTTGTGCAAATTGGTATAGTACAGAAATTAGCAGCATAAACTCTGGAGCCAGAAACATATTAAGTATATTAAGCTTTGATCTGCCCATTTCTATTTATAAGACTTGAGGAAATTTCTTAACTTCTTAGGGCCTCAGTTTTCTCATTAGGAAAAAATAACGATAACAATATTATCAACTTCATGGTAATTACCAATTTCATGGTACCATTCTAATGACTAAATCAGTGCTGTATGTAAAGGACTTAACACAAACACATGAAAAATACTCCATAAATATTTGTTGCTGTGATTATTTTGAGACCTGGTTTGTGGCAAGCATGTACCAAATTTTAGTTTCCTTTTTTAAAGTCCTTTTAAAAATAATCTTATCTCACCTTTTATCTTTTAGGATTAAAGTGAGAGGTGAAGCTTTATTGATCTACGTGGAGGTAAAAACCTGGCTGTCAGAGAAGAGATGGTACCAGCCTCTGAGACTCCCACAGTTGCGACAGACTTCAGATATGGAATCTGCCACTCAGCCACCCCACCCCTCCCTCTGGAGGTGGCAGGCCTCTTCGGCTAAGGAAATCTACTCCTTCACGTGCCTCCAGGGGACAATGTATTCAGCTTCGTAATTACGTGCTTCTCCCCAATCACATGGCATTATACATCACATCACCACACTGCTGAAAAAAGTCCCACATGCTAATTAGTCCTCAAATTATCATTGATTTGATTTGATGTTGAATAAGCTTTGCCATTTATATTTAGGCAAGAACTTCAGATTCAAGATGCTCTCTTTCAGATTGCGGTTTTTAAATAACTCAGTGGGGCCTGTCTTGCTTGTTCAGTGTGTTTATGTCAAGAAATCAGACTGGCTGCTCTCCCTGGCTGCAGATGAATGCCAGGTTGATTGAGTGCAAGAGTGGAATTATCCTCTCGGCCAGAGCTCAAAGCCTGGGACCCCCTGAATGCAGAAATCCCCTTCGTGCAGGAGGACTTGAGGAGGCGACAGATGAAGGATGGAGTGGAAGAAGGTGGCCTGGAATTGCAGTCACGTTCCACCTGAATCTTCAGATTCCACCTGAAGATGGAGGAACTGTGTTAATGAATCACATTCAGTAGATGCTTCTTAGTCCTTTCTGAGAGCCAGGCTCTTTCACAGGCATCTTTAATTTCACAGGCACCTTTAATTCTGACAGCAACCCAATGATAACATTATTAGCTGTGGAAACCAAGGCCCAGAAACTTGAGGTAATGTCACTGTTCACAGCAAGTGAGGGAGAGAAGCTGAAGTTTATATCCAGGTCCCCTAACCAAGTCCCCTGAAAGGTGATTTCATGCCTTCTCCTTGGCCACTTATTGTCTTCTGTGTCCCCACTTTCCTGCAGCCCACCTTCCAAACCCCTCAGCCCCTTTCCCCATCCCAGACACTCTGCCAGATCCCTGGCAAGTAAGACAATTACAAAAATCCCTCATGGCTTTGATGTTTAAAGTACTAAATTACGTATGTGTGTGCTTTAAAATTTTCCCCAGGTGAACCACGCTTTAAAGGGACCATATAACTTTTATTTTTTTAAATTATACTTTAAGTTCTGGAGTACATGTGCAGAACGTACAGGTTTGTTACATAGGTATACATGTGCCATGGTGATTTGCTATATCCATCACCCTGTCATCTACATTAGGTATTTCTCCTAATGCTACCCCTCCCCTATCCCCTCTCCTGCTATCCCCCCCGCCCCCTACCCCCCAACAGGCCCCAGTGTGTGATGTTCCCCTCCCTGTGTCCATGTGTTCTTTGTTCAACTTCCACTTATGAGTGAGAACATGTGGTGTTTGGTTTTCTGTTCTTGTGTCAGTTTGCTGAGAATGATGGTGTCCAGCTTCAACCATGTCCCTGCAAAGGACATAAACTCATTTTTTTTATGGCTGCATAGTATTTCATGGTGTATATGTGCCACATTTTCTTTATGCAGTCTATCATTTGTGGGCATTTGGGTTGTTTCCAAGTCTTTGCTATTGTGAACAGTGCTGCAGTAGACATACGTGTGCATGTGTCTTTGTAACAGAGCGATTTGTAATTCTTTGCATATATACCAGTACTAGGATTGCTGGGTCATATGGTATTTCTAGTTCTAGATCCTTGAGGATTCACCACACTATCTTCCACAATGATTGAACTAATTTACACTCCTACCTAGAGTGTAAAAGTGTTCCTAAAAAAAAGAAATAATCTGAAAAACTTAAGTATTGAGAATTTCAGAACATAAAAACTTCCCATTACTAACTAGTGCCTATTTTTGCCATTTGATAAAAATTTTCCATAATTCCTATGGATAACCATTTTGAACACAGCCTTAACAATAAATGCTAGGGCATAATTTCACTGAAATCTGTATTTATCCTGTTAATTTCCATGTTGAACTTTGTTTTATAAATCAATGTGTACTTTATTGAATTTGACTTTTCTTCCCATGATAATAAATAGAATATGCAGGAAAAAGAAGAAACAGTAGGAGGAAGGAAGGGAGAAAGAAAGAGGAGAAGGAAGACATGGAGGCAAGCAACACCAAGGTTCTCAGGCTGCAATGTTACAGAACTGTCAGGCCCAGCTCAGACCCAATCCTGATTCATGATCCCATTCCCCCTCTTTTCCAGCAGTGTCTGTGACAGGCAGTGTGGGCAATGGTTAAGGACAAGGACACTAAGGCCAAATTCTGGAGATTTAAACCCTGACTCCACTGCTTGCTAGCTCATTGACCTTGGGAAAATTTCTTGATTTCTTTGTGCTTCTTGCTTCTCCCCTTATTTGTAATTAGCTATGGGGACACTAATAGTACTGCTCCACAGGGTGGGATGAAGAAGAAAGGGGTGCTATTATATTAGGAAGCAGTCCACAGTTGTCCCCCTTCAAGGAAAGATTGCCACCTCCAGCTTTCAGTTCCTTCAGGGCCCCTCCTCCTCAGGTCACAGCCTTCCTGGGGTAGCCCTCTTCCCTGGTTGAGTGAGTCAGGGGTGTAAAGATTCATATATTTGAGCCAAATGCAGTTCATCCCTGATAGGCAATGCTTGCTCCCGAGCACCTGCTATATTGGCCAAGGATTTGTCAGGTCTGCATTGCAGCCTGACTTCTCCCTCTGCCCAACTCTGCTTCCTCTTTCTTCCCTTCACATGTATGGGTCTCTAAGAAACATCTTGCACCCTGCAATTCATCTGCCGTGATTTGCTTCTGGAGAACCTAACCTGCCGCCGCGACTCCTATTGTTACAAAAGCCTATCAATTTCGCTTTCTAAGTAGCTCTGAAATCAGCCCTGCTTCTCCAACATTACTCCAATTTTCCTAGTTCAGGTCCTCACCATTTTACACCTGGACTGTAAGCCTCCACACTGTCCTCTTCCTTTCCCATGAATCCTCTCCAGCAGTGCCAGCTTGACTCTGCTTTCTGCTTGATCTGCAGGGCTACACTGCAGGACGATGTCCTCTTCTTAAGGGGGCATCTCAGGCCCTTTGCCTCAGCAGCCACACTCCCTCTGCTCCTTCCCTTCTGCACCCAGGCTGCTGAGGATCCTTCAGAGACTTCATGCGCTTCCTTGCTTTGTGCCCATTTTCTAGCCTTCTTTTTTTTTTTTTTTTTTTTCCGAGATGGAGCCTTACTTTGTCATGTCACTCAGGCTGGAGTGCAGTGGCATGATCTTGGCTCACTGCAACCTCCACCTCCCAGGTTCAAGCAATTCTCCATCCTCACCCTCCTAAGTAGCTGGGATTCCAGGCACCCACCACCGTGCCTGGCTAATTTTTGTATATATAATAGAGATAGGGTTTCACCATGTTGCCCAGGCTGGTCTCAAACCCCTGATCTCATGATCCACCTGCCTTCGCCTCCCAATCTGGCCTTCTTTTTAACCAGGCCAACTCTCGCTCATTTCTCAAGGCCTAACTCAAATGTTGCTTCCTCTGAGAAGCCTCCCCAGCCAGGCATAAATAATCACTCCTTCTTCGTGTAAGCTCTTGTCATTGAATTTAACAAGTAGTGTTGTGTGTGCTTGGTTGTTGATACTGTCATTTCTTCTATTAATCAATGACCAACTCCAGCCTCTACATACATCTATTTTTAGAAATATATTCTTTGTGTATTTTTCTTACTCGAAAAGTCATAGAGGATAAGTGCAGAAAATTCAGAAATTGTAGATAAGCAAAGGAATAAAATGAAAGTTGCCTATATATGTCAACACTACTAATAACAACTACTTGCATTTTTCTGTGTACCCTTCCAGGCTTTTTCTATGCATGCATATCTGTCTTGATGTGCATTCTGATTTTTAACCCAATTTCTTAAAATTAATTAAAATTCCAACAGATTTTATTATTTGAGTAGTTCATTTACAACATCATTTTTAGGGCATATAGTTCAGGTTTTATTGTTTAAATAGTTTCTTTACGATATCATTTTTAGAACAGATAGTTTTTAATTTTATAGATGTACCATAACTTATGTGATCTTGCTTGTGTTATAGTCATATTTTTATCCAATACCTCACCTAATATCTAAAATATAATGCAGGCATACCTTGTTTTATTGTGATCCTCTTTACTACAAATTGAAGGACTGTGACAGCCCTGTAACAAGCAAATCTATCAACATTATTTTTCCAACAGCATGAGCTCACTCAGTGTCTCTGGGTCACATTTTGATAATTCTTACAATATTTCAAACTTTTTTTGCCATTTTTTTACCTGTTATGGTGATCTTTATTCAGTGTCTTTATATCACATTTTTTATAATTCTCACAGTAGTTCAAACTTTTTCATCATTATTATTCTGTTATGATCTGTAATCAGTGTCTTTCGATGTTACTATTGCAACTGTTTTGGGACACAACGAATAGTGCCCATTTTTAATGATGAACTTAAAAACCATAAACGTTGTGCATGTTCTGACTGCCTACCACTGGCTGTTCCCCATTTCTCTCCCTTTTCTAAGGCCTCCCTACTGCCTGAGACATGCTAATATGGAAATTAAGCCAATTAATAACCTTACAATGGCTATAAATATTCAAGTGAAAGGAAGTCACGTATCTCTCACTTTAAATCAAAAGCTAGACATGATTAAGATTAGTTAGAAAGGCACGTCGAAAGCTGAAATAGCCAGAAAGCAAGACCTCTTGCACCAAATGGTTATCCAACTTGTCAATGCAAAGGAAAAGTTCTTCAAGGATATTAGAAGTGCCACTCCAGTGAATACACGAATGACGCAAAAGTGAGACAGCCTCAATCCTGATACAGAAAAAGTTTTAGTGGTCTGGCTGAAGGATCAAACAAGCCACAATATTCACTTAAGTCAAAGCCTAATCCACAGAGAAGCCCAACTCTTCCTCAGTTCTATGAAGGTTGAAAGAGGTAAGGAAGCTTCAGAAGAAAAATTGGATGCTGACAGAGCTTGGTTCATACTGTTTAAGAAAAAAAGTCGTCTCCATAACATAAATGTTCAAGGTGGAGCAGCAAGTGCTGATTTAAAAGCTGCAGCAAGTTCTTCAGAAAATCTAGCTAAGACGATTGATGAAAGTACTAAACAACATATTTTCAATTTAGATGAAACAGCTCTCTATTGGGAGAAAGAAGATGCTATCTAGGACTTTCAGAGCTAGAGAAGAAAAGTCAATGCCTGGTTCCAAAGCTTCAAACGATAGGCTAATTATCTTGTTAGGAGCTAATGCAGCTGGGGACTTTAATTTAAAACCAATGCTCATTTACCATCCCCAAAGTCCTATGGCCTTTAAGAATTATGTTAAATCTACTTTGCCTGTGCTCTAACAATGGAACAACAAAGCCTGGATGAGAGCACATTTTTACAACATAGTTTACTGAATAATTTAGGCCCGCTGTTGAGATCAACTGCTCAGATAAAAGATTCCTTTCAAAATAGTGTATTATTGATAATGCACCTGGTCACCCAACATTGGCTCTGATGGAGATATACAAAGAGACAAATGTTGTTTTCATGCCTCCTAACACAACATTCATTCTGCAGCCCATTAATTAAGGAATAATTTTGACTTTCAAGTCTTATTAAGAAACAAATTTCATAAGGCTATAGCTGCCATAGATAGTGATTCCTCTGACGGATATGGACAAAGTAAATTGTAAATCTTCTGGAAAGAATTCCCTGTTCTAGATGCCATTAACATTCATAATTCATGGGAGGAAGGTCAAATTATGAACATTAAAAGGTTGTTGGAAGGAGCTGATTACAACCCTTATGGATGACTTTGAGAATTCAAGAATTCAATGAAGGAAAAAGCTGCAGATGTGATGGAAACTGCCAGAAAACTGGAATTAGAAGTGAACCCTAAAGATGAGACTGGATTGGTGCAACCTCATAATAAAACTTTAACAAATGAGGAATTGCTTCTTGTGGTTTCTTGAGATGGAATGTACTCCTGTGAAGATGATATGAACACTGTGGAAATGACAACAAAGCATTTAGAGTAGTACACAAACTTAGTAGATAAAGCAAGAACAGGATTTGAGAAGATTGGTCCAATTTTGAGAGAAGTTACACTGTGGGTAAAATGCTATCAAACAGCATTGCATGCTACAGGGAGATATTTCATGAAAGGAAGAGTCCATTGATGCAGCAAACTTCATTGTTGTCTTTTTTGAAGAAATTGCCACAGCTACCCCAGCCTTTAGCAACCACTACCCTGATCAGTCAGCAGCCATCAACATCAAAGCAAGACCCTCCACTAGTAAAAAGATTAGGACTTGCTGAAGGTTGTGATGGTCATTAACAGTTTTTAACACAAGTATTTTTAATTTAGTTATGTACATTTTTAGAGACAATGTTGTTGCACACTTAACAGACTACAGTATTGTATAAACGTAACTTTTATATGCACTGGAAACCCCAAAAATTATGTGACTTGCTTTATTGCAGTAGTCTGAATCCAAACTCCAACATCTCCAAGGTATTTCTGTATGTATTCAATAAATGTCTATGGGTTGCATCTCTTCCATCTTAAGTGGAGAGAATTAAAACATTCCTCAAAAATGAACTTTTTTTATTATACTTTAAGTTCTTGGATACATGTGCATTATGTGCAGGTTTGTTACATGGGTAACAAACCTGTTACCATACACGTGCTATGGTGGTTTGCTGCACCCATCAACCAGTCATCTACATTAGGTATTTCTCCTAATGCTATCCCTCCCCTAGCCACCCACACCCCGATAGGCCCTGTTGTGCAATGTTCCCCTCCCTGTGTCCATGTGTTCTTATTGTTCAACTTCCACTTATGAGTGAGAACATGCAGTGTTGGGTTTTCTGTTCCTGTGTTAGTTTGCCAAGAATGATGGTTTCCAGCTTCATCCATGTCTCTGCAAAGAACATGAACTCATCTTTTTTATGGCTACATAGTATTCTATGGTGTATATGAGCCACATTTTCTTTATCCAGTCTATCATTGATGGGCATTTGGGTTGGTTCCAAGTCTTTGCTATTGTGAACAGTGTTGCAATAAACATGCATATGCATGTGTCTGTATAGTAAAATGTTTTATAATCCTTTGGGCATATACCTAGTAATGTGATTGCTCAACCATTGGGAAGACAGTGTGGTGATTCCTCTAGGATGCAGAACTAGAAAAGTGTACCTTTTGATGCTAACCTCATCTCTTGCCTTTACCATCAAATATAATGCTATCTGTATTCACAGTCTGAACTTTTTCAGCTTCGTTTTACTCATTAATCCATACTGAATGGCTCCTGCATCTCCTTTCCTCTGTATTGTATATGGCTTATACTAAGATTGTCAGCCATCTCCATGTGGCTAACTCCAATATTTTTTTGATCTATGTCTTGCCTGATTTTCCCAGAAGTGTTTGTTGCTACTGCAGATTTCCCCTTCTCTTTTGAAACTCTCTTTCCTAAATTATCCATGACCTCACCTCTTCCTGCTCCTGGTTCCCATCTTGCTTCTCTGCACAGACGTCCTTCCTCTGCCCATTATTGATATATAGTTTTCCATATTCCCCCAGGGTTCCTTCTTCAGGCAGCTTTTTTCCAAAGCTTTTCTCTATACAGGAATATCTTGGAGATGTTAGAGTTTGGTTTCAGACCACTGCAGTAAAGCAAGTCACACAATTTTGGGGTTTTCTAGTGCATATTAAAGTTATGTTAATATTATACTGTAGTTTGTTAAGTGTGCAATAGCATTGTCTCTAAGAAAATGTACATACTTAAATTTAAAATACTGCTTGTTAAAAACTGTGAAGAATGTCATCGTACTTCAATGAATGACCTGTTAGCGACAAACAGAAATACAACTTGAACAACATTTGGCCAAAAAGGAGAAGAATTAATTATCCATGGGATCCAAGAAAGGAATGATAAACAAATACAATCCAGACAGAAATATGGCTGAACATGAAGAATAAGTGGACATGGGACTTGGAAAGGACTTATAATGGCACATGGCAGTGTTCTCTCTCACTCTTTCAGAGTGTCACCTTTTTTCCTCTCACACTTTCATTCTCAAACATAAATCTGTTTAGGTTCGTGTCACCCTTTTAAAATTTTATTTATTTATTTATTTTTGAGACGAAGTTTCACTCTTGTCACCCAGGCTGGAATGCAAAGGCATGACTGTGGGCCTCTGCAACCTCTGCCTCCTGGGTTCAAGCAATTCTCCTGTCTCAGCCTCCCAAATAGTTGGGATTACAGGTGTACGCCACCACGCTCAGCTAATTTTTGTATTTTTAGTAGAGAGGAGGTTTCACCATGTTGTCTAGGCTGGTCTTGAACTCCAGATCTTTTTATTTTTCCCTGTGGAGAGGGGAATTGATGCCATCTCCTAGTCCCAGTTCTAAAAACATAAGGCAAGAGCTCCTATTGGCCAAACTTAGAGCATGTGCCCACCCATGAACCAATCAACAGTGGTAGGGGAGGAATCATGTGAGAAGATGGTGGCTCCTGTAGACCCTTTAGGGGTATTAGGGGAAAGGGAAAGAGTTCCCAGAAAAGAAAAAAATAATTGCTCTATTTCCAGAAAAATGAGAGAGGAGTTGTTAAGTAAAATTGCAGGTGTCCACTAAAATCTTGATAGAGGATGTTAACAGAAGAGTTCTACATGAAGTCTGGGGGAAAAAAAAAAAGATGCAAAGAGTGTGACTATGTAAGAACATCTGTGAAACCGAGTGTATGTGGGCACATGCACACCTTTAACTTCTTTTGTTCTAATTTCTTGCTCACCAGGGCTAATTTGGCTTTGCAAAATTCAAGGAAAAAGATCTTCTGAACAGTGAACCAAGTATTTTGTATGCTAAAAAATGTAAGCAAATAACAGCTGGTTTTCACATAAATCTCTTTGAGTTGATCTCAGTTTCCCCAGTGTTTAACACAGAGTAAGCTCTCAAAGTCCTTAATGAAAGAATGCATAAAATAATGCATAAGTGAAGTCCTTCTGAAGTCCTTCACTGCTAGTGGAGATAATACTGTTAATACAAATTTGCACAAGTAAAGACAACCTCTAAACCATGGTGATATTTCCCCATCAGGATATCTAGAGGGGGGCTTTTGCTATTTGTGCCTTGTGCACCCCATTTTAAAAAATATTTTCTGTTTGTGTGATAGACTGGGGATAATTTTTCTGAACTACTCTCTCCATCTCTGTAATAAGATCATATCTTCTCAACATATTGCCATGTGAGATGCCTGTACAAACTGAGGAAGGAATATACATTCCTGCCTTATTGATTTTGAGCTTGGCCACATGACATATCTTGACCAATGGAATATTGAAATATTTGACACTTGCCATATCTCATCAAAGGTTTTAACTGTGCTTGTATGGTTTGACCTAATTTTTCTTACTCCTACCTCCACCATGACAACAGTATGCCCTAAACATTGGCCATTCCTTTTGTTTGGGTTGCAAGACATACACACACACACACACACACACACACACACTTGTGTGTATATTTATTTATATATAAATAAATAATATATGTAAATATATTTATTTTTATATAATATAATGTATATATTATATATTTATTTTTATATATAATATATAAATTTTATATATATATATGTGACATAAACAAGAAATAAATATATATGTTCTGAGCCTCTGAGATACTGGGGTTGTTTATTATTGCAACAAAACCTGACTAATACACTCATAAAATAAACCATACATATTGTCATAACTTGTTTTCCCATTTCTTACTTCATCAACTGCCACATAGAGCTACTGGCCAACGTGGGTTAAGTAGGTGATGATTTTCTAGTGTGGAAAGCTCACAGGCAATAGAGCCTTTGAATTATATTATATTATATTACTATATAGACTTTGATAACCTCCTGTGGCTTGGATTTATTATCACAAAACTCTATGAACTCGTAAAAATGAGGTTCACATCATTGTGAAGATGAAGGGAAACAATATGTGTGGGATGCCAGCACAGAGTAGTTTATTAGTGAATGATTGTGCAATGAAGGAAGGAAGGAAGGAATACATGAACCAACGAATGAATTTCATATTCTATTCATTCAATCTACAAATATTTATTGAACACTTACTATGCACTAGCACTTCTGGGGAATAGAGTGATGAAGAAAATGGATAAAATGTCTATCCTCATGAAGAGTAAATGCTTATGGGTAAGGCAGAGAACAGCAAAATAAACAAGTAAATATATCATGTAAGGTAGAATAAGTGCTATAAAGAAAGCTAAAGCAGGGTAAATAAGAAAATATCAAATGAAATTTTATATGATCAGGAAAGCCCTCTTGAAGGGAATATTTGAGCAAAGATTTGACTAAAATGAGGGTACACATTGTGCAAAAACCAGGAGGAAGAGCATCCCAGGTAGAGGGACTAGCAAAGTCCAAGGCCATGAGGCAGGAATATACTTGGAGTGGCTGAGGAAAGGCAAGGAGATTTGTATGGCAAGAGAACAGTGAGAGAGGGAAAGAGAATTAAATGAGGATAGAGGAGTGGCCTGGAGCCAAAACCTCGGGCAACTTATAAGACTTTAGGTTTTACTCTAAATAGAAAAGTAAGCCCTGGAGAATTCTGAGCAGAGCAATCGCAGGCTTTGCCTTAACTTTGGTAAGTAGGCTCCACAGAGTGTAGACGAGAGCAAGGCAAGTGGGGAGTCACTGCATTGCACAACTCAAGGGGGTGCTCTACACATTGCAGTCTCTGTGAATGGTGTCTCTGGGGTAATGTTGTGCACAATGAATGTGATTGTAGGCATTGGCCTGGAGGCCAGAGTGGAAGCAGGGGGATAGACCAGGCAGCTAGCACATTAGGAAGATAGCCATGCAAGGCATTGGTGTTTGGGTGCAGGATAGAAGGAGAAAGGGGACTGGTGAGAACTGTTTGGATGGGGATTATACTCTAAAGGTAAAGGCGTGAATTCTTGCTGATGCACGGGCTATAGTGTGTGAAAGAAAGACAGAGGTCATGGATTAATCTTATTCTGGCCTGAGTAACTGAATAAAGTATGGTGCGATTTACTAAATATGGTCCAGTGGGAGAAGAGCGGGTTTATGGAGGGTGGGAGGAGAGAATGTCAAGGGTTCTATTTTGGCTGCATTGCCTACAAGGTGCTTCACATCTGCATGAACATGGAAAATAGGCAGATAGAAATGAGTCTGAAACTCAAAGGAATTGAAGAAATAAATTTGGTCATAGCACTTAGATGTATGTAAAGCCTTGGAACTGAATGAACTACCCCTCAAGAGGAATGTGGACTGAAAAGAGATCCAAGGTTCACCCCAATTGTCTTTGTGTTTTCTACTGTGACGTGCACAGGATCAGGCATGTAGTCAATGTTCAATAAACGATTGTTAAATTGGATGTAAATTCTTTAGACCAGAAGGAAGAATAAGATGCAAATGCAAACATCCAGGATGTACCAATTCCTTCAGCATGTTGGGGTCTAGGCTTGCATCTTGTTAATCATCATGGTCATATACTGGTTTGGCATTTGAAGGTTTTCTGGGTTCTGATCTCAAAAGAAAGAATTATATGCCCTGCTGGCATTTGCCTCAAATGTCCTCTGTGAGTGCCTAGATGGCTTGATCTGTGAGTATGAGATGTTTTATTTAAAACAATAATCTTTACAATAGTAACAATAGTAGCTTATGCTTGTTGAACACTTGTGTTTCAAGAGCTTTCTAAATATCATCCCAAGAAACCAGCGAGATAAGCATTATAATTCTCACTTTGCAATGAGAAAATCAAGTCCATACTAATAAGTGGCAGAAATGAGATTGGCACTTAACTCTATTTGACTTCAAATTCTAGGCTGTTTTCCTATCTTCTAGCTGCAAGACCTCAATCCTTTACCAAAAAATGGTTCAACTGGATGTAGTATCCACTTTTTATATTTAGGATAATAATAATATCTGCCATTTATTACATCTTTGCTATTAGCTAGGGAACTATCTTAAGCAATTTTTATGCATTAGCTCATTTGCCCCATTTTATAGATGGGGCCTTTGAAATCTGGAGGCTAAAAGACTTTTCCAAGGTCATACAACTAATTTAGTAGCAGGATTTAAGCCCAGATCCGGCTCCAACACTGTAACACTATTGAATGCAGTGCCTAAAACTTGCAAAATAATAATGAAAAAAAGCAAAGGCCAGGCGTGGTGGTTCATGCCTGTAATCCCAGCACTGTGGGAAGCCAAGGCAGGCTGATCACCTGAGGTCAGGAGTTCGAGACCAGCCTGACCAACATGGCAAAACCCTGTCTCTAATAAAAATACAAAAATCAGCCAAGCATAGTGGTGTGCACTGTAATCCCAACTACTCAGGAGGCTGAGGAAGTAGAATTGCTTGAACCCTGGAGGCAGAGGTTGCGGTGAACCGAGATCACGCCACTGTACTACAGCTTGGTCGACAGAGCGAGACTCCATCTCAAAGAAAAAAAAAAAGCAAAGTAAAAAAAAAAAAATTGGAGTAATGTAGTGGTTAAAAGAAAAAGCAGGCCAGGCGCGGTGGCTCACGCTTGTAATCCCAGCACTTTGGGAGGCCGAGGCGGGTGGATCACGAGGTCAAGAGATCGAGACCATCCTGGTCAACACAGTGAAACCCCGTCTCTACCAAAACTACAAAAAATTAGCTGGGCATGGTGGTGCGTGCCTGTAGTCCCAGCTACTCGGGAGGCTGAAGCAGGAGAATTGCCTGAACCCAGGAGGCGGAGGTTGCGGTGAGCCGAGATCGCGCCATTGCACTCCAGCCTGGGTAACAAGAGCGAAACTCCGTCTCAAAAAAAAAAAGAAAAGAAAAGAAACAAAACAAAACAAAAAAGCAGCTTACATAGTAAATAATTTGAATCAGAATAATAAAGTTTATCTTATAAGCATTTTTCTCTTTTCCAGAAATCCAAGAGGCACTGCCAAAGTCATTCTTTAATATTATTTGGAATAAATCATTGGTAGCATAATACAGTGGGGAAGAATTTGTGTTCAAAAACGTATTTTAAGTCTTAGCTCTGCCAATACTAGTTCTGTGACCTGGGGCCAGCCACTTATGTTTTCTTGACCTTGGCATCTTCATTTGTAAAGTGAGAATAGCAGCATGAAGGAGAATCAAATAATGGAATAAACAGGTAGTGCCTTATAAGGAAATATAAAGAAGGCACCTTATAAACTGGAAATCATTATAAAAATTCACATGTGTTATTCGTATATGAAAATGGACACAATCTCTGTATATAAATGGAGAAAGGGGCAAATTAACCCAGACAATGGCTTGTCATCATTGCAGTCACATGGTAGGTGTTCAATAAATGTTGAGTGAGTATAGAGTTTCAGTCATGCAAGATGAAAAAGTTGTAGAGATGTCTTATAAAACAATGTGCATATAGTTGACAATACTATAATGTACACTTCCAAGTTGGTAAGAGAATAAGCTTATGTGTTTTTTTTTCACAATATATATATATAAAGAAAAGCTTGCCAAGAAAAAAAAAATAGTGACTAGCATTTGAAGACAACTCTTCATTTCAAAAGTTTATTCCTAAAAGCCAAAGTCACTCTTGAACATCTGGGGAACACCTTCAAGATCCCATACAAAGCAAACCTTCATTTCAGAAATAAACTTTGATGTTTGAAAATAAAAGTCAAATAGCTGTTTCCTGAGGGCAGAGAGGACTTTCCTCAGCTGCGTGAGAGGCACACAGCAACCTGGGAGCTGCTCCAGCTCCTTCATCTCTGAGCCCCCTCCCTCCTTCCTCCTGTTCTTCCTCACCCCTCCTTCCCTTCCCTCTTCCACCTCACTCTTCCTATTCTCTGGCCCTGCTGATGTCCTTCATTCCTCTCACCCATCCTCATTCCCTTCTCCTTTGCAGCTAGCCTTCATATGGAATTAAGGCATAGATATTGTTTAATGTTTGTGGCATTATTGAATCTTTAAAGGTTTGGTTCCCTATTATTTAAGAAATTTCAATTGTTGATTTTGCTAAGAAATTTAAGAGACTTGAACTTTCTGTATTCAGCCAGTCATTGAACAAATATTGCTAGGCCACAGCTCAATCTTGGAATATATCCATGAATAAGACAGACTCAGTCATTGCTCTTAGAGACTTCATGGTTTTGTAGGAGTAACAGAGGGAAAAGGAGGCAACCAAAATCTAGTGTGAACAAATATTTGCACAGGAAATGTTCATGCAGGACTATTCACAACAGCCAAAAGGTGGAACAACCCAAATGTCCATCAAGGGATGACTTCATAAACAAAATGTGGTATATACATACAATGGAAAAGTATTGGATCATAAAAAGGAATAAAGTTCTGATTCACATTATAACATAGGTGAGCCTTGAAAACATTATGCTAACTGAAAGAAGCCAGACACAAATGGTCACATACTGCACAATTCCATTTGTATTAAATATTCAGAATAGGTAAATCAATAGATACAGACAGTGGATTGATGACAGCCAGGTTTGAAGGTTAAGGAGGAATGGGAAGTGACAGCTTGCTTAATGGCTGCAGAGTTTTCTTTTAGGGTGATAAAAATGCATTGAAACTAGAGAGAAGTAGTATCTGCACGATATTGTGAGTGTCTCGGAATCTTACACTTTTAAATGATGAATTTTATGCTACATAAATTTTATGTAATTATTTTTAATGTGTGGTGTAAAAAGTGCTATGATGTAACTACAAGATGAAGCATGTAGTTTCTCAAATTATCTCATCTAAAATGGATAAGATTCATGAAGGAGATGTTCTAGAAGTGAGATCTTCATTCATTCAACAAAAACTTATCAAGGTTTCTCTACATATCAAGCCCTGTTCTAGATACTGGAAATACAGCAATGAACACAATGTTAATATCATAAGTTCTTATCCTTAAGGCACTTATATTAGGGAGGTGGAAATGGAAGAAGCAAACAAAAATATAATAAACATTTTTCATATTATGTTACAAGGTGATAAGTGTTATGAAAAAATATAATAGAGTAAGTCTTAGTAAGGGGAGTTCCAGAGGATAGTGGAATATAGAGAATTTATCCAGACAAAGGGGAGAATGTTCAAAGGCCCAGAGGAAAGAAAGCCTGACATTCTCACTAAACCTTGTAAAATTTATTTCTCCTCATATATGGACAATATGATTGCTCTCCTTCTGGAGCCGCCTTAATCATTCTCTTTTTTATTCCTTATCTCAGTTAATTTTAATCTATCGAGCTAAAACTTCAGTGTTATCCTTAGCATGTCCCCATTCTGTAAGACTTAAAGATAATTTTCCAAACAGAAATATTTTAGTGGCTTCTCACTGCAAATTTTGTGATACTATTTGGCTTATTAATACTTCATCTAAAATTAATATTTAAAATTTTAAATACAAGATTTTATGATGGCCTGCAATTTTAAGAATGATTAGGCCAATATGTTTTCCACCAAATATTTCTTCAATTTTATAATTTAAGAGGAAAGAATAGGATTTGCTTTTAGAAATTCTAATCACAGCTAATTTTTCAAGAAGATTCCTACCCCATAAAATAAACTAACATTGATTTTACTAACCCTGCAGTAAAAGCTGTAAAAAATAAGGAGAGAGCTAATCGGTTAAAAAAAAAAAAAGACATCTCAAATTGAATACATCCTGATGCTTTTCTATATAGACTTTTTATTTTACACATTTATCAGAGAATATTAACAGAAAGGATTTCCCAACCCCTGCTATAGCGGTTTTCTTCCTGTCGTTCCCCCAACCCACTCATGAAGTCTTTCTATTGTTCCTTATTAAGTGCTAAAGACATCCATCCCCCAGACTTCCTAGAACAATAGTAGAGTAGCAGGAATGAGTATTAAGAGAGAAAGCTTCTCACCCTCATGAGCTGGGCCCCTTAAACGAAGAAGCCTTCAGCTACAAAGTCTCTAGTTTCCAACTTTTACTGGATTCTGCCTCCTCTGTTCACTCCTTCCACACTTAGTCTTCTGAGAGAGAATGCATATGACAAGGTCATTAGAACAGTGATACAAACTCATGATGGCCCGCCACTGTGTTAATGGAGCCATGCCTTCTGATCATCAAATTCTCTCTCTCATCCAAAATGGATACCAGGTCCTGGACAAATGTGAGGCTTCGTAACTTCCCAAATCACAATACTGCATGATAAGTGGCTGGCTTGCTGTGGCTGGGCCTACCCTAGATGGAAACACGGACATAGACTGTAGGACAGGAAGGGTCTAAGACTGGACATTAAAAGTTGAGTTGGAATTCATATCTGTCCTTATTTCTTAATGTACACATAGTCAAGTCACTTTATCCCAAGGCTTAGATAAGGTGTTCTCGTGTGTGAAATGGAATACATACTTCTCAGCATTGACTTCCATGAGTATAAAAACTTGGTATGTAGGAGGTGCTGGAAAAGGATAAATATCAAGAATGTTTGTTGAAATCTCTATCTTTTTTCCAGTCTGCAGATTCAAAGGGTTGCGTGCTTGAGGGCTATGCTGGTAGAACTGCTGGATGGCTGCCAGTATCTTTTTCTCAATTTCTATCCAGATATTCCGGGCTCCCTGTGGACCTAGCTAATATTAGTGCATTACTCACAAAAGTATCATTTATTAGATTAAAAACAATGTGCAGTAATTTGAAGCAAAATAACTTAAGGATTAAGAAAGAGGAGAAACATGTCATATGACAGTCAAATTTAATTTTTACAACTATTTTCTTATGATTTCCAAAATTAGGCTCACCTTTTCATAGCAACAGTCTATCAGTTAAAAAGAAAGCACTTCAGAGGTTATCTGCTCTGAAACCACAACAGGAGGATGAAAAAATAGTGGCCCAGAAAAGTCACATGATTCTCCAAAATTGACTTCTACTTAGTAGCAAAACGTGGACTGAAACCCAATAATCTTAATTCCTAGTTTCATGCTCATTCAGTCTACTCTACCACTTCTGATAGTGGGAAGCACAGACTATATTTTAAATTGCAAAGAATCTTGAATTTTAAATTAAACATAAAAATAAGAACCATTTATTAAATACAACATCCTTATGAAGTAGATTTTATCTGAATTTTACAGATAAATGGAATACCCAGAAGGGCTGAGTAACTTACCCAAGGTCACAAAAAGTGGCAGTTGAGATTTGAACCCAGGTCATCTGACTCTAAATCTCATACCTTTAACCACTCCTCAACTATGATTTTAGCAGCTTCTGTTACCTACTAATGAAGGAGGCCACATGATATATTGGAAAGGACTTGGAATTAGAGTTAGGCAGACCTACTAGCATGACTTTTACTTTCTGCTACATACTAGCACCTCACAAGAAACTAAGATGGTGCAGGGAGATAGTTAATGATTGCTTTGTTACCACTTTCTCTAGTCTGGCTAACAATGTTTACCTCCGTCCTGGTAAGCTATAAAGAATAGAATAGGGTCTACATATTTCAGTTTCACCATAGTATTTCCAGCATTTAAGATAGATAGTTTGAAAAATGGTAAACATTCAATAAATACACATTTTATTGAATGGAGGGGAGCCTTGATAAGTCCCTTCCTCTGCCTTGGCCTCACAACCTCCATTCATAAAATTAAAAAGCTGTACATGATCTGCAAGATGATATCCCAGCTCGGAGATTATCTGAACATTTGATTATGAGATGCCAAGAGAGATAGTGTAAGTTCCATTGTTTTGGAATGTCTAGATACGTGAACCTACTTAAAGACAGTAGCACTTGAGTTTCTAGCAAACTAAAATAATGATGATAAAATATTTGTAAGCAGGAGAAGTCAGAACTCAGAACTCAGGTGGAATCTGGGGAACTTTGGAGATAGATGACCTTGGAAGGGCCTATAAAACTAAAAGGTGCCCCAATAAATTGATCAGCATGGATTTACAATCTCGGACTGTGTGGATTCACCATCAATAGGCAATGCCTGTGGGCTGCAGTGATCAGCAACATCCTAATGAGAATATGGATAAATCAATAATTAGGATCTGAGCTAAATTAGCAAAATACAGCAACATAACTATTATTCATTCAGTGTTCATTATATATCATCCTTTCTTCTGAACTCCGATTTCATATACTTAACCGATCACTGGACATTTCCACATGGATGTAACCCTGACACCTCAAGCTTACTCAATATACCAGAGATGAATTCAACAACTTTTAGCTCTAAATTTCATTGTTTCTCCACTGTACCCTATATCAAAATTTATAACCCAAACGAAAATCCTGGAGGCATCCTAGACCTTTCTCAACCCCTTTCCATCAAAACATATTGATTTCATTTCCTTTTTAATCTCTCCAACTTCCTTCTTTTCCCTATAGCCATCACATACATACAGCTTGCACCCTCATAACTGTTTGTTTAAATTGTTGTAACTGTCTTAAATAATCTTTTGGAGTCTAACATTGGTTGTTCAAATTTGGTGTCTCCAGACTACACCCAAAGTGTTCCTTCTAAGATTAAAATCTGGTCAGGTCCCTCCCTACATAAAGCATATTCATGCCTCCTTTGCTTATAGGCTTATGTCCAAACTTCTTATATTGCCATTCATAATTTGGACCCTGCCTATCTCCCTAGCTTCATCCATCAATAGTCTCTTTTTTGTCTCAAATGTTCCATCCAGCCCCAACTCTCTTTTCTACAGGCCTGCAGTTCTATAATGCTGGGGGGTGGCTGTCCATGGTTCTGACTCATCTAGCATTAGCTGCTAGAGTTTTCCCTATAACCAGCATGCTGGAATACATAGATGGATGGCTGGATGGGTGGATGGATGGATGGTGATTGGATGGATGAATGGGTGATTGGATGGATGGATGGATAGAGAAAAGGAAAACCAGGGAGAAATGTGTGCACTCTAGGTTAGTTCCTTAGACTTATACTTTTGAGATAGAATGGTTTTCAGGGGGCATTCAGGACCCACCACATCTGAAAGAGAAAAGGAAGCCACAGGAAGAATCACAGATCTGAAGAGTGTGAATATAGACACTCCTAGGTTAGAGTGAGGTAGCACAAGGTATCAGCTTATAGCTGCAAGGGACACTATAGAGAAAGGTTCAACACAAATAAATGGAAGAGTCAAGTTTGGCTGACAAAAAGTTGGGAGGGAAAAAGAGAGGAAGACCCAGAATTCATATTGTGCTGTGTGAAGAGCAGTGAGCAAAAAGTTAAACCACATTGCCAGTGGTGTAGGCTAACACACAACCTATTTAACTTCTTAGCCTCCTTAACCTATTTGAGTCATTTACTCTATTTCTCATCTTGTCTTCTATATTGAGAAAGAGGGGCTGAAATTATGAGCTTTCTAGGGTGGTTGTTTGAGTATAATAAGATATTGGTATGAAATGCTTTGTGAGTTATCAAGCGCTGTAAATACATGGATTCTGACCATTATTAAGAAATAGGTGAGGAGAAACATTGCTGTTTAATCTCTGTCCTTCTTTGGGACTCAGTGAGAGCGCAGAATGCATTGTTGGAGACGTTTTCATGAAGTCTTTGGAATGACCAACCTCGATTTGAATCCTGCTATACTACTTCCTAGCTAAGTGACCTTAGGCAAGTTACTTAACCTCTCTGAGTCTTGGTGTTCTCAACTGGCAAGAGAAGCAGTGCTGCTCAGCTCAGAAGGTTGTTCTAAGGATTGCATTAATTAATGCTATAGCACGGGAGCTCCTGAACACATAGTAGGTGATTTAAAATGAACTTTGTGTTAAAGAATAAGGAAGATCGTCAAGCATCAGCAATCAAAGGGGTGAGAGAGGAAATTAGTGGTCCAGTGAAGAAAATTGTGATGGTCTTGCTGTCACTTCATCTTGAGCTATGCCAGGAACATAATTGGTATAACTCAATTTCCTATCTGTTGGGAGTGTGGCATGAGCTTCACATGAAATGAAGGCTCACATTGACAACTGAGAATGAGAAGGCATTAGGAAGAATAAAAAGAACAAGGCCTGAGCTGTCTCTCCCTCCATCCCCTGCCTCTGTCTTCTCTTCCGCAAAATGGGGAGGGGAACTAGATAATATGAAAAGCCCCTTCTGGATATAAAACTCTTGCGTGTCAAGAGGAAACATAATGGTGGGCTGAGATGAGTGGACTTGAACTAGAGACCTTTCTGTTCTTTTGGCAGATGAAACTGTGTGTTGGTTTAAACCCCATTGAGAGGTTAATTAACAACACTGAGAGCCTGTTTTCTCATTTGTAACAGGGGAATATTAATACCTAGCTTGCAGGATTGCTGCAGGGGTTAAATGAGGTGATATGCATCTAGTGTTGGGAACAAGATAGGATTTTATTAAATACTCAAAATATTATTATTCTCTGTCTTTTACTCACTACCCTTCCCAAATTCAGCTAGGTCTCTCAGCCTTTCTGTTATATGGCCATTGTGACAGGTTTCTGACTGGCATCCCAGCCTAGCACCCATAGATGCATTTGCTCATCAATGAAGTAAAAGAGGAAAAGGACCGCTTCCACCCCATCAGCCCACCCTCCACTGGGCTGCCAGAATTATCCTCAAAAGTGCAGTTTTAATCGTATCAGTCCTCTGCTCAAAAGACTGTCATTGTTTTTCATTATTCTGAAACATTGACCACATGTCTTACCTAGAATTTAAGGCCCTCCCAGACCTTAGCCTTCCTCGGTAGTCTTATCTCACCACTCCTTGGAAAAACCCATTTCCCAGCTAAATCAAAATCAGCTGCGAGCCCGTTTTTTCCACCACCCCCGTGCCACCAATAACATCCTTCGAAGGAAAAGAATTATGTCTGCTTTGGAATACTGAGTCGTACGAGGAAGTTTCACCACAGTGCAGTCCAAATCAGAATGCGCTGCATCAAAGTGGAAACATTTCTGCATTATTTGTTTTTCTCCTGAAATCAATATTCCCTCAGTAACGAATTCAGCAGGGAGGCCTCCATTCCCGTCTTGGGGGTTCCCTTAACAGAACAATGTGTAATTTCCTCCATTTATCCTGCTCTAATGGGGGCTGTCAGGTATCCTCCTCCTGAAATCCTGGCAAAGGATGCATAAATCCAACTAGAAGCTTTGCATGACTGTCACATTTTCATTCTAATCAGCAGCCCCTTCCCCCACCTTCTTTGTACTTAAGAGACCAGAAATACTCCAATCCCCTATCCTGAGCTTCCCTCCTGCCTAAGAAGACTTCTGACCTCCACTTCCTCACCAGCCCCCATCCCAGGAGATTGCAGCCCCTCATTATATAAGAAGGCTCCTGCTAGGAGGTTCATTTCATCTATCAGTGCTGAGTTTCACCTCTGACCTTAGCCTTCCATGGGGTTATAATCTGCCCTTCCTCCCTCTCCCTCCTGGGTCAATTCCATAGATTTTTTTTTTCTGTTGCCAGGAGCAGCTTCCAGGGACAGGAGAGATTTCCTGCCTCAGCTCAGAGTGAGACACTGAGGAGAAATGGGCCTTTTAACAACTGCAGTTCGGTGATGAGAAAGTGATAGGATCCCATCACCATCACTCAGACCCTCCTCCAAGCCCTTTGCACTTACCAGGTGAAATGGAAAACATTTTGATTAGGCCTAACTGGATGATAGATACAGGAGTCCAGCCCGCACAGACGCTAAATCCATTTCCTGCTGCAGATGAATGGGCAGGAGGCCTGCAGCCTGATCAAAATTTTCCTTGGCTAGAAGCGGAAATGAAGGCCCCTGTGCTATCACCCACTGAACTCCTCACAATAGCTATTTATTCAGCTTCTGTGAGAGGATCCTGTCCTCTGCCTGGGGTCCCCATATTGTAGTTGCAACGGTGATGTGTGTTGGTGCTTGTTATTTCCTGATACTGTAGCATCAGAGCTATAAAAGAGACTTGGAGGGTCATTAAGTCAGTTGAGTTCAATTTGTCTTCGTTTTATAGCAGCAGAACCATTTTTTGCAAATAACATCCTACATGGTAGCTCAATACAGGAAATGGACAAAAATGGAGTTTCTCTGGATAAATAATCTTGTTCGGAAACATGGGGTTCCAGAAAAAGCCCTCTGAAATGCAATGATTCATTTTAATCATGAAATATCTATAAGCATCTGTGCTGCCACAGCCAGACATGTGATCACTAGCTTAATTAGCTCTAATGATGAGAAGCTCATTACATTACAAATAATATCATTCCCCTAACAAAGGACAAGTCATATAACCTCAATGGACCTCAAGATCTTCATCTAGAAATAAGAGAAAATAATAGCAACTGACTGCTAGAAGGAAATGATGAAATATCATATGTGAAATGTTTAAAACTCATGAATTCTATGGACACACTGGCAAAGCAGTCCTTAATGAAAGGACCAAGAGTCAGATTTTATTCCAATTTGACTCCACTATGTATTAGCTGTTTAACTTTGGGCTACTTACCTAACCTCTCTGTACCTCAATTGTATGGTCCATTTTATCATATGACTCACTGGGTTATTTTCAAGCTTAAATACATGATTTTTTTTTAAAAAAGGTACTTTATAAAGCATAAGAAATGATGATGTTTTTCATGAATAGGGTGTACATAGGAAGCCAGCTTCAGCCACATTGACCTTGGTGGGAGGTTGGCAATTACCACATCAAGACCAAAAAATGCCTGAGCCAGCGGGAAAGGACAATCCTCAGAGATTTATTTCTGTTCTGTGGAGCCCAGTAATGTGTCACAAGGTAGAGGAGAATCACCTTTGTGCACAGTGCTAGGAGCTTCATATGCAGGAGTTCATTCAACTCCTCTGCACTCAGATCAATCCTTGCACTTCCCTGATTTACTCTCTATCACAGGGAAGTCAACCCCTGAAAACAAGGTTCCCTTGCAAAAAGGCCTCATCTTTGTTCAGTTCAGCTGATAGCAGGCAATAGAAAGAGACTGGAAGAAGGAAAGGAAAAAGCAGCCAACTACTTCTCACCTTGCCCCCTTGGCTTTGAGCAGTGGCTGCTTCTCTTTCAGGTTCTAGCTCCCAACAGTCAGCCCCTCAAACCATGATCTGAGCTCCTGCCAGGCAGCCTTACCACTAACTCCAAGCCCTGCCTGACTTCCCTGGGAATGACCATCCTTCAAGCGTCCAGCTCCCCCCAGGCTCTGATGCCAGGGGTCTTAGCATGGCCTCCTCTCTTTGTACCTGCAGCTCTGGAAGAGGCAGTGGCTTCTTATACTTGCTAATCCTAGGATGACCTCACCTTCCCTCATTGATCTGTTGGTCCTTTTGCCATTTTGTGACCATTTATTGAACCAATTAACACAGGATCTGTTTTCTCCAAAGCCCTGACAAATACACCTCCTAACGACTTTAGGAGGTTGTTATTTTTCCCTATTTACCTTTGAATGAGAACAGTCTCAAAGAAGTTAAATACCGTACTGAAGATTCAAAAAAATGAATGGCTGAACCGAATCCAAACTCAGCCTTCTAAGTCAGTCAGTGCTTTTTCCAACAGACTGCAAGCCAGTAAAGAGGCCAGTAAAATAACATGAGGCTAGAAGTCTCTAAATGCTGGAGAAATTCATGGCTGTAGTTATAAAAAAAAGTGATGATTTTGTTTGAGGTTTCAGTTTTCTTGATTTTGCTAGCAGATGCTCTATGTTTAAGACTCAAATTTGGTTGTAAAAAGCAGTGATAGTGTAAAAAGAAAATTTAAGATTCAGTAGACTCTAGTTTGGGTCTGCCCCTAACTTGGCTATTAGATTCCAGGTAACACCTTATCCTCCTGCGGCCCTGATTTATCCATCTTTAAAATGAAGTTTCGGGATTCAGTAATCCAACATTCTGATCCTGCGATTCTAATTGTGTAATTTTATATTGACTTTTACTTCACCCTACAATGAGATTTTACACATGTTGGAAAGTTTTTTTGGCACATGAAATGCTAAATTAGAGTAAATAAATGAAGCCTTTGGCATGCCACTCCTGAAAGGTTTTTAGATCCTGGATTAGAATGAACAAAGGCAGACTTGGCAGGATACTTCAAAGAGGTGTCTGACCCTGATTTAAATTGTCAAGATGTCATTAGGAAGATTGGACTGCTTGGGGCTGGCTGCATTCCATCTGGAAAAGTTTCATGAAAAAGGTGTGCTCAGAACACAGTTTTGAGAGAGAAGAGTATCTGGCTCCCTGCCTCCACCTGTAGTCCCAGCCCCACTAAAGTCTTTGGAAACTTACTCTGAGACTATTCAGAGAAATCTGTAAGCCTAGGAGCTTACTGGCACATGACATCAGGATGCTGATCACTTGGACATTCTTCTTGGCATGGGTTTGGATTGAGTATCTGAGCTACTGGGTTGCTCCAGAGCCTGAGCCCCTGCTGTTCCCTTAGTTTCATGAAATTGTAAACAGTCTGGTTTCCTCAGTGCCTGAGATCCTGAAGTATCTGTATCTGAATCATCTCCCCACATCCCAGGATGCAAGCCACTAGGCCTGAACCAGTGTGTAGTGGGGAAAAGCCTGTGAGCAGCAATTATTGCTGGTAGCTATTTGAGCTCTGTCCAAAAAAGAAGTTCTCTAGTTCAGCATTCGGACCCAGCTCCTTTAAGGGAACAGGTGTCCATTTAAAGAAACGGACTCACATTTTAGGCTCAGGAGGGGCTTTTGTCATAAACCCATGCATAGTTACAACTGCTACCTTCAAATAATCAAATATGTGAAACAGCCAGAAAGATCAAAAGGGATTCATAGGCTCAAATAGCTCATGTCCTTCTCACTCCCATCTGCAAGAAGGGGACCTGCTAGATTTTGACCTCCATTTTACTCTCCATTTTATAGCCTAATGATCCATTACTCTCCATTCTATAGCCTAATGATCAGTGGGAGTGAAGAAGGTGGAGGGAGATGGAAGAAGAACAGACTTCAAACACATTGAATTATGTTTGAACCTTGGCTGGGTAGATGGCTGAAGGTTGACCTAGAGTAAATTCTCCAGCCTCTCTGAGTCTCAGTACCCCTATTGGTAAGGTGAAGGACAATGTACTCTTCATGCATGCACACCCAAGCAGACATCCATGCCAATCTAAAAAATGTGACAGACGATCACCCGGGGCGGTAACATCACTGGGAATGTAACAAAAAGGAGAATCTCAGATTTACCAGGATTCCTGTAAGGTTAGAAGATGAATGTTAATCTTTGCAGGGAGATGGGGGGAGAGGAGCATGGAGAGGAGGCAGCCGTTGAGACCCCTAAGAAGCCTGCTAGAGCCATATTAGATGAATGCTTTTCTATGGACGGTGAGTCTAGGTAACCTCAGAGCTGATATTTGCTTGGAGGTTGGAGTAGGATGAGTGTGTAAGTTAAGGGCCAGAGTGAAATGACTGAATTGCATAGGACAAATCAGGAGCCACTGGCCACTAGTGTCACTGGGTCCTCTTCTTTACTCCTCCTCCATGTATCCCTAGCTTCTCCTTTAAATCCTTCAGCTTGAAGGCCTGCCCAGAGCATCCTTTTATCTTAGACATGTCTCAGTCCTGCCTGACTTGTATATGTAAGGCACTTCCTCCAGCAGACACTCATAGGAAGCACTGATTTTCTCACCAGAAATCCCCATTTTTCTCTTATGCCTAGATGCCTCCCCTGCCTCCTCTAAATTTATCTGTGCTGGGGACGTAATGTAGGGAAATAGCAATCCAGTGTATATGCCAGAGTTGTCTTCAAAATTCTGTGCCTGAAATCATGTCTGCAACTCAATTATTCCTATTAGTAATAATAAATGTATATTGAATACTTTAAAATGCTGATGAGGAAGTAGAATTAGTCACCTGCTAATATGGTCAGACTCTGAGTACATAGCCATCCAGCATGCATCTAACATAGAGAAAGGGACCACCATTGAGGGATGAATCAAATTTAGACATTTGATCAAGGGCAACAGCTAATAGGTTCTAGGTCTAATTCTCCAAACCTACTCTTTCCACCTCAGCACAGCACAGTAACAAGAAACTATCAGAAAAGTGGGTCTAAACACAATCAACACATTACACAACTCCAGGGGGTGCTATTCACATTGTAGTCTGCTGCTATGGCCTGAATGTTTGTGCACTCCCCAAATTCATATGTTGAAATCCTAACCCCTAAAGTGATGGTATTGGCTGGTGGGGCCTTTGAGAGGTGACGAGATCATAAGAGTGAAGCCTTTTATAGAAAGAGACCCCAGAGACTTCCTATCCTTCTGCCATGTAATGATACAGCAAAAAGAGCTATGTATGAACCAGGAAGCTGGCCTTCACCAGACGCTGAATCTGCTGGTGCTTTGATCTTAAACTTCTCAACCCCTCCCCCCCAGAACTGTGAGAAGTAAACTTTTGTTGTTTGTAAGCCACTCTGTTTATGGTATTTTTGCTTAGCCCAAATGGACTCAGACACTTACATAAATGCCACTGTCTGGAGTTATGCCATGCTGCCGAAATTGATCTCCACCAAGGAACCCTAATGCCGATTTTTCCGAAGTTTATCTTCTTCTTTTGTGTCCTCTATCATAAACTCCATGTTTTGAAAAAATTTTTTTGATTAAATAGATTGAATTTTTAAAATACAAAGAAATTATTTTCCCATCATTTTAATGAATCAAAATACACTAAAACAGCCATTGACATTTTGATCACCAGGAGATAACCATGGTTACTATTCTGAGTTGATTTCATTCCAGCCAAACACACATAGATTTGACATTTGAGTTAGCCAGTGAAACCTTAAAACAGGTGTTTCTTTTCCCTTAGGCCTTCTGCTTTATTAAGAATAACTAAAGAAACCGACTGCTACCATGACATTAGTGCTTTACAGATTTTATTAGTCTAAAAGATTCTGCTTTAGGAATCACAGACTTTCCCATACTGAAACGGCAAAGCTAGTTAGTTGTTTACCGAGTTTAAATTAGTGAAGGAGTAAAAGAAAAGAAAAACAGAAGTCAATGCCTTTGTAGAAAATACCACGAAACATATACTCACAATTTTCCATGTTTCAATTAGATGTGTTAACTTGAGCAGATTAGAATGAAAAGCAGGAATATACCAACAATTCTGCATTCTTCTTTATTAATCAAACAGGAAGAAGTGAAGAAAAATGGAATTACAATGTGTTTTATCTACTATGTGCCAGGAACTGTAAAAGGATAATTGTCACAATAACTTTTCTTGTTTAATAAAAAAAAAGAAAACTGAAGTTTCATTTAGTTAAGTAAATTGTCACATATCTAATAAGTGATAAAGCCAGGATTTGAATTCAAGATTTCCTGGTTGAACGTGTAGGTGCATTTTTTGGTGCATTATGCCATTCTACCTCCCTACAAAGAAAACATTCGAAGAACCATTTCCAAGCTCTTGCTTTGTGACAGGCTTTAATTTTCAGTAATTGAACAAATATTTATTGAGGCTCTAGTCTGTCCCAAATGCTTTACCTGATACCTGGTAGCTCAATGAGACTCTGATAGGGATGTAATGACGGTGGGAATAAACTGATGGAGGGGTGCAGGAAAGAGAGATTTCTTCATTGTTGCTGTTATTCTCAATATGGTTATCTCAGTGCTCCCAGGTCTACAAGAAAGGATGTTCAGACCTATTCAAGTTCAGCGGAGGAATGACACTTGAGACACACCAACACGGGCTAAGATCCCATTCTTTGTAACATATTATAAAACATGTAGCACACAAACCTGCCCCATCAAGGGAACCAGTGCAATTGGTGCGCCTTCTCTCGTAGCATTTAAGGTGTTATCTCTATAAATACAGTGCATTTTGCTTTAATAAAAAATGAATTTTCCAGAACAGTGACAGTATTGACCTTACATATTATCCAAATAGAAATTGTAATGAAACAAGTCGAACAGTGAGTAGTTATAATAGATATGCAAATATTGGTCTTTTCTTAAAGGTCTTTCGGCCTACTCACACTTGTCTCTTATGTGTCTGAGAGGGTGGATTCAGCCTGCATTTATAATCTAGGAGGACACAGAGGAGGAAGAAGGAAGAGGGAGGAGGGAAAGTCTTTAAACAATCACAGAGGCTAAGAATCCAGGAAGATTACGCTAGAGTCCACAGCTTCAGAAACGTGCTTTGGGTAACTGTCCTGTGTTCAGTGCATTCACATGTGCTGTCTCATTTTATCCACACCTGTGACACAGGTATGCCTGCTGTTATTTTATGAATGAGAATACCAAAGCACAGAAAAATGTGTGACTTGCTCAGAATCACACAGCTGACAAATAGCATCATTAGACTCTGGGCTCGAATCTTCCCCATATAAGTCAGTTGATTTTTCAGCTAAAATTTTCCTGGTCAAAGTCTGGCAGTAATCATCAAATGGAATCTATATATTTATTTCCTGAATAACTTAATGGATATTTATTGAACATTTCCTGTGTGCTGTTCTAGGTGTTATAAGAAACTAAAAAAAACTAAGGAGTGGTTTCTGATCTAAAGAGTTCACACATTGTCAGGGAGATGTCTACAGACTTCAAAGACTTAAAAATGCAATTGAGGGAAGCAAACACACAATGCAACTCTCCTGAATACAACCCTACCATGAGCCTTATTCCAAACTCACCAGCCAGTCTCCATCTGTAAAGAGGCACAGTTCTGTTTCAGAGTTTGCATGCAATTGCAAATGTGAATTGAAAGGCTATATTGTTCAATCCTTAATTATCGCGAAATAGAGTGTACCTTTTGTGACTATCAGTGGAAATTTCTAGAGGGTTTACTGAGCAGATGGGATGCAGCCATGAAAGAGCTAAATTTTTTTCTCATCACTGTTTTCTCTCAAGCTCTGATGAATCTATTCCTTAATAACAAGCCTGGCAGACCTCTCCGCTTTCTTGTCACTTTCACGAATAAAAATGTCCAGATTCGATTCCTTCAATCTTACCCAATTTGATGCTCACTTTTTCCTCCCACTCCTTCCCTGGTAGGCTTAGGTATGAGAGACTTGTAGGTGAAAGAAGGCATGGTGGCCCCCTGGGGACTTCCGCTTCCTCTTATTCCCTGGGATAGTGGAGTACAGGTAGAAATGGTATGGGATAAACATTTCTTATCTCAGGCTATTTCCCTCTTTTCTTGACTAACTTTAGCTGCCATTCATGCCTGCTGTGTTATGAGAAACCAAATAATGCCTCTAATCACAGAAACACACAAAGTCTTAAGGGCATCCTGCTTAGATAGGCATGGTTCTGATCAGCTGCATTAATAGACAGCACACCTGAAAGGAGCTACCAGTCCCTCTAATCTCTGTGAGTAATTCTCTTGAAAATTCTTCACTTAGCTGGAGGACCTCTCCATTAGGGAGAGGAAGGAAAAGCCACAGTAGTCCTGCCTAGAAAACAACTTCTCTTCTAATCCCTAGACAAGCTTTGTACAAAAAGGTGGAGATGGGAGAGAACCAGGATGATGGTTGAGGGCTCCAGAGTCCTCAAACTAGCGTCTGCCTCATCTATTTGGTGCTTGGTTTCCCTTTGTCCTCAGCTTTGGGTTCTAGTTGCCAATCCTGGGCAACCAGAAAACATCTATTCAACAACCTGTATGTAAAATGGTAGTATTGACCTGTATATTATCTAAAATCAGCAGAAACCTTGCCTGTCTGTTCACTATAACACTATAGCTGGTACAAGCAGGCAAGATCTGCTCACAAGACATTTATATTTTAGAGTGAGACAAAAATATATACATGCATACATAACAAACAAACAATACAAAATCAGTGTTGTGTACTATGCAAATTATTACTGTAAGAAGTAACTGGAGCTGATTTAGATTATATCATTAAGAAAGGCTATTCTAAGGAAGTGACATTTGGTCTGTGATTTGAATGACAAGCAAAGAACCAGCATGTAAGATTAGAAGGAGCCCATTCCAGACAGCAGAGAATAGCTCATACAAAGGCTTTGGGGTGAAGGCCCTGTGGGTGGAGCTGAGTAGAAAAGAAGACAATAGCTGAACGTTTGTGTCAGAGAGTAGGTAGGCCATGGATCCCATAGGATTTCTTCCCCCTAAAGGTTTTTGGCTGAGTGCGGCAGCTCATGCCTGTAATGCCAAGGTGGAAGGATTGCTTGAGCCCAGGAGTTTGAGACCAGTTTGGGCAGCATAGGGAGAACTGGTCTCTACAAAAAACTTTTAATTAGCCAGGCATGGTGGTGCACGACTGTAGTCCCCACTATTCAGGAGGCTGAGGTGAGAGGATTGCTTTGTACCCAGGGGTTCGAGGCTGCAGTGAGCTGTGATTGCACACTGTGCTCCAGCCTGGACAACAGAACAAGACCCTGTCTCAAAAAAAAAAGGTAAAGATTTTTCTATTATATTCTAGATGAAATGTGAAGCCATGGGAAGATTTTAAGCAGGGAATGGACATGACACATGTTTTAAAAAGATTTCTCCAGAAGCTTTTGGGCAAATGGATTGTATGAGACAAAAGTGGAAGTGAATAGTAAATCAAACAAGAAATGATGAGTGGCTTGGGCTAGGTTTCTAGCAGTGAGAACAGAGGGAAGGGGGAGAACTGGTAGAGTCAGAAGGATAATGCACCAAGCTGGCTAATAAATTGAGTGCTGGGGTTGAGGAAGACAGAGAAATCAAAAATAGCATGCCCATTTTTGGCTTGAAAAACATGGTAGGTGGTGGCGCCGTTTCTGCACAAAAGGAAAAATAAAGAAGTAGCTTAGAGGGTCAAGAGTTTCCTGTTAGTTACATAAGATTTGATATGACCTATTGATTTCCAAATGAGAAAGTCCAGTAGGCACTGGGCATTTAGATGCATGGATCTAAAGTTCCTGAAGACATCAGCGTTAAAGAGGCATATTGAGGACTCATCAGAGTTTAGATGGCGCTTGAAGCTTTAAGATGAGAAGACTTTCTGAAACAGCATGTTAATGGGCATTTGAATCACCTGGGGATCTTGTTAAAATGCAGATTCTGATGCAGTGGGTCTGGAATAGGGCATGATAATTTGCATATCTGACAAGTTCATAGGTGATGCAGGTGCTGTGTAGAGATCTCATTTTGCCTAGCAAGAGTCTGGAGAGAATAGGTAGATAGAGAAGTTGGCCCAGGACAGAGGCCTGTGAAATCCAACATCTACAGTGGGTAAAGGAGGAACTTGTAAAGGCGATGTCCCTCCTCCCCTCCCTCAATTCTTTCCATCCTCCCTGCCTTCCTTCCACTCATAAACATTTATGAGACCAATTAGGTGTCACCAGTGGTGTTCAACAGTTTCTTATGTTCCTCTATTGACTGAAGATTGCCAAGCCTTAATTCAGTATTTTATTCTGCAAGTAAACTTCCCACTCCCTGCTGCTAAGACCTTTCTACTGAACTCAAAGGCTCTGTTTACCTGTTTCCAGAAATATCCAGATTAGAACTTTAAGAATGTAAACACCTGTTTGATAGGATCCCCTCAGGAGCCTTAACTACCTTTATGCAGATGGTAGAGGGGGAGCAGGAAAATGTGGGGATAGGATGCTTTGGCTATGCATGACCTTGGGGATGAGAACAGCTGGGGAGTTAGAAGTTCACTCATTCTCCAAACGCAGCCAAGTGTGGAGTAGGCCCTTCTAATTTCAGGAAAGAGGAGAAAGATTGTGTCCTTCAAAGCCAGGACTATGCTCCATCAGAACGAATACTTACTGTTCTTGACAAGAGAAAAGAAAGAGAGGAAGAAAGAAACAGAAGGGGGAAAAAAGCACTGCCACGAACATCTAGTTAAGGAAAAACAACTCCGACTGAACATGACTCATCTGAAAGCAAACAAGTCAATTAAACCAGTGATGTCTCTGAAGCAATCCGGTCCCCCTCTAGCTCAGCTACTAAATTGCATCTTGCTTACTCCTCAGCTCGAAGACAGAAAAGAAACAGAAGGTGGGGACGCAGCCTGGATTTATGTATGAAGAAAACGATGGTGATAAAAGACAGGGCTTTGAAAAGCAATCAGAGCTGCCAGCCTCCCAACTGAGAACTGTTTAAAATAGCACCATCAAATAAGAGCTGCATATATACCAGTCAAATCCTAAGATCGCCTTTAGACATGATTTCCAGAATGCCAGAATAATGTGCTATGTCTCCTTTTCTTTCTATGTCTCCTTTTCTTCCTTCTCTGTCTGTCTCTGCCTGTGTTTCCTTCTCCCTCTCCCCCCTCTTTCTGTCTCTTTATTTCTCTCTCTCTCTTTCTCTCCCTCCCTTCTCTCTTCCCTTCCTTTCTGTTCCTGTCTCTCTCTCTCTCGCTCTCTCTCTCTCTCACACACACACACACACACACACACACACACACACACAGACGAGTCAAAGGAGGATGCTGGGATATCTAGGTTAGGTCTGAAGAGAGAAAGTGAGCTTGAGATGTATGATTTAGCAAAACACTTTGGTGGGGTAGAAAGAGAAGAGGATACATCATTTCATTAGCTGATGATTCCATTCCCAGCACTGTTAATAACATGAATGTCTGGCTGATGTGGAGGACTTCCCAAAGTGAAAAGCAATTTCACACTCATGATCCTAGGTAAGACTTCTTACTACACCTATGAAAGAAGTCAGAAATGCTGCCCCTCTTTTTCATATATGAAGAAACTAAGAGACTTGAAGATGTAATGGGATTTGTCTAAAATTACTTTGTAAATCAATGAAAGAGCCAGGAAATAAACCAAGGGCTTTAGCACTCACAATCAGTGTTCTCTTCACTAAACCATAGTAACTTTAAACTTTTAAAATGTGAAGAGTGATACCTTTGTCCTCAAGATATGGCCAATCTTGTGCATCCACTTCCCCTAAATGTGGTGAGTTCTCAGCTATGAGGCATTCCCTCATTCTAGAATGTGAAGGCCAGCAAGTCAAGTTAATGAGTCTATTGCTCAGTGTCAGTGCCAGAGCTGTTCTAGCTACCCCAGGGGACACAGGGAAACCTAAGGCGTACCTATCACCTGGCCCTGGATGTCAGCAGTCAACACATGTTGACTCATGGAGAGAGGTATGAGAGTGGAGTTATGACAGGTAATGGTGTTAGCAAGGGGTGAGAGCAATAACTGACAATGATGGCAGTAGTATGGTTATTTATTCCATTAGTATTTCCTATGTTTCTGGCACAATGTTGCCACTGAAAGACAATGACGATAATAAAGATGGTGATGGAGAGGACTATCCATCATGGCACGGAAAGGGCACAAGTTTGGAAGTTAAACTGACCTAAGTTCAAATCCCAGCTTCATCACTTACTCTCTGAGGGATTTTAGGCAACGTGCTTCATCCTTCCTCAAGCTTCGGCTTGTTCCTCTCTCAGATGGAGGCAATGTCAACTACCTTGCTTGCCTTTACTGGGTCATTTGCTTCATGTCAATCGAATGGATCACCTGCTATTCACCAAACATGGTACTAAATGTTCAGCTTATAAAGATGAATAAGATTCCATCCCTGCCCTTGAGAAGGTTGTGCTCTAGTGGGGAAGACAGAGCTACATTCCAATACCTACTGTAAGCTACCTATGAAAATGGCAGTATGTGTAAGTTCTGGGAGCACAGAGGAAGATGTGTGATTAATTCCACCTGGGTCAAGGGAAGGCTGCAGGGAGGAGACATTTAAGGTGAGCCATGTAGAAATTGTATAGGTAGAGGGGAGAATAGTGAATCCAAATGCACAGAAATTTGAAACAGTGGCTTATTGTGGGAACAGCAAGCTGTTTTGTGACTATAAAATGCGGTTGTGGATGTGAAGGCATTCTGAAAGCCATAAAGCAGCATCTCTGCACACTTGGGGCACATTACATTGATATGGATCCATGGCCAGCATGAGGCACTGAGACTAAGTCCGGTCTTGCAGCCTTTTCATCTTTATATCTGCCTTTAGACTGATTGCCACTGCACTTTCTGGAAAATAACAGCCTTTCTTCCACAACCATAGAGCTGGCCTCCTTCCAGCAAAGAAGACAGAAAACATAAGATTTTGTGAAAGGATGTAGAGGAGCCACTCAGAGACACACAGCAAAAGGGTGCGCTGATATTGCAACAGAAGCGGTTTAGAACACTTGCAGAAAGTCAAATGCTGCACTAATGAGAGGGTGTCAGGCTCAGGAGCAATCACATTAACACCTATAATAACTTATTTTTTGATACAAAAATAATGTGTATTCCTTATAGAGTATTTGGAATTTCAGCAAAATTAAAAGAATACTCAAAAGCTCATCACTTAAATGACTTTGAAATTTTTTATTTTTTGTTTCTCACAAAATTAGAATTATTCTACATAAATTGCTTTGTAACCAGCTTTATTAAAATTCAAGCTATTTTTGTGAATATTTTCCCCATGTCATGAAATTCCTTTGCAACATGATATTTTACATCTTGAAATGTTTTAGATATAAAAGATGATTTAGAAAGTAACATAATGAACGCCTAAGAACCCAACCCCCAGCCTAAGAAGTAAAACACTGCAGACACTGAAGCCCTGGTGTGTGCCATGATTGCTCTGGCTGCTGAGCTGTAAAGAAGGAGACCATGGGACCCTCCAGCTGACCACAGCCTTGCCCCTGAGTCTGGCCTCCTGGGGCCTGCCTGCTTCTTTAGTACTGGGAGGGCTCCATGATAGCACATTCAAAGTGTGTGGTTAGAGAGAAAATAATTTCATGACTCACCCCAACAAATGATGTCTGGGGGTGACCGCACTAGGTGCTTTCTGCTCTCCTGCAGATTGGACCATTAAGGACAGGCTTCCTTGTGTCCACAAACCCCCACTGTCGTACAATCACCCACATGCTTGCCTACATTTCTTTTGCACTTTTTTTCAGGGTAGGGACCTTGTCTTTCCTGTTCATCTTAGCACTTATCACAGTGCCTGGTAAGGAGTAATTTTTTTTTTTTTTTTTTAAGCTAAATCTAGCCAATTTTGCAAACTCAGTGTTTTGTTAGGGGGAAGCTGATCAGGTGCAAGTTAGTGTACAGGTTCAGGGACGTTTCAGCCTTGCCCTTTTTTCTGACGCTGGGCAGAGGCTAACAATATGAAGTATAAGGTCGGACTCTGACTCAGTCTCAGCTCTACTATTTACTTATTATTTAACTCTCTGGGCTTCAGTTGCTTCACTAATAAAACAGGAGAATCCTAGTCCTACCTGCCTTCTCTGTTATTCCTAATATTTGAGGCCCACAGCCCTCACTCTCATGGCCCTTTCATTGTAGCCTAACATCCCACCATCAAAGATCCATTCCTTCTTTTTTTTTTTTTTGAGATGGAGTTTCTCTGTTGTTACCCAGGCTGGAATTCAATGGTGCGATCTCAGCTCACCGCAACCTCCGCCTCCCAGGTTCAAGTGATTCACCAGCCTCAGCCTCCCAAGTAACTAGGATGACAGGCATGCACCACCATGCCTGGCTAATTTTTTGTATTTTTAGTAGACACGGGGTTTCCACATGTTGGTCAGGCTGGTCTCAAACTCCCGACCTCAGGTAATCTGCTCACCTTAGCCTCCCAAAGTGCTAGGATTACAGGTGTGAGCCACTTTTTTTTTTTTTTTTTTTTTTGAGATGGAGTCTCACTCTGTCACCCAGGCTAGAGTGCAGCGGCTCAATCTCAGCTCACTGCAACCTCTGCCTCCCGGGTTCCAGCTATTCTGCTACTTCAGCCTCCCAAGTAGCTGGGATTACAGTTGGATGCCACCACACCCAGCTAATTTTTGTGTTTTTAGTAGAGATGGGGTTTCACTATGTTGGCCAGGCTGGTTGCAAACTCCTGACCTTTAGGATAACAGAATGTTAATCAGCACATACACGATCCCTTCTCCCAGAAACTGCCCCATCCCAGTCTCCATGGATATTAAGTGAGATTTGGTCTTTAAATTCCCTGGCCCTGGCCATACCTGATTGATCCAGATGTGGCATCTGAGCCCAGCTGGGTTAAGACTCTTTTCTGTTGAATTTAAAAAATTGAAACCCAGACCACCAAGGCTGGTTCCTTCTAGTGGCACATGCTTGAAGATGAAAACCTCAAATTTCCTATTATGTTTCCCATCCTTTAAGGGAAAAATACTGACCTACACTGCGAGCAAGTAATTAACACATGAAAAGAAGATCAAGTGAGAGGTGGACTAGCCCAGCTTTTGAACCCATGATCTAGGAGTTACTAAGACACAGTTGCCTTCCTGTCCTTCCTGAATGTTGGTATTTAGACCATTTCTTGGATTCCCAGGGCCAATATATTTTCTTTTGGCTTATGTTCAATTTTGCTTTCTATCACTTGTAGCTGAATAGGGAGGTTGGGGTGGAGAGAGAGATTATTACCTCAATTCGGTATTCCCAGAAGGCGCAACGCATTCCATCAGTCACATCTTAGAGTAAGGAGAACTTCAAACTTCAGAGAACTTCAAATGAGGAAAGTACTTAGACCTAATCTAATCCAAACACCTCATTTGCCAGTGAAAAAACCGCAGTCCAAGGAGGGGATAGAGTTTGCCCAAATCTCTCGTGGGAAAAGGGAGAACTACAATGTCTTAGCCAGCTTGGGCTTCCATATAAAAATACCATTGACTGGGTGATTAAACAACAGAAATTTATTTACTCAAATTTCTGAGGAAGGAAGTCCAAGATAAAGGCCCAGCAGGGTTCAGTTTCTGGCTTGTAGATAGCTGCCTTCTGTGTCCTTACATGGCAGATAAAGAGAGAAAGCAAGCTCTCTGGTGGCTCTTCTTACAGCAGAACTAAACCAACAGATTAGGGCCCATCCTCATAACTTCATCTGTCCCTGATTACCTACCAAAAACCCCAACTCCAAATGATACTACTTTGTAGGGGTTAGGCTTCAACATGTGAATTCAGGTCTGGGTTGGGGGCACAATTCAATCCATAACATATAGCTTTAGAATTTGTAGGACTGGGAATGTCTTTAAAGATCATCTAATCCAAATTTCTCATTTGCCAATAAAGGGAAAATTAAAGACCAAGCAGATATAGAAATTTTCCAAAGACCTATAATGACCTACTGGCAGATTTTACCTGTCAGGTTATCCTCTGATTGGCTAAGAAAATCTAGGGGCAGTAAGAAGTATGTGAAGCCGCAGCAAGGCAACTGGTGTGGCCTGTTAATGGGGAGAGAATAACAGTAAATAAGTAAAGACAACTGAATCTAGCTGCTTCTTCAGACTCACAGTTTTGTTAGAAGGATGTTGATCAGTGCTAGTTAGTGTATAGGTTAGGGAACTTTGCAAGCTTTGCCCTTTTTTTTTTTTTTTTTTCATCTTTCTGCAGCCAATCAGCAATTATTTGTCCACTCCACAGCCCTGAGTATTTGGATAGGCAAATCAACTGTGCCCATGCATAATTAAGACAGACACTGTGGAAAGTTTCATTTTCCAGAGGAAAGGCTGCTAGACAGATGGAAAGAAAGGTCAGCATGGATCACTGCCTTACTTTCTTGTCTCAGACTATAAGTTGAACATAATCACATCCAGCTTCCTCTTGCCCTTTTATTCTCTTCTGTTGGCTTCACTGGGGAGCCTCAGGGGGAGCACTTACCTCCCTTCTAGCCCTGGAGAGACCCTGGGGCTTTCCATAGAACTGTGTATGGATTGGGTGTTGGGTTGGTGCAAAATATTTTCTGCTTCAAATAAGAGCAGAGGTATGCAGCTCTATGCCTAGAGGTAGAAATTTGCCCTCCTTCTGGAGTCAGCAGGCTCACCTTATGACCCAAGAGGAAGGAATGATGTCTGAAGGACCAACACTTGGAGAATGTTTACAGAACTAGATTGTGCAGGTCATTAAGCTACCGCCTCCCAACCTCAGACACACGTTTAATACACTGCTATGTCATGCTGGAACTGCGATGTGAACCTCTAGAAGGGAAGTGTGTCCCATCTGGAGCAGATACCTCTGAGGAGGTGTGAAGAGGTTGGCTCGGGAGTACGAAGAGAAGCTGGAAACGGAAACCAACTGCTGCTGGAACCAACTACCCCTTTAAGGTAATGAGCTATTCCTGGAGTAACAGAAACTAGAATAGCAAACAAATTGGGAGCAGAAAGTCCTTCTCCCTCTCCAGTGTTCCAGAAGCTAGCAGGAAGCCAGCTAACAAAAGAGAAATGTGTTTTCATAGTCCTAGTCCCAGCATGGCAAAACAGAGAGAGGATGTTTGGTTTGGAGCTGGAGACCCACAGTCCTGGCGCAGTCCACTCCCTTGGCTACTCAGCCTCCACAGCCACCCTTTTTTGCATATTTGAACTTAGTCATAGTTACTCCCGAATACTCTGTAAGTTACATACCACATTTTAATGTTAGTCACTTATATCCTTCCATATATAAAATAATAAAGGGAAGAGAGGAAAGGGAAAATGTGTCTGTATTTATATACATGTGTGTATATGTACTTGTAACAAACAAGGGAAAAAAATCCTCATAACTTCCACCTTCTTGGTTTCTGTGACTTGTTAAAGGCCATAGTATTTATAATTTCTTTCTTCTCTATTATTTCTTGTTGCCTTTGTCCTCAGCCAGGACATCACCTAGCTGGGCTCTTCACCCAACTGTGTGACCTAAATCTTCATTCTTGAGGAGTCCAAATCATTTGTCCGGTCTTACTCTGGTTGCTGTCATTTTCCATTAACTTTTACTATTAGATATGCACTTATCAAGAGATGTTTCAGAGAATTCCCTAACTTCTAGTCCCTGACTTCACAGTTCTCCCTGCCCTCATTGCATGGAAGTTACCCAATTTCTCCTTGGAAATTAGGTTAAATTACTCCAATCAGTACAGTAACCTCCTTCCTTTCTTGGTTCAGCGGCATGAGAAGACTAAAACAGCCAAGTGGTAGTCTCAGCTACCAAATCAATGAGATTAGCGTTTTGTTCTCTAGAGGAAGCATTTCTTTAGTGGGAACAAAGACTTCCATGTCAACACAACGCAAAATTTCCAAGATAAAGGACTCCACAAGAGAGTCATAGTAGACAGGCAGCTATGTTACCTAGACCAACTCCTCAAGGAATGCTTACTGCCCAGTCGTGAGGGGTATGGTCTACAGAGAGTCTGGAGCTGTCAGCTTTAGGCTTCACTTCAGATGCAAAGAGCCACTTTACCAAAATGACACCCTTCATGGGGCTTCACGCATCTGGTGACTACATGAGGCAGGACTCTACAGATCTGTCCATTTCTGCCAAATACAGAACAGCTCTGATGGGTAACACTTATTTCAACTCCTTTCCTGTTTGATCAATACCTTAATCAGTCTGAACTTTTGTTTGAATTCTCTCTCTGACCAATCTTGCCTCAACCTCCTTCCTTTCACGGGTGTTGATCTTGCAACCCAAACACCATCTCAACATCAACTTATAGAAAATCCAACTTTCTAAAACCAGGACTAGAATGAGGCAAGATAAGCACTACAGGAACAAAATTTAAGAAGGCATCCACTCTCTAGTGCTAACTCTATACTTGTACAAAACTGAGATCAAGTACCTCCTTAAATTTTGTGTCCTAGGCCCCTCACTTGCCTCACCCTAGTCCTGACCCTGCAACCTATGACAGTTGGTATGAAGAGTGGTCCAAGAAAGTAGGAGACAAGTTGGATTTTTGAAGCTAGATCACTCATTGTCTGCCAGGCAATGAGGACCCCATCACTAGTGGCAGGTACAAGAGACAAGCCCTGGCAAAACTACCAGTGACTGCTGCCAACAAATGTTCAACCTGCCAGTGACAGAGATCAACACTAGCTCCCAATATAGTACTGTTCCTCAAGAAGACCAACCAGACACTTGGTGGATGGCAAGTTGACTAGCCGGGCACCTTCCATCCTGGAAGAGCCAGGGTTTCATCCTCACAGTGATTGATACTTCATTCTGAGTATGGTTTTGCCTTTGCCTCTTGCAGGCTCTCAGCCAGCTCATCCATGGGCTGGCTGAATGTTTGATACACCAGCATGGGATTCCATCCATCATCATGCCAGGTCAGAGGACCGACTTTATAATAAAGCAGATATAGGACAGGGCTGGTGACTAAGGGATCCGCTAGTCATATAACATACCAGAATCTTCTGGCTTTATGATGCATTGGAATGGCTTACAAACAACACAGCTAAAACACCAGCTCAGAGGCAATGCTCTGTGCATATGGGTGCATCCTCCAGAACATAATATAGATGTCAGTCAAAGACTTTGATATGGCTTTGTGTCTCTTAAAGGAAAAATACACAGGTCCAGAAACCAAGAGTGAAATAGGAGTGGATGTATTTCTCATTCCTCCCAGTGCTTTATTGAAGGACTTTGTGATTCCCATTTCCTCAGCTCTAGGCTTTGGGAGTTAGAGCTCCTCATTCATAAAGGAGCAACATTTTTGCTGGGAGATGCAGCAAAAATACAAAAGTATAAACAATTGCTGTTTCTTGGGTGCTTTGCACTTCTTGTGTCCAGGGGCCAGCAGGCAAGATGTGGAGTCACTGTCTTAGTAAGCGTAATTCACTTGAAAAAGGGAGCACTGCACATTTGTAGTTGCATCAAGGTTGTATTAACACTTCTTCTCTTTGACATAATATGGTCTGAAGAAAAGTTAAATCTCCTGGACATTCCACAGAATATCATACAGGCCTGCTATGTTGATCACCTCTTGACTATCAGAACCATGGAACAGGAAATGGCAAGTAACCTGGATGCCCTCATATAATACATGCACACGAGAGATTGAGAGATAAACCATAAAAAGGTTTCAAGCCTGTCATATCACTGAAGTTTTTAGAGCTACAGTCAGCTTTACTATAATGCTCCTTTTGAAGAAATAAATTTGTCCCAATGCAATTGATCTATCCAGGAACAATTTGAACATAGCAGCAATTTTAAGTTTACTTATGCATGATTTTGTCCTGCAAAAAAATGCTAAATGAACTAGAACACTAGTTTAACCAAACCACATAGGAATAAACAAAATGAGTACATGGGTACAGCTCAAATATGTGTCAGCTACTGCATTTCATTGCATGTGTTATGGGTTACACTCATTTCTGTCTGGTGTAAAATTCATGTCCAATTTCAGATAATCCTCCTTCTACCACTTCACAATAATTCACAAGCTTCAGCTTACCTTTTTCCTATCTTTTCCAACATAAAAGTTTTATATTTGTGTAGAAATTCTGTCACCTACTTCTGTTATACCAATGCTTCTTCCTCAGCTCACACACTGGCTTTTGTGGGAATTCCCTATTACCAATGGAGTAATAAGGAGTAGGCAGGCAGAAATACCCCTGTTTCACATCCCCTCCCCTTTACCAGTATGTCCTATATTACCTCCGAAGTAAAGTATTAGCTTCTGAATCTTTGTCTCAGGGTTAACTTCTGGGAACCCAAAACTAAGATAATATCATCGTTTTAATGGTATACAATAATAGGTCATAAGACACAGATTTTCAAATCATTTTAACATTTCTGAAATCTTGATGAACTTGACAACTGATGTTATTTCATAGTTTAATAAACAGCATTTTTTTCTTTCTTAAAGGTATAAAAATAATGATGCATCTTATAATCCGTGACATCTTAGAGTTAGTGAATTACATATGGTACTATCTGTTGGAAAAACTTTCAATATTATTCAGACAATATGAAGGAAACAAATACTTATATATCCTGCCACATGGCTAGCATGGATAAAGAGCTGTCACATTCCCTTCCAAAGCCCAGGCCTGTTCAAGAGTGGGTCAACTTCACATGCTGGTAAAAGCGGAAAATGTATTTCTTTTGCACAACAGCACTACTTACTTGTCTCATATCAATGCTCACAAGAAAATATCCATCATAGAAAATGCCTTAACCAACTACTTGGACAGAACACTTCATCCCAGGAGAGCAGTCAGCTTCTGTCCTCAGCCAAACCTGTGCTTGCCAATAAACTTATAAATCAGGTATCTATGTGACAGAAGAGTGCAGGCCATGCCCCACAGCATGAGTCCCTCTCACCAGGACTAACCTAGCTGCTGCTGAATGTCCAATCTATAAACAGAAGACCCAAATTTGAGCGTACAGTTTGGTACCATCTCTTGAATAGACTAGCCAGCTAGTTGGTGGCAAGTTAATTATCATCAGTGCCCTTCTAACCTAGAGGGGGAAGTTATTTGTTCCAAATAGAATTCCAGGTGTGGGTTTGCCTTCCTTTCCTATAGCATCTCAGCCAGTACTACTATAAAAGGGACCCATGGGATCCATGACATCCTCCATAATGTGAACTTGGAACTAGGTGTCCATTTTATGTCAATAGAAGTAAGATAATGGCCATGTTACATGACCATGGGTTCACTAATATTACTATATTCTAATACCACCATCCAAAGTTGCTGACCTGATATCATGTTGAAATGACTCTTTAAGGCACAGCTAAGGCACCAGGTTGGGAATGACTCCTTTCAGTGTTGGGGTGCTGTCATTCTGGGTGCATTATAGACTTTGAACCAATGACGTTAAATGGCGCTCTTTGCCTAATAGGTAGGATACATAGATTCAGGAACAAAAGGATAGAAGGAATGATGGTCTGTGTTACTATCACTACCAGTGACGCAACTGGGGAACTTGTACAAAATGTTTGCTTTATGGATATTTTTAACTCCTCATTCCAGTAGATAAGCAGATTTTAAAATTCATTTACTATGCTGGCAGGGGTGATTGATTATGATTATTATAAGCCAATGAGATTGGTGCTACATATTAGGGGCCAGAGGAGGATGCCTAGAATTCATAGGATTTACTGGGACAACTCTTAGTACTTCCATGCCCAGTAATAACAATTAATTAATAATTGTAGTGACCCAGCCTAAGGAAAGCATTGTAACTAAGAGTTTTGACATCTCGGGCTTAAAATCTTGGTTACCCCACTGAGCAAGCAACTTAGACTAGCAGAACCGCTGGGCAAGGGTAAATGAAATTTAGAATAAGTAGAGAGGAGATTGATGTGATTCTCAGTACTGATGTGATTCTCAGTACGGCCTTAGTGACCACTATAATAGCAGATATTCTAGTTTTCCCTTTAGCCCATCTGTTATAGTACTTTTTATATATACTTTAAGTTCTGGGGTACATGTGCAGAACATGCAGGTTTGTTACATGGATATACACATGTCAGAGTGGTTGGCTGCATCCATCACCCCATCATCTACATTAAGTATTCTCCTAATGCTATCTCTCCCCTAGCCCCCCAATCCCTGACATGCACCAGTGTGTGATATTCCCCTCCCTGTGTCCATGTGTTCTCATTGTTTAACTCCCACTTATGAGTGAGAACATGTGGTGTTTGGTTTTCTGTTCTTGTGTCAGTTTGCTGAGAATGATGGTTTCCAGCTTCATCCATGTCCCTACAAAGGACATGAACTAATCCTTTGTTATGGCTGCACAGTATTCCATGATGTAAATGTGCCACATTTTCTTTATTCAGTATATCATTGGTGGGAATTTGGGCTGGTTCCAAGTCTTTGCTATTGTGAACAGTGCCACAATAAACATACGTGTGCATGTGTCTTTATAATAGAATGATTTATAATTCTTTGGGTGTATGCCTGGTAATGGGATTGCTGGGTCAAATGGCATTTCTAGATCTAGATCCTTGAGGAATTGCCCCACTGTCCACAATGGTTGAACTAATTTACACTCCCACCAACAGTGTAAAAGCATTCCTATTTCTCCACACCCTCTCCAGCATCTGTTGTCTCCTGATTTTTTAATGATCAACATTCTAATTGGCATGATATTTCAATGTGGTTTTGATTTGCATTTCTCTAATGACCAGTAATGATGATTTTTTTAATATGTTTGTTGGCTACATAAATGTCTTCTTTTGAAAAATATTGGTTCATATCCTTTGCCCACTTTTTTATGGGGTTGTTTGTTGTAAATTTGTTTAAGTTCTTTGTAGATTCTGTATACTAGCCCTTTGTCAGATGGGTGAATTGCAAAAAATTTTTCCCATTCTGTTGGTTGCTGGTTCACTCAGTTTCTTTTGCTGTGCAGAAGCTCTTTAGTTTAATTAGATCCCATTTTTCTATTTTGGCTTTCGTTGCCATTGCTTTTGGTGTTTTATTCATGAAGTCCTTGCCCATGCCTATGGCCTGAATGACATTGCCTAGGTTTTCTTCTAGGATTTTTATAGTGTTGGGTCTTATGCTTAAATCTTTAATCCAACTGGAGTTAGTTTTTTAATGGGTTTAAGGAAGGGATCTAGTTTCAGCTTTCTACATATGGCTAGCCAGTTTTCCCAACATTTATTAGAGAATCCTTTCTCCATTGCTTGTTTTTGTCAGATTTATCAAAGATCAGATGGTTGTAGGTGTGTGGCATTATTCCTGAGGACTCTGTTCTGTTCCATTGCTGTATATCTCTGTTTCAGTACCAGTACTATGCTGTTTTCATTACTGTAGTATTGTAGTATAATTTGAGATCAGGTAATGTGATGCCTCCAGCTTTGTTTGTTTGTTTGTTTTTTGTTTTTGCTTAGGATTGTCTTAGCCATATGGCCTCTTTTTTGGTTCCATATGAAGTTTAAGGTGGTTTGTTCCAATTCTGTGAAGAAAGTCAATGGTAGTTTGATAGGGATAGCATTGAATCTATAAATTACTTTGGTCAGTATGGCCATTTTTATATTGATTCTTCCTAACCATGACAATGGAATGCTTTCCCATCTGTTTGTGATCTCTCATTTCTTTGAGCAGTGATTTGTAGTTCTCCTTGAAGAGGTCCTTCACATCCCTTGTTAGTTGTATTCCTAGGTATTGTATTCTCTTTGAAGCAATTGTGAATAGGAGTTCACACATGATTTGGCTCTCTGTTTGTCTGTTATTGGTGTATAGGAATGCTGTGATTTTTGCACATTGATTTTGCTTACTGAGACTTTGCTGAAGTTGCTTATCAGCTTAAGGAGATTTTGGGCTCAGATGATGGGGTCTTCTAAATATACAATCATGTCATCTGCAAATAGAGACAATTTGACTTTCTCTTTTCCTAGTTGAATACGCTTTATTTCCCTTTCTTGCCTGATTGCCCTGGCCAGAACTTACAATATTATGTTGAATAGGAGTGGTGAGAGAGGGCATCCTTGTCTTGTGCCAGTTTTCAAAGGGAGTGCTTCCAGATTTTGCCCATTTAGTATGATATTGGCTGTGGGTTTGTCATAAATAGCTCTATTATTTTGAGATACTTTCCATCAATACCTAGTTTATTGAGAGTTTTTAGCATGAGGGACTGTTGAATGTTGTTGAAGGCCTTCTCTGCATCTATTGAGATAATCATGTGGTTTTTGTCTTTGGTTTTATTTGATGGATTACCTTTATTGATTTGCATATGTTGAACCATGTTTGCATCCCAGGGATGAAGCCAACTTGATAGTGATGGATAAGCTTTTTGATATGCTGTTGGATTCAGTTTACCAGTATTTTATTGAGGATTTTCACATCGATGTTCCTCAGGGATATTGGCCTGAAATTTTCTTTTTCAGTTGTGTCTCTGCCAGGTTTTGGTATCAGGATGATGTTGGCCTCAAAAAATGAGTTAGGAAGGATTTCCTCTTTTTCTATTGTTTGGAATAGTTTCAGAGGGCGTGGTACCAGCTCCTCTTTGTACCTCTGGTAGAATTCTGCCGTGAAACCATCTGGACCTGGACTTTTTTTGGTTGATAGGCTATTAACTGCTGCCTCAATTTCAAACCTTGTTATTGGTCTATTCAGGGATTCAACTTCTTCCTGGTTCAATCTTGGTAAGGTGTAAATGTCCAGAAATTTATCCATTTCTTCTAGATTTTCTGGTTTATTTGTGTAAAGGTGTTTATAATATTATCTGATGGTAGTTTATATTTCTATGGGATCAGTTGTGGTATTGCCTTTATCATTTTTTATTGCATCTATTTGATTCTTCTCTCTTTTCTTCTTTATTAGTCTGGCTAGCAATCTATCTATTTTGTTGATCTCTTCAGAAAAAAACAGCTCCTGAATTCATTAATTTTTTAAAGTGTTTTTCATGACTCTCCTTCAGTTCTGCTCTGATTATAGTTATTTCTTGTCTTCTGCTGGCTTTTGAATTTGTTTGTTCTTGCTTCTCTAGTTTTTTTTAATTGTGACAGTAGGATGTCAATTTTATATCTTTCCTGCTTTCTTCTTGAGCATTTAGTGCTATAAATTTCCTTCTACACACTGTTTTAAATGTGACCCAGAGATTCTAGTATGTTTTGTCTTAATTCTCATTGGTTTCAAAGAGCATCTTTATTTCTGCCTTCATTTTGTTATTTATCCAGTAGTCATTCAGAAGCAGGTTGCTCAGTTTACATGTAGTTGTGAGGTTTTAAGTGAGTGTCTTAATCCCGAGTTCTAATTTGATTGCACTGTGGTCTGAGAGACTGTTATGATTTCTATTCTTTTGCATTTTCTGAGGAGTATTTTACTTCCAATTATGTGGCCAATTTTAGAATAAGTGTGACGTGGTGCTGAGAAGAATGCATATTTTGTTGATTTGGGGTGGAAAGTTCTGCAGATATCAATTATGCCCACTTGGTCCAGTGCCGAGTTTAAGTTCTGGATATCCTTGTTAATTTTCTGTCTCATTTATCTGTCTAATGTTGACAGCAGGGTGTTAAAGTCTTCCATTATTGTTGTTTTGGAATCTAAGTCTCTTTGTAGATCTATAACAACTTGCTTTATGAATCTGGGGGCTCCTGCATTGGGCGCATATATATTTAGGATAGTTAGCTCTTCTTGTTGCATTGATCCCTTTACCATTATGCAATGCCCTTCTTTGTCTCTTTTGATCTTTGTTGGTTTAAAGTCTGTTTTGTCAGAGACTGAGATTGCAACCCCTGCTTTTTTTTTTTTTTTTTTTTTTTTTGCTTTCCATTTGCTTGGTAAATTCCTCCATCTGTTTATTTTGAGCCTATTTGTGTCTTTGCACATGAGGTGGGTCTCCTGAATACAGCACACCAATGGATCTTTACTCTTTATCCAATTTTCCAGTCTTTTCATTGGGGCATTTATCCCATTTACATTTAAGGTTAATATTGTTATATGTGAATTTGATCCTGCCATTATGATGCTAGCTGGTTATTTTTCCCATTAGTTGATGCAGTTTCTTCATAGCATCAATGGTCTTCACAATTTGGTATGTTTTTTGCAGTGGCTTGTACTGGTCGTTCCTTTTCATGTTTAGTGTTTTCTTCAAGAACTCTTTTAAGGCAGGCTTTGTGGTGACAAAATATCTCAGCAGTTGCTTGTCTACAAAGTATTTTATTTCTCCTTCACGAAGCTTAGTTTGGCTGGATATGGAATTCTGGGCTGAAAAATATTTTCTTTAAGAATGTTGAATATTGGCCCCACTCTTTTCTGGCTTGTAGGGCTTCTGCCAAGAGATCCACTGTTAGTCTGATGGGCTTCCTATTGTGGGTAACCAAACTTTCTCTCTGGCTGCCCTTAGCATTTTTTCCTTCATGTCAACCTTGGTGAACCTGATGGTTATGTATCTTGGAGGTGCTCTTCTCGAGGATTATCTTTGCAATGTTCTCTGTATTTCCTGAATTTGAATGTTGGCCTACCTTTCTAGGTTGGGTAAATTCTCCTGGATAATATCCTGAAGAGTGTTTTCCAACTTGGTTTTATTCTCCCCTTCACTTTCAGGTACACTGATAAAATGTAGATTTGGTCTTTCTACATAAAAAGCCTCCCATATTCCTTGGAGGCTTTGTTCATTTCTTTTCACTCTTTTTTCTCTGATCTTGTCTTTTCCCTTTATTTTATTGAGTTGATCTTCAATCTCTGACAACCTTTCTTCCGCTTGATGGACTCAGCTACTGAAACTTGTGTATGCTTCACAAAGTTCTTGTGCTATGTTTTTCAGCTCCATCAGGTCATTTATGTTCTTCTCTATGCTGGTTATTCTAGTTAGCAATTCCTCTAACCTTTTTTCAAAGTTCTTAGCTTCCTAACATTGGATTAGAACATGCTCCTTTAGCTTAGAGAAGTTAGTTATTAGCCACCTTCTGAAGCTTGCTTCTGTCAATTCATCAAACTCATTCTCTGTTCAGTTTTGTTCCCTTGCTGGCAAGGAGTTGTGATCCCTTGGAAGAGAAGAGGTGTTCTGGTTTTTGGAATTTTCAGCCTTTTTGCACTGGTTTCTCCCCATCTTCATGAATTTATCTGCATTTGCTCTTTGAAGTTGGTGACCTTTAGATGGAGTCTCTGAGTGGATGTCCTTTCTGTTGATGTTGAAACTATTTCTTTCTGTTTGTTAGTTTTCCCTCTAGCAGTCAGGACCCTCTGCTGCAGTTCTTCCAGAGTTTGCTGGAGGTTCACTCCAGACACGCTTGCCTGGGAATCACTAGTGGAGGCTGCAGAACAGCAAAGATTGCTCCCTGTTCTTTCCTCTGGCAGCTTCATCCCAGAGGGGTACCCACCAGATGCCAGCCAGAGATCTCCTGTATGAGGTGTCTGTCAGCCCCTACAGGGAGGTGTCTCCCAGTCAGGATACACGGGGGTCATGGAGCTACTTGAGGTGGCAGTCTGTCCCTTATCAGAGCTCAAACACTATGCTGGGAGATCCACTGCTCTCTTCAGAGCTGTCAGGCAGGGACATTTAGGTCTGCTGAAGCTGTACCCACAGCTGCCCCTTTTCCCAGGTTCTCTGTCCCAGGAAGTTGGGGACTTTATTTATAAGTCCCTGGCAGACTGCTGCCTTTTTTCATAGATGTCCTGCCCAACAAGGGCATCTAGTGAGACAGTCTGCCTGCAGCTGCTAAGCTGTGTTGGGCTCTACCCAGTTTGAACTTCCCTGCAGCTCTGTTTACACTGTGAGCTTGAAACTACCTACTTGAGCCTCAGCAATGGAGGACGCCCCTCCCCCCCACCAAGCTAGAACAACCCAGGTTGAGCCCAGACTGCTGTGCTGGCTGCAAAAATTTCAAGCCAGTGGGTCTTAGCTTGCTGGTCTCCATGGGGGTGGGACCCACCAAGCCAAACCACTTGGTTCCCTGGCTTCAGCCCTCTTTCCAGGGGAGTGAATGGTTCTCTCTTGCTGGTATTCCAGGCTCCACTGGGGTATGAAAAAAAAAATGCTGCAGCTAGCTCAGTTTCTACCCAAATGACTGTCCAGTTTTGTGACGGAAACCCAGGGCTCTGGTGGTTGTGTAGTTACCAGAGGGAATCTCCTGCTGTGCAGGTTGTGAAGACTGTGGGAAAAACGCAGTATCTGGGCCAGAGTGCAGGGAACAGTCCCTAATGGCTTCCCTTGGCTAGGTGAGGGAGTTCCCCAGCCTGTTGCACTTCATGAGTGAGGTGACGTCCCACTCTGCTTCAGCTTGCCCTTCTTGGGCTGCACCCATTGTCCAACCAGTCCCAATGAGGTTAACCAGGTACCTCAGTTGAAAATGTGGAAATCATCCACCTTCTGTGTTGATATTGCTACGAGCTGTGCACCAGAGCTGTTCCTATTCGACCATCTTGCCCCCAGCTCTGTTATAGTATTTTTAATTGTTTGTTTGTTCTTGTTCATTCCATTGTTTTTAGAATTTTGACAGGTCTCATTCCTGAAGAATCAGTGAGAAAATGCAGTAAACCCAGGCAGCAATGGGTCTGAGCATTCCAAGGGGTGGACTGTAGTGTACAGTGTCAGCATTCTCTGCCTGACCATCTCCACTTATACAAGCCCCCTATCCAACTGCTAGTAGCTACGATTCTGTTTCATGGTTCTCTGGGGCCATTGGAAACTTCTCTATTCACACATGGGGCAATCAGAAATATCAGGGAATTAGCAGTAGCCGGGACAACATGGGAAATCCCATCTCCACAAAACATATGAAAATTAGCCAGGCATGGTGGCACATGCCTGTGGTCCAGTTACTTGGGGAGCTTAGGCCCAGGAGGTCAAGGCTGCAGTGAGCTGTGATCAAGCCACTGCACTCCAGGCCGGATGACAGAGTGGAATCTCATCTCAATAAATAAATAAATAAATAGAAGCCTTCAACCAAGTACTAACAGGAATTGGTGCATAAATATTCTAGCTGCCTTGCACCTTGGGTAAAATAACTCTGAGGTACATGTTCAGTACTGGATCCTAAAATTTTCTCAGTGAAAGTATGCTCCATTTTCCCACAAAAGTAATTTATTTTGTAGAGCACTTTATTGGCTTTTCTTCCCCTCCCTGTTTCATATCCCATCTCCTTTACCAGTGTGTCCTGCATTCTCTCCAAAATAAAAGACTAGCTTCTGAATCTTTGTTTCACAGTTTCCTTCTGGGGAAACAAAACTAAGATAATACCTTTGTTTTAATGGTACATGTTAATTGGTTATAAGACACATTTTCAAATCATATTTTAACATTTCTTAGATTTTGATGAACTTTACTACTGATGCTATTTCACAGTTTAATAGACAGAACTTTTTTCTTTCTTAAAGGTACAAAAATAATGGTACATCTTATAATCCATGACATCTTAGAGTTAGTAAATTACATATGGCACTATTGGCTGGGGAAACTTCTAATGTTATTCAGGCAATTTATGTGAAGATAACAAACGCTCATTTATCCTGCCACATGCCTAGCATGGACAAGGAGCGGTCACATTTCTTTTAATCTTCAAAATGACCCTGCTGTAATATTAGTATTTCTATTTTACAGACTAAAAAATTTAGGTTAAATGAATTAAGTTACTAACATAAAGATTTGATCTCAAAGTTCTTTCACTGTACTATAATTCCTTAAACTATTTATCAAAACAAGTTGTATTTGAAATGCTTTGGTGAAAGGAATTACAGAATTCTCTTGGTTTACCTTTCCTTCAGTTAATCAGAATTAAGAATATTGTAATAAATGAACAATAGTGTTAAAATATGACATGTCAAGTATTATAAAAAATATGGAAAAACAAGTACTATCACATACTGTTAGCAAAAGTATAAATTGTTACAGCACCTTTGGAAAGCATTTGGCAGCATCTAGTAAAAAAAAAATTAATAATGTGTATATTCTAGGACCCAGTGATGCCACATTTAGAGATATGCCCCAGGCAAATATTATCATATGTATTCAATGAGGATTGTCAGTGTGGCATTGCCTATAAAAGCAAAAAACTAGGAACACTCAAACAGCCATCAATAGGGAAACAAATTTTTAAATTTTCATGTATTCTTGTAAAAGAATAGTGTACTGAACGTGAATAGAACAAATTCACACAGATGAATCTTGATAGATCCCCAACACATAATGAGTGAAAAAAAAGAAAGATATAGCATGATGAGGAGAGCAAAGCAGTATTTAAATGAAATCTTGCAATATAAAATGATACTGTATGTTACTCATGAATGTGTGTGTGTGTGTGTGTGTGTGTGTGTGTGTGTATGCTAAAGCATTTTCTAAAATGAAATTCCAGAATCCAAACCAACCTCATGATCATGGCTGCCTCTGGAGAGGAGTGAAAGAGCGTTGGGCTGGGAGGAAAAGTCAAAGGAGTTATTCACCTTATCTGTTGTGGTTTTGCTTATTTTTTAGGAGAATCCATTCAGATTATTTTTTTTTTAGATGGAGTCTCACTCTGTCACCCAGGAACCTCCCAGGTTCAAGTGATTCTCCTGCCTCAGCCTCTTGAGTAACTGGGACTTACAGGTGTGCACCACCACATCCAGCTAATTTTTGTATTTTTAGTAGAGACAGGGTTTCACCATGTTGGCCAGGCTGGTCTCAATCTCTTGACTTGGTGATCTGCCTGCCTCAGCCTCCCAAAGTGCTGGGATTATAGGCATGCGCCACCACGTCCAGGCTCAGATATTATTTGTATAAACACACTGACATGGTTTGGCTCTGTGTCCCCACCCAAATCTCACCTCAAATTGTAATTCAAATTTTAATCACCACGTGTCGAGAGAAGGATCTAGTGTGAGGTGACTGGATCATGGGGCAGTTTCCCCCATGCTGTTCTAGTGATAGTGAATGAACTATCATGAGATCTGATGGTTTTATAAGTGGCAGTTTCCCCTTCACTTTCACCTGCCACCATGTAAGACATGCCTTGCTTTGCCATCACCTCCATCATGATTGTTAAGTTTCCTGACGCCTCCCCAGCCATGCGGAACTGTGACTCAATTAAACCTCTTTCCTTCATAAATTACCTAATCTCAGGTATTTCTTTACAGCAGTGTCAAAGCAGATTAATACAGAGAATGGTTACCAAGGTAGTGGGTCATTGCTATAACATACCTGAGAAAGTGGAAGCAACTTTAGAACTGGGTAACCGGCAGAGGTTGGAACAGTTTGGAAGGCTCAGAAGAAGATGGGAAGATGAGGGAAAGTTTGGAACTTCCTAGAGATTTGTTGAATATTTTTCAGCAAAATGCTGATAGTGATATGGACAATTAAGTCCAGACTGAGGTGGTCTTAGATGGAGATGAGGAATTTGCTGGGAATTGGAGCAAAGGTTACTCTTGCTATGCTTTAGCAAAGAGACTGGTCGCAGTTTGCCCCTGCCCTAGAGATCTCTGGAACTTTGAACTTGAGAGAGATGATTTAAGGTATCTGACAGAATGAATTTCTAAGCAGCAAAGCATTCAAAATGTGTCTTGGGTGCTCTTAGCAGCATCCAGCAATATGCATTCACAAAGAGATGGCTTGAAATTGGAAGTTATGTTTAAAAAATAAGCAGAGCAGAAAAGTTTGGCAAATATGCAGCCTGACCATGTGGTAAAGGGAAAACCCATTTTCTGGAGAGAAATTCAAGCCTGCTGCAGAAATTTGCATAAGTAATGAGGAGCTGAATGTTAAGCATCAAGACAATGGAGAAAATATCTCCAGGGCATTTCAGAGATTGTCATCGCAGCGCCTCCTATCACAGGCCTAAAGGCATAGGAAGGAAAAATGGTTTCATGGGCTGGACCCAGGACCCCCCTGCTCTGTGCAGCTTCAGGACTTGGTGCCCTGCATCCCAGCTGCTCCACCTCTAACTGTGGCTCAAAGGGGCCAAGGTACAGCTCCAGTCATTGCTTCAAAGGGTGCAAGCTCCAAGCATTGCCAGCTTCCACATGTTGTTGGGTCTGCAGGTGGGTAAAAGACAAGAGTTGAGCTTTTGGGACCTCCACCTACATTTCAGAGGATGTATGAAAATGCCCAAATGTCCAGGCAGAAGTCTGCTGCAGGGGCAGAGCTCTCATAAAGAACCTCTACTAGGGCAATGCAGAGGGGAAATGTGGGGTTGGAGTCTCCACACAGAGTCCACACTGGGGCACTGTCCAGTGGAGCTATGAGAAGATGGCCACTGTCCTCCCAACCCCAAAATGGTAGCTCCACTGACAGCTTGCAACATGCACTTCAAAAAGCCACAGGCACCCAATGCCAGCAGAAGAAAGCAGCTGCAAGGGCTGTATCCTGCAGAGGCAGCATTGCCTAAGGTCTAGAGATCCCACCCCTTGCATCAGCATTTCCTGGATGTGACTCATGGAGTCAAAAGAAGATTTGGGGGCTTTAAGATTTAATGACTGCCCGGCCAGGTTTTGGACTTGCATAGGGCATGTGGCCCCTTTGTTTTGACCAATTTCTTCCATTTAGTATGGCAGCATTTATCCAATGTCTGTACCCACATTGTATCTTGGGGGTAGCTAACTTGCTTTTGCTTTTGCTTTTACAGGCTCAGAGGTGGAAGGGACTTGCCTTCTCCCAGATGAGACTTTGGAATTGGACTTTTGAGTTACTGCTGGAATGAGTTAAGAATTTGGGGACTGTTAGGAAGGCATGATTAGTTGTGAAATATGAAAAGGACATGAGATTTGGGAGAAGTCAAGAGAAGAATAATATGATTTGGCTCTTCACCCAAATCTCATCTTGAATTATAATCCAAATTGTAATCCCCACATGCTGAGGGAGAAACCTGGTAGAAGGTGATTGGATCATGCAGGTGGTTTCCCCCATGCTGTTCTCATGATAGTGAGTGAGTTTTCATGAGATCTGATGCTTTGAAAGTGTCTGGAAGTTCCCCTTGTCTTCTCTTTCTCGCCTGCCACCATGTGAGAGATGCCTTGCTTCCCATTCACCTGCCATCAAGATGGCACGTTTCCTGAGGCCTCTCCAGCCATATAGATCTGTGAGTCAATTAAGCCTCTTTTCTTTGTAAATTACCTAGTCTTGGGTAATATCTCTGTAGTAGTGTGAAAATGAACTAATATACACACACACACCTGCACACAAGAAAAAAATCTGAGAGCAAATATTTTAAAGTGTTAACAATTCTTAATTCTTTGTAGAAGCAATAGGAGTGTTTGTTATTAATTTCTGTAATTCTCATTATTTCTAAGTTTCTCAAAACAATAAAAATTAATAAAGTTTACTAATACTTTATTAGTATTAGTATCCAGCTTACTATTTTATTCCACAGCTATGGCTATCTTGGAAGTAGCAGTGAGTGATTATATTATACATAGAATGTAATAAACACTTAGGTTGCTTAAATCAATAATTTTTAAATTATTTAGTAAATATAACAATACCACATACTACTACTAATGGCTCTATGAAATATAAAATTTATTTGGCACGAGCTCTCCCTTGCTATACCCTCTAGCCATGGATTACAACCCAGTGAAATATGTTAGTATCTACCACTGGAAACTGTCATTAGCTAACCTTTTGTTTCAGGATAACAGGTTGAACAAAAATTCAAAGTTAACATTATTTCTAATAAATACCTATTATGACAAATTAGATGAAAAGCAGACAAATTATTTGCTGTTCACTCACTTAACAAATATATTCGAATACCTCTAGGTGCATCTATCCCAGGCTCTAGAGATACAGTGGTGAAAACACATTTCTTCCCCACTGAGCTGATAGTCTATAGAGTTGGAACAATAGGAGATTAACAAAGAAGCAAATTAACATATATAAAGTCAAGTTGCAATGAGAACTGTAGAGTAAGAGAAGGTAGATGGAAGTTAAGGTATGCAGGTGAGGCAGCAGTCACAATTTGTCCCCTAGTAGTCATTCTCTTCATCTACTTTTTTATATAGAATCTCTCAGTTTTATTAACTAAGCTCAAGACTACCCAGCTAGAGATAATATTTCTCAGCCTCTCTTGCAGCTAGGTGTGGATATGTACCTATGTTTGGGATAATGAAAGACAACCAATAGCAAATTTCATGTCAGTCCCTAGAGACAAAACTACTTGCCTTGGACTTTCTCTTCCTCAGCTGGCTAAGAAGTGGCAACAGCTACAGTATCCTTGGATCCCACCTAGGAAGGATGTCAGAGATACCTGATGGGCCCTTGATATGGTTTGACTCTGTGTTCCCACCCAAACCTCACCTGGAATTATAATCTCCACATGTTAAGGGAAAGACCTGGTGGAAGATAATTGGATCATGGGGGCAATTGCTCCCATGGTGTTCTCATGATAGTGAGTGAGTTCTCACAAGATCTGATGGTTCTGTCTGTGGTAGTTTCCCCAGTGCTCTCTCTCTCACCTACTTCCATGTAAAACATACCTTGTTTCCCATTCACCTTCCATCATGATTGTAAGTTTTTGAGGCCTCCTCAGCCATACAAAATTTTGAGTCAATTAAACTTCTTTGCTTTATGAACACCCAGTCTCATTCAGTTCTTTATAGGAGCGTGAAAATGGACTGAAACAACCCTGGATTGTTAAATGAGAAAGAAATTAACATCTATTATGCTAGAAGCACATATTTGCATCTCTTTGATGTAGTAGGTTATTCTATCCCCTAACTGAAACAGCAGAGATTAGTATTTGTTAGGTTGATATCAGCCTTTCTTAGAAGATAGGCATTGGGGCAGATAGCTAATTAGAGTGAAGGAGAGTGTCATTCAAAGGTCTAAGAGGAAGACATCTCAGGCAGAAGGGGGAGAAGTACAAGGTTCTGAAGCCAGAATAAACTCAACAGATTTGAGAAACGAAAAAGACCACCATGATGGGCATGGAATGAGTTCAAGGAGCAACTTACTAGAAAATAAGGTGGGACACATATGTTCATTGCTGTACTAGTCACAATAGCAAAGACATGAAATCAACTCAAATTCCCATCAGTGATAAAGGAAATGTGGTACATATACACCATGGAATAATACTATGCAGCCATAAAAGGAATGATATCATGTCCTTTGCAGGGACATGGATGGAGCCGAAAGCCATTATCCTCAGGAAACTAATACAGGAACAGAAAACCAAACACCACATGTCCTCACTTATAATTGGGAGCTAAATGATGGGAACACAAGAATACATTGAGAGGAACAATACACACTGGGGCTTGTCTTGGCGGAAATAGTAGAGAGAGAGAGCTTCAAGAAGAATAACTAATGAATGTTGGGCTTGATAACTAGGTGATGGGATGATCTGTGACATAGCCTACCACCATGGCACATGTTTACCTATGTAACAAACCTGCACATGCTGCACATGTATCTTTTAACTTAAAATAAAAGTTGAAAAAAAAAAAAATGGTAGGAGAAGTAGGCCAGGGACAGCCAAGTAGGGCTTTTAAGACCATGGTGAGAGTTCAGATTTTAGTCTATTATGGAAAGTTCTTAGAGAGTTTTGAACAGGGGAATAACGATAGTTAATACACATTTTTAAAGGCTCGTTTGGCTGCTGTATGGAGAATAAATGATAGAGTAGCAAGAATGAAAGTCAAGAACTAGTTAGCACCTATTATAAATAGTTCAGGGGAAAAACTACTGTGGCCTCAAGTACAGTGGCAGATATAGAAATAGTGAGATGTGCTCAGATTCAGGATACATTTTGAAGACCAAATCACAGGAATTAAGAATGCTTCCAAGGATTTTAAATAAGCTGGAGGATAACTGAAATGGAGAAGAGTAGATTGAGAGGTGGAGTATTGAGGCTCATAATACTTTTCTGGGCATGTTAAGTGGGTGCTAACAGTTAGACCGTGAATGGAGATTCTAAGTGGGTAGTTGGATGGTACAAGTCTGAAGCTCTGAAGAGAGGTCAAGCCTGGGAACATAAATTTAGGCGTCATCAGCATATCAATAGTGAAAAAGAATAAATGGCACTGTCAAAGAAGTAAGACTGAACAAAACCATCAAAGAATAAACAGTAGATACATGATAAAGGTCTAATAACTATTTGCATTTGAACTTTTGACTTTAGGTCTGCTTCTGAGAAACCCAACTAAGACAGTGTGGATGGAGGAAGAGAAGGCAATGTGGCAGGCAAGTTAAATGTGGGAGGCAATGCATCTTTCAGACCTCTCAAGGTGGCAGTAATCTATGTCATTCTCCCAGGTCTGAGTACTGCTTTTGATTAATATCTTGGTGTGGAAGGGAAGTTCCTGGAGCTTCTGCTTGGTCTTTCCTACCATAATTAGAGAACCAAGGCTGAGATTAGATTACCATAATTAGAGGGCCAAGGCTGGGATTAGATTATCACAATTAGAGAGCCAAGGCTGGGATTCTGCCCATTCCTAAGTATGTCTATTCAATTATACAGCTGGAGAAATTGTCACAGCCTAAGCCACAGTTAGTCCAAACTCCACCTGACACTCAGAAGCCCTCCCTGTGACATGGACTAATCTCCAAAAGTGAAACTACTCAAAGCCAAACTGGATGTCCCCAAGAGCTATCACATACGGCTAAATGATTCATACCCCTGAAAGTGCTCCTAATTGAGGGAGCAGGTGGGGACTGACATCCAGCCCATGTTCCACTTGCTGAGCAATGACAGAAACTACTGGAATACTGAAATATTCTTCAAAATACTGTTGGGATGACAAAATAGATATTGGTCAACTAAAAATAGGAAATCTTGAAAGCTTTTAAAATCCTGTGTAAACTGCTATAGACTTTAAAGCTTTTTTAAAAGAGGCATGTACATTTGGTTATTGCTCATTTGGAAGACAGGATGTTTGGCAAATTTTCTTCTGCAAAATGACCTTGATCTGTGTATTGTATATCAGTTAGACTTACTATCTTATCTTGGTAGGGGACTGGTGGGGTAGATATGACACAGGGATAAGAACCATACAGACCTGAGTCCTACCCAGCTCTGTCACATATCACCTGCATGATTACACTCCTCTCCCAGCACTCAATTCTTTATGTATAAAATGAGGTTAGAGATAACTCCTTTCAGGTGCATCTAAGACTTTGTGCTAATGTGTAATGAGGACTTACCTGGCACCTAGAGCACAAGAGACACATAGTAGAATTACAAGAGAATAAGAACAGGAATGAGCCAGCAGTATTTTCACTATACACAAAGAAGTATTCATGAACCTCTTTTCATTTAATCCTACATTAGCTCTGTTAATGAGCAGAGTACTATGCCCTTTTTATATAGATAAACAAATTTGGGTACAGATAGGTTAAATTATTTAAAAAGATCAAATATGGTAAATGCATGACAGAATCAAGATTCAGAACTCAGGTCTTCTGATTCTAGAGGGTATATGCTCAGGATAGATGGCTGGAAAAAGTTCTATGTGCCCCCAAATCCTTCCCAGCACTCACAGTGGACTTCTAGTGGCCCCAAAACAGTGAACACAAAGTTGATTTCTAATGTATCTTAGGCCGAGTAAAAGTCGTACAAGAATTATACCCCTTTCTGGCTTGCATGCCTTTGATAAATGTTCTCTGCCAATACCATTTTTGTCAGATGAAAAAATGGCAATGAAAATAGTGGCTATGACATACAGTTGCCATGAGCATTATCTGGTTTCATACATACATTTTTAGTACAGGATCTGACACATGACACTCAATAATATAGTTGTTGCTATTATTACTAACAAATACTACTACTAAAATGACCATTTATTTTTTAACCTCAGTTCAAATATTTCTGCCTTTTCTAAGACTTCCTGACCCTATGCTCACATCCACCTCTAGGTTAAAATGAATCTTTCCTTTCATCTGTCAGTGGGCACATGGGTTGTTTCCATAGCTTGGCTATTGTGGGTAATGCTGCAATGAATGTGGGTGTGCAGGTATCTCTTCAGATCCTGACATCAATTCTTTTGGATATATATCCAGAAGTGAGATTGCTGGATCATATGGTAGTTCTATTTTTAATTTTTGAGGAACTTCCATACTGTTTTCCATAGCAGCTGCACTATTTTTACTTTCTAACCAACAGTGGACAAGAGTTCCAACTTCTCCCTAACCTGACCCACCCTTGTTATCTTTTGTTGTTTTTGTTTATAATAGCCATCGAAGCTGATGTGAAACGATATCTCATTGTGGTTTTGATTTGCCTTTCTCTAATGATTATCGACGTTGAACAACTTTGTACAAACCTATTGGCCGTATACATACAGTGGAACATAACTCATCCTTTAAAAATATGAAAATCCTACCATTTGCTGCGAGGTGGATGGACTTGGAAAAAAATCACGCTAAGTAAAATAAGTGAGTCACAGAAAGACAAACACTGCATATTTCTCTTATGAGAGATGTCTCAATAGTCATATAGAAGTAGACAATAGAATGCTGGTTAAGAGGAGATGGGGAGTTGATGTTCACTGGGTATGAAATTACAGTTATTCAAAATAAGTAAGTTCCAGAAATCTACTGTACAATATTGTACCCTTAGAAATTTGTTAAAAGGGCGTATTAGTCAGGGTTCTCTACAGGGACAGGACTAGTAGGGTAAATGTATATATGAAAAGTTTATTAAGGAGTATGGACTCACAGAATCACAAGATGATGTCCCACAATAGGCCGTTTCTCTGCGAGCTAAGGAGCAAGGAAGCCAGTCCAAGTCCCCAAACCTCAAATGTAGGAAAGCACACAATGCAGCTTTCAGTCTATGGCTGAAGGCCCGAGAGCCCCTGGGAAACCACTGGTGTTAAGTCCAAGAGTCCAAAAGCTGAAGAACTTAGAGTCCAATGTTTGAGGGCACAAAGCACCTAGCATGGGAGAAAGATGAAGGCCTGAAGACTCACCAAGTCTGCTCTCTCCCATTTCTTCTAGCTGCTTTATTCTGGCTATGCTGACAGCCGATTAGATGGTGCCCACTCAGATTGAGGGTGGGTCTGCCTCTCAGTCCACTGACTCAAATGTTAATCTCCTTTGGCAAAACCCTCACAGACACACCCAGGAACAATACTTTGCATCCTCAATCCAATCGAGTTGACCCTCAGTATCAACCGTCGCAGAGGGTAAATCTCATATTAAGTGTTCTTACTATAAAAACAAGCACACAAACAACAACAACAAAAAAAAACAAAGAGACATAAGACAACTTTTAGTGGTGATACATAGCTTTATTATCTTGACTGTGGTGATGGTAATAGGAATGTATACATGTGTCCAGACTCAGCAAATTGTATGTATTTATTGTGTGCAGGTTTGTATACCCATTATGTCTCAATAAAGCTAAAGAGAAATTAATCCTATCCTTTTTTGTGCTTTCCTAGCTGTGTTTCAATGGTATTTGCTTAATGTCTTATCCTAGAGTTTCTCTTGAGTGTGTATGCTTCCTCACTAGACCCCTGCTGACCAGGTTTCATTCACCTTCCAAAAGCATTTCATATGCATTGCTTAGACATGTTGATATCACTTTTTCTTCCTTTTCCTTCTTCCAATCCCTCACTCCCATCACACTGCCAAGACCTCCTGAAGAGATTATGTTCTATCCATAACCATTTCCTGTGGCCTATTTCTTTCAGCCACAGGAAAATTTTCTTAAACATGTAGTAACACTAATAAATTCTATCCAATAGAACCTTACAGTTTATAAGGTGCTTTCATTTTCATTATCCATTATAATCAGTCATTTTTAAAACCAAATATTGTCTTAATGGACCCAGGATGCAAAGGAGAAGGAGAGCTACTGTCTCTGCTATTGGAACATTGCTTTGAGATGATAATCAGATCCTTCTGCTTCTCAGTCCTGAACCAATTGAAAACTGACAAGGGAGCAAAATGGATGTCAAGGTACCAACATTATTGCTTGTAGAGTTGCTTGGTGAACACTGTGTGAATCAAATGTCAGAGCGAGGCTTCCTCCTATGCCACTGCCTGCCCCTCATACCAAGGATAGCCCTAAGGTCTGACTGAGGAAAGATTCTACGGAATAGATGCTCAGCCAACTACTTGGGAAAAATACTTTCTTCACACCTGAAAAGCATGTTTTACAGCACATTAACTCTATTCATCAAGGAGCATTTTCATATAATTAAAATGAAAAAAGAAAAGAAGAAAGAAAGAAAGGAGTTCTTCCTTAGGTGCAGTAAGATAAGGGCAAAGAGTTAGGTTAAAGGTGTTGTACAAATACCCTTTCGTCCTAAGAAATGGAATGGAAGACTCTTAGTAAAACATGAGCCCTGAGAAATGAGTTCCCCAAAAACACTCCCTCAGGGACCTCTCAGTTTAATGGAAATTAAGAATTGCTTGTGCACGAGGAAAATGTGTAAATAGTTTGATAAGTTCTATGCTAAAGGTTAATGAGAAATGGTAAGTTGGAGAAAAGGTTCTAACTTGCTTTGGAGATGATGAGGAAAATGTATTTGAGTATATTAAATGTTCATTCTCATATTTAATGAGCACTTAACATGTGCAAGTAACAGGGGTTATTGAGTTTTCACGACAACCTTATGTGGTTGGTAAAATTGTTATTTCTATCTGACAAGTGAAAGAAGAAGCAGAGAGGTAAGTGGCTTAACCAAGGTCACAGTGAGTCTCCAGATACTCAACTCCACTTCAGGTCTTACCACTTTCTAGTCCTATGACTTTCAGCAAGTCACTTAGCTCTTTGAGCCTCAGTTTCCTCTTTTGTAAAATGAGAAATATGATACCAGATCTGGACAACTCCTTGGTGATCCATACCCTACCTCTTTTAGAAGGTTGTCATGCAGATTAAAAGGAATAACACACATAAAAGTGTTTTGGAAATTTAAAACTCATGTCAAAGTAAGAGATTATGAAATTCATTACTGTATAGCCCAGTGCAAATTGGTGGCCAACACTGCTGGCTCCTGCTCTACATTCACTGCAGAGGCCAAGGGAAAGCTTCTCCTCCACTCCCTGAAGGTTCACTAAAAATAAACTGACAATAGACAGATTAATAGGAGAAAAAGGCATACAAAATGAGTTTAATGTGCATATCACAAGGAAATCACAGGAGGATGATTAGCCAATAACCAGTGGAGTACAGAATCTTATATGCTCTTTTTCATAGGGGAAGAGGAATGAGGGGTATAGAAGTGAGTGATTTTTAGAGAAAATAAATGAGCTCAAAGAACAACGGCCTAAGACAAAGTTCCTCTGAGCTCCTGGGAAGGTAGTGAGAAAGTGAAGGGCAAAACTTTGCTGTGAACAAAGGTGTCTTATTATGTAGATAAAGTTCCCCAGATAATCTTTCAGAGCCGTCCTCAGAAGAATAGATGAAAGTTTGTCTGGACATGGTGAGGACTCCCAGTGTTTTCTCTTCTCCGGTGATTAATCTTTCCTGGTTATTTGATGAGATTTCTAGGAACGGGGTCTTAAGGCCATTTCATTTCTTTTAGAAAGAAGCTTTGTCAGCCAGATAAGAAAATTCCAGGGAGAGTCTCTCCTGGTGCTTCAGGAAGGTAAGAAGATCAGAAAGACGGGGAGGGAAGAAAAGATCAGGGAGTCCTTAGGGTACTTCTCTAGTTCACTATATTTTGGAGTATCATTTTCTGAGCTCCAACACTACTCTCCTTATTATACTAACAGAACTCTCTGTTTTAGGAGACCATGTACCTACCTAGAAATACTAACATCCCAGATTCCTTTATAGCCAGGGATAGTTATGTGACCATTTTTACCCAATAGATGTAAAGATTCCAGAAAAGCTACTGTTTCTCTGATACATAGAGACAGACTCTATGGTCAAGTAGTTCCTATCCTTCACCCTTCTTCCTGCCTGGAGTGCAGCCTTGATGCTTAGAAATAAGACAGCCAGCCTACAACCAAAAGACAAAAGCCATATGCTTAGAATGTCAGAGCAGGAAGCTAGAAGGAGCCCGGAGCATTGACTATTTGCTGGAGCAGTTGCACTAGCTCAAGATCTTCTTTTTGTTTACTAAACAAAACAAAACAAAAAAACTTCCATTTAGTTAAGCCACTGTGGTCAGGATTCTATCATCATAAACCAAGTACAATCCTAGTTGACAATAGGTGCTAATCATGGCAACAAGAGAAGGGTTACAGTACATTCTCAAGCTCTTAACTGCAATTTTTTACCCTCAGAGTCATTAAAGAATGTGATATAGTATAGCACAATAGGAAGAGACAGGTACCTTTGAAGTAAACTATAGACCTGGAGAAGCCCAAGTGTAGATTCTATAACTGCTCTTTACTAGCTGTGTAATCTTAAACAGGATCTGAACTTCAGAATGATGATAGCAATATCCATGCTGCAAGGAGTTCTGGGTGAAAAGGACGTGGTGCATATTAAGCACTCAATAAACGTTGATAGTGCTTCCAGTGGGAGCAGATGAGAGCCTAATAGCTGTCCAAGGTTCTGATCTGGAGGGTCATCAATCCTTCATGAAAACAGATGCTTACTAGTTGTTTGGACAAACCCTATTCTGACAGAGTACTAGAGAACAGTAAGAACTGTCCCCTCGTGGTTCACGCCTCTAATCCCAGTACTTCGAGAGGCCAAGTGGGGAGGATTGCCCAAGCCTAGTTGTTTGAGACCAGCCAGGGCAACATAGAAAGACTCCATTTCTAAAAGTGCTTTTTTTTTAAATTTTCAGGGCATGGTGATGTATGTCTATAGCCCCAAGTACTCAGGGCAGGAGTCAGGAGGATCGCTTGAACCCAGGAGATCAGGCCGCAGTAAGCTGTGATCATACCACTGCACTCTAGCCTGGGCAGCAGAGTGAGAACGTGTCTCAAAAAAGAACTGTTTATAACACCAACAGGCCAAGACTTTAGCATCCAACTTAGTGTCAACCACTTTGGAGGCAGCATGGCATAGGATTAAGAGTTCTTGGTTTGAATCACAGCTGTGTTACTTTTTACTTACATTTACATGACCTAGCGTAGAGTACTTCATCACTGAGGCTTAATTTCCTCCTCATTGGGTCCACTTCCCTCACAGAGGTTGTCAAGAGGTTCAGATGAAATAACAGATACAAGTACGTTCGACCTGCACAGACTCATTATTATTGCTATTTGTATTCTCCGCTCCATCTGCTAGAATAGTAAGCTCAGTGCTGGCAGGGGAGGCAGGAGAGGGCAGGGGAGAGAAGAAGGTGGATACAGGTAAAATTGAATTCCAAAGATACAGAATTACTGATCTGCAAAAAGCCAAGGAGGAGGTTGTTTAGGTCAAAACCAGCCTTGAAGCAGACCTGATCACTAAGCTTGTGAGGTGGTAGCTGCCTTCCGGGCAGCAGCACTTGGGAGGATTGGGGGCAGGCATGAGAAGGCGGTTCAAAGTCCTACGTAGCTCCCTGGCTCCTCTCCATGGTAGCCATTTCCCTGAGGGCCCTGGTTGGGCTGAAAATATACTTTGCCTCTAACACAGATCAATATATTTTAGGCTGAGGAGTGGCTGGGGGAAGGGAGAGCTGAACTGAGAGCTATCTATTGGTAATAAAAAGCTTCCAGAATGTACCCAGCTCCTACTGAGGCAGATGTGGAGGGAATCTGCCAGGTGGAAGACACACAAACATACCCAACCCCAGCCCTACCCCCAGCCATCAGCTGCCCTCCTCTGTGAACCTCTAGCTGCCCCTTTGCTAGCCAAGGCCTCCCAGGGGATTTGTTACCAGGATCAAGTCCATCCTGTTCTTAGGGCCCTGCATTGGTTTCACTCGAGTTTAATTATAGAGGCTCTAGAAGGGAGGGGAAGGTGAAGCAAAGAAGTGCAGACCTGCTCAGTGCAGCAGTCACGGCTGCTGTGAACCTACGTCTGCACAATTCAGTGAAACTGACGTTGGCAAGAAGGGAGCACTGGGAAGAACGCAATTGTAGAGTCAGGGGGACCTGGGATCAAGCCTTATAACTTACTGTCTCTCAGATGATCGAGTCATATAACCTCACTGCTCCTTAGTGTCCTCTAGCTTTTTGTGGAACAAAAATGAAAAAGCAATAATAAATGCTCAAATCTGTAATAATTATAGGTAACACTGAATACTTCATATATGCCAGGCCCTGTTCTAGGCCTTTTTTGCACCATATCTCAGCCCATCCTCCCAATAATCAGATGAGGTAGGCTTTCTACTGTTCCTACGTTATAGGTGAGGAAACTGAGGCACACAGAGGTGAAGTAAGTCACTCCGGGTCACACAGGTAGTGAGTCGAATGTGTAACAAATGGAAAGTTTCTGGCATACAGTGGGAGTCACTCAGTGGTAGTTCTCCCAGGGGAGTGTGCCTAAATTAATAGAGCAGCTCTTACCTCCCTTCCTTCTTCCCATATGCCATAATAATGCATTCATCATCTCAAAATTATCCTGGAGGTAGGCAATAGCAGTCCCATCATACAGATGAATATGTCAGCCAGGAAAACAAAATCCACTTGAGTATTTCAAGCAGAGGAAAACTATTCAGGGGCCTCATTACACAGGTAATGGAAAAGCAGAAGGAATCATGATAGCAGGAAATTGCTACCATTTCCAAGCCTGCTGGCTGGGGCAAGAGCCATGGAGAGAGCGGTCGTCCAGCCAGCAGCAGGGCTCCAGAGGAAAAGGCTACTCAGAGTCAAAGCTGGGGAGCAGAGCAGTGAGGCTACAATAGGCAGGTTGTGCCCTTTCTCCCTCCTCCAGGCTTCCACCAGTACCATGCACTGAGTAGGCCTATTTAAAAGCCAGCTGGCATGGAGCTTGGGAATGTAGTTTCCTAAAATACAGGGCAGAGCAGAGAAGGAGGGAGAACAAACAGGCAAAAGAAACCGCAAAGAGGAAAATATGTGACTTAGCCAAGGCCATGGAGCGAAGAAGGGGTAGAGCCAGGACTTGAATTCAGGCCTCCTTCCTTTTACATTCCTCCAGTATTCATTCCAACCCCTGGGCTTTTCAACAAAAGAGCCTCTCAACTCTTTATTCCACTTACTATACTATTTTCTAGAGCTTTTCCAAGCTTTTCAAGCTTCAAACTCTACCCTAATCCTAATCTCTTTCTTACTTGACCTGGTTCCTGTGTCTTCATATGACATCAAGACCATGTGACCGAAATTCCTTTGACATTCCCCCTTTCTGTTTCCTGCACCCATTCTTAGTGTCTTCTTGTAATGTGTGTAACAATGTACCCCAATACCATATCGGTTAGGACTCAATCAGGAAAGCTGAAACTCTATGAATATTCTAAAATATGAATTTGTTGTACGATTAACACATTTTATAACTGCAGTAGAAACTGGATAATTAAGCACCCAAGCAGGGAGATGGGAAATCAAATAAGTCACTAAGCAGCCCTCTTGAAATACTGGAATGAGTGGGCATGTAGGCGTTCGTGAAGGAATATGCATAGCCAGTGCATGCATCTGCTGGAGTGGGTCTGCAAAAGAAAGCTGATGGAAAAGTCTTTGGAAGACTTGCTGCTGCATCAGATTATGGTTCTGGGATTGACATTAGTTAGCAGGGCAGGCAGGAAAGAAGAGCTAAGCACAGAGTTGAGGGCAAGAAAGATAAGCTTGAATTTTCTGCTATTACTACAAAAGACCAAAGACAAGCTAAAGTCAGCCAGCACCTCTGCATGTACCTCTCACCATGTTTAACCACAGTGGCCTTTACACAGTAATGGCTCATTGGGTGTGGTGGCTCACACCTGTAATCCCAGCACTTTGAGAGGCTGAGACGGGTGGATCATCGGGTCAGGAGTTCAAAACTAGCCTGGCTGAGATGGTTAAACACTGTCTCTACTAAAACTACAAAAAAAAAAAAAGAAAGAAAGAAAGAAAGAAATTAGCCAAGCGCAGTGGTAGGCACCTGTAATCTCAGCCACCCAGGAGGCTGAGGCAGGAGAATTGCTTGTACCCGGGTGGCAGGTGAAATCGTGCTAAGTGAGCTGAGATCGTGCCACTGCACTCCAGTGTGGGTGACGGAGTGAGACTCCGTCTCAAAAAAACAAAAAAGGGATGGCTGTGCCACTCTTCCAAATCAAATGCAAATTTCTCTTTTGGGCAATCCTAACCCTCAACTACAAAGTGAAACATTGTTCCATCTCAGCCAGTTGACATAGTATAAAGCCACCACATTGCCCTGTCCCAAGTTGATTCTACACTCTAGACACCATTCCTTTCTGCCACCTCAGGGGTCTCACCCTCACTATTATCCACTCTCTTTTCCATCCTTTCAACCATTCACTGTCCACTGGTTCTATTCTAACTGTCTAGGAACATGTTTCAGCCTCTCCTATGCTATACAAGACTGCCCTCCACAGCTGCTACCCTCTAAAGAAAGTTACCATCTCCTTTCTCCTCTCACCATTTCAACCAAAATTTGAAACATGAGCTAAATGCTTGATGAATCCCCATCCCTCACCACCTGCTTGGTTCTTAACCCCATCGTTGGACTTCCTGTCCACCTCTCCACTGAAAGCACTGGCTCTTGGCTATTGCACAGGTCTTTTCTTCAGGGCTCACCTTCTCTATAGCATTTGACTTCGTTAGTGTTCCCTTTCATCTTAGATCTTACTCCTTCTTTGGCTTCTGTGGCTCTGTTCTCTCCTGGCTTTCCTCCTCCTTTCAGGCTATGCAATCTCATTATCTTCTGTGATCCTCTCTTCTTTTGCTTATCTCTCAAATGTTGGGATTGCTCGAAGTTCCAGCTGTGGCCATCTCATGTCACTATACACACTGTCACTCTGAGTTCACTCAGGCTCCAGACTTCAAAGGATAGCTACATGCTACATGCTATTTACTTCCAATTTTGTTGCTGTTGTTGTTGTTTTGTGGAGACAGATTTCACCTTGTTGCCCAGGCTGGTCTCAAACTCTGGAGCCTGTAAGTGATCCACTTGCCTTGGCCTTGCAACCAAATTTCTAGTACTAGTCCAGACTGTTTTCCTGAGCTCCAGTTATTTCCAGCTAGCAGCTGCAGTTAATACAAGATCATGACCAAAGGGTACTATTATTGATTGAGCAGAGATGGAATGAATACAAATCAAATAATAATAGTTAGGTGATGATTTTCAAGCTCTTATTTAAGTTCTAGGCTTTAGACTAAGAGTTTTATATGCACTATTCCTTTTAATCCTCGCAAACTCTAAGAAGTATACATCTATAGCACCATTTTACATATGAAAAAAACTGAGGCTCAGAGAGATAATTAACAAACCTCAGGTCTGGCCAGGATGAAATAAATAGTATTGGACTTGCAAGTGCCATAGACTAGGAGAAAATACATTCATCATAAAGGACTTATATTGAAAATATGAGAAGAGGCATAATCACACTTATATGTGAAATCTGAAAAAGTAAACTCACAGAAGTAAAGAATGGTTGGTAAATATCAGAGGCTGGGGCCGGGGTGTAAATGGGGAAAGGGGAGATGTTAATCAAAGGGTACAAAATTTCAGTTATACAGAAGAAATAAGCTTTAGTGATCTATCACACAGAATGGTGACTATAATAAATAATCATGCATTACATATTTCAAAATTGCTAAAAGAGTAGATTTTAAATGTTTTCACCACACAAAAAAAGTATGTGAGCTGAGGGATTTGTCAATCGGTTTGATTTAATCATTTCATTATGTGAATGTATTTCAAAGCATCGTGTCATGCCCCATAAATATATATAATTATTATTTGTCAATCAAAAATAAAATTTAATAAAAATGAAAATAGTACTTGTAACTCAGTAATACAAATGCAACCAATCTGATAAAAATGGACAAAAAATTTGACTATGCTTTACCAAAGAAAAGATGATCAATATCATTAGTCATAGAAAAATGCGAATTAAAGCCTCAGTGAGATATGATTGCACCATAGCATGCATGGTTAAAAATAAAAAGACTGATAATACCAAGTGTTGGCAGAGATGTGGAACATGAAATTTCCAGGCATTGCCAGTGCTAATGGAGAATGCTGCAGAACTTTGGAAAGTATTTGTCGGTTTCTGATAAAGTTAAAGATACATTACTAAATAGCATAGAAATCCTAGTCCTGAATATTTACTCAGAGTAAAATGAAAGCATACTAAAATAAAGCAAAACCTGTACAAGAGTGCTCATGGCAGCCTTATTCTCAACAGCCAAAAAGTAAAAACAATCTAAATCCCATCACTTGGTGAATGGTTAAATAAATTGCAGTGCATCCGTACACTGGGAAGGAATGGTCTTTTAATTAAATGGTGCTGGAACAACTGGATAACCATTGTAAAGCAATAAAAAGGAAGGAATTGCTGATACTTGTAACAACATTGATGAGTCACAAAATCATTATGCTAAGTGAAAGCAACCAGATACAAAATGATTCTAATTATATGAACTTCTGGAAAAGGCAAAACTATCACAGCTAAAATTGGATCAATGATTGCCCAGGGCTGGCCGTGTTAGGAAATTGACTTCAAGAAGGTATGGATGTTATTACACTTTGGGGGCCAATGAAGGTGTTCTGTGGTGGTGGTCACATTTTGTACACATTTGTCAAAACTCATTGAGCTGTATATAAAATTGGTAAATGTTATTGCACATAATTGTGTATTGTAAAGCTGATTTTAAAAAAGCAATGTGGGATATCCAAAGAAAAGATAAATACAAGGTATAGAGGAAGCAAAAAAAAAAGGCAAATCTTAGTCAAAATGGAGGAGTCATGGAAGGCCTTGGACAGTCTAGTTGAATCAGAATAAGTGGACACAAGCCTGTCAAAAAGCAGTTTCTTGTGGCTGGCTCGTCTAAAGTGAGAGGCCTCGTTTGCCTCTGTTGGCATTGGATCCTATGGTTGGATTGCATTTAGAAGAATGGGGAAGGTTTTGTGAATGCCATTCCTAAGACTAAAATGGAGAATGGGGTTCCGTGGGGCTTGCCATTACCAGTGCATAAGGGTGTGTAGAATTAAAGACAAAGGCTAATGTTTGAAGCACTTTGAGAGATTGCAGAACTCTAGCTCCTTCTGTCCCTCTGTCTGCCACAGAGGCATGTTATAATACTTTGTGCAAGTCACTCCCTTTCTCTGGGCATGGTTTGCTCATCTGAAAAATGGGAGAAGAATGAGCAGACTTGATGATCTCTAAGCTTTCTTTCTTCTTTAACTTTCCATGATACCGTATGTGCACTCTTCTGCTGGTTTGGCTGTATCCAAGAGGCCAGTGTTCGGAATTCCTGCCTGTGTGACTCACTTCTTTTTCCTTTCATCCTCATAACCTCAGAGGGCCACATGCAGGAAGGAAAAGGGCAGAGAACGGAAGACAGAGCTGGCAAGCAAGGGCAAAGATCTAGAGTCTAGCCTGGAGCTCCTGTCTTGGGAAGTCAGAGGCAGAAAGGAGACAGCCAGGCAGCACAGGTCTAGAAGCAGGTAGGTCTATTCATTTGACAAACACATATGAAGTACCTCCTGTGTTTGCTGCCATGCACACTTATTAAGCATCTCCTGTGAGCTTGGTACTGGAATTCAGCATTGAAAAAGACAGATGTGATCCATGTGGTGGGGGTCTAAGTGGGGGAGGTGCTGATCAAATTTGTTATTCAAAAAGAAAGCCAGCTGTCTTGCCTAGAATGGATTATAGTTGTTAGTCTCCCTGGTTTACACACAAGAAAATGGGGCTTTAGAAAGATTAAGACTAGTGCTCCAGCTACGGAAACCCTGATTGTTAGCCACCCCCACAACCTATGCTGGCTACAATCTATGTCCTGTCTGTTACCGTGTCTCTTTCTATTCATGATATTCGTGAAGTATTACCAAGTGGGAAGAGGGCAGAGGAGGGAGGGGAGGAGGGGATGGAAATGAGGTGCCCTTAGGTCAGGATGTGCTAGGCTCACACTTCAAGTCCACTGCACTGTGATACACTCTGTTTGAAGCTGGTCAAGAGGCCAGCCATTCCCAGGGGCTCCGGTCAGAGGGACCTGCCGGCTGCACTGCCCAACAAAGATGTCTAGTTGCATCTTGTTCCTATCGATTACCCACCAAAGTGTCTCTCATTGTTAGGCATTCCCTAGGGGCAAGCGGGAGAAAAGGAGTCCTTTCTCCTTTTTTTCCATTTAATGACATCCAATCCTACCCAGTGATCTCTGCCCTCTTCCCAGAAGCAGGAGACAGGAGGGAGGAGGGAAAGGAGAGAAAGAAAACAGAGGTGGGGGGTGGCGGGGGAGCAGTGCATACGCACAAAGACAAGAGATGAAGTGAGACAAAGGGAGAGACACAGAGATATGCAGGGAGGGAAACCAGCATGCAGAGACACAGAGAGAAGCAGAGGGAGACACAGAGACAGAGAGAAAGAAGGAAGCAAGGAGACAAAAAGGAGTCAGAGACAGGGTGAGAGGGAGCGACAGAATGATAGAAGGACAGAAACAGGCAGAAACAAAGCAGCAAAGCGCAGGGACATAAAGAAACAGACAGAGCAAGAGAGAAGCAGGTAAAGGGAGAGAGAGAGGGAGAGAGGGGGTGGGAGGAAGGCAGGAACACTCCCACAAGCCCCTTACCCCTCAAGGTCCAAGAGCTGAGAAGATTCATAGAAGAACCTGTGTTCAGCCCATCCCAGCCCAGGAACATTTCTGATCCTAAAATGTATTGGGATTGGCTGTTTTGACATTTCATGTGGAAACATTAATTTCCCCACAAGTGGGAGTGAGAGCGCCTGAGAGGCATGCAGCCTGCACTTCAGTCCAGGCCCTCGGACCAGAACAGGCTTTGGACCCAGGAGACAGAAACATCTGTGAAGGTCACATACTGCATGGCTCAGACCTAACTTCTCTCACCAATCCTCAGATCTCCCTGAGAGGATTCCATCTCTCCCTCCACTTCTTGACTCCTAAAATTAAGCTGAAGGCCAAACCTCCACATCTGGCATACCCTTGAGCTCCACATACCTATCCAATGCAGGGATCCTCTCAAAGAAGCCCCTGGTGCCTTCAACATAGACACAGCTTGACTGACAGCCTTCCTGCCTCCTTCCTCAACCTGCTCCTTCTCCTGGGTATCTTGAGTTTCTAGCCAGTCATTCCAGACAGAAAGCTGGTTACCTATCCCTTCCTTGCTCCCCACCGCCCCACATCAAAGTATTTACCAGGTCGTGTGGATTTGATCTCCTTAACATTTCTTAGTTTCTCTGGGCTTCATCTTTGAATATGTAACATAGGGATAATAGTACCTACCCCATTGCATTGTTAAGATAATTAAATGAGTTACTATTTGCAAAGCACTTGGAATGGTGAGTTCCAAGTCCATAGTAGACCCTCAACCAGTAGTTAGTAGTTATAGAAGCCATTCCCTCTCTTCATCCCACACCCTTGGCTTTCTTTGAGGTCACTGTATCTCTTACCCACAATACTTTCTAACAGATCTCCTGCACTGGGCACATGGATTCTGATCTATCTTCACAGCTGCCAGAATGATCTCTCAACGGGCAACTCTGTTCCCTGCTTCCCCGCATAAAAGCATTCAATGTGCCTAAAGAAACTCAAGTTTCTCTGCTGCCATACAGTCTTCCATGATCCAGATGGAAGGGAGGCTCCATGCCCATCCAAGCCACACAGTTGTAAGAGGTTAAGTCTGGACTTAATCCCAGGGCCGTCTGTTTTCATATCTTTACCCACTGTGTTGCATCCCCAGCAGATCATAGAGTATAATAACCCACACTTAGAGCAATTACCACATTTTAGGCACACACTAAGCAGTATGGCATTGCCTTGTTTAATCCTTCCAACCACACAAACTGTAGCTGTGTGATAGCTGCAATTCTGCAGGAGTAATTACCCCTGCCCAGTTTGCAGATGAGGAAACAGTAGCCTGGAGCAGTTGAGTAACTTACCCAAGTTCCCAGGCTAGTAAGTGGGGAGCTGGGATAGGAAGCACAGGCAGGCTGGCACCACAGTGCAGTTCTTTACATGCTGTGCATGCTGTGTAGGGGTGAATGGAGAATAGGTTCCCAGTTCCATCTATGCCACTGCTCTACCACTTTGCTGAGTTCCTTAATGTCTCAGAGCCTCAAGTTAACTCATCTATGAAATGGGATAAGATCACACTGCCCTAACTCCAAGACCAGATGGAGGAACAAATTTTAAAATATTAAAACAGGCAGTGAACCGCTTAGTAAAATCTAAAGGAGAAACGATGACCACCATGCACTGGGCTACTAGGAAGTGCCAGAAGTTGGAGCTGCGCTTTCGTATATTATCTCACCTCAGCCTCATTACAACCATGCAATGTCAGCATTTCACAGTCCCATTTTACAGATAAGTCAAGTCAGCATGGGAGACAGGCATGCGTATGAATAATCCGGAGCACTTAATTTACATTTGCAGAGTGCTTCGAAGCGTACAAAATAATGCATTGTTTCTTTCTGATCCTCTGTGGCCTTTCCCTGATGATCTTGTGAAACACGCAGAACACAGATTAGGCTTGCTTTGCAGATGAGCACTTTCCTAACTCAGGTCCATTGAGATAGATATGAGGACTTGCTCAAGGTTACACAACCAGTGACAGAAGCAGGGCTGGGAGCCAAGCCTCCCACCTCTTGGCCAAATTGGCTATCAGAGAGTCAGATTGGGCTGAAGTCTATGTGCTTGCAGTGCCAAAGACTGGGATTTTTAGATAGGGAAATGAAGTCTTTTTATAATTCAAATAATTTGCCCAGGCTCATACAGCTGGTAAATGGTGAATCTGAGAACCAAACTCCTGAAGTCAGACTCCAAAGCTCAAACTCTGACCACTCATCTTCCATCCATGTCTACTCAGAAACAAGGTGGTCAAGAACAACTGTCTCTCCTTTCATACATTCCACAACTTGCATTAATAATAGCAACTGCCAAATATCGAGCAACAATGAATACCCGCTCAACACTTTAATCCTACAACAACACATTTATTATCCCTATTTTACAGAAGGAAAAATGGAGGCTCAAAGTGGTGAAGCAATACGCCAAGATAATCTGTGGAGCTGGCATTTAAACTCAGGTCTAAAAAATGCCAACCCAAGATTTGTCTTTGAGTGAGACACTGTGTTATAGAATTAGGTCTGGGGTTATGCAAATGAACCAGACATTGGATTATTTAGTAGACTTTGGTTGTAAGTAACAAAAACCGACTCAAGCTAGCATAAGCAAAAATAAATAAATTAATAGAATTTATCGTAAGAATATAGTATATTTTGTGAATCTTAAAGGTGAGAGTGTAGCCAGCCCTTTAAAAGGCTAAACAAAAGAAATAGAGCTCTGTCAGCATCTCAGGGCTTTCTCTGTATCTTGCTTCTCTGTACACAAACCAGCTTTCCACACTTCCCAGTCAGTCTACATGGCGAGCAGAAGATGGCCATACAAACACTCTGGAGTTTACATCTCCTCTGTTGAGAGTCCAGTCTAGACAGAGCCAGAATCTCTGGGTCCACCTCTCACTTCCAGAAGATCATCTGAATGGCCCAGCTCCGATCAGGCACCCACCCCTGGTCCAAGCAACAGTGGCCCTTAGGATGGGGATGCATGATTCAAGGGGAGCTGTGGAGGGGAGCAGTCCTCTAAGGGAGGGGAATCATTAGGTCTTAGGCTGGACAGACACCCCAAGAGTATTTACTATGAATGGGATCCTGGCCCCTAAAGAAGTGGAGTTTAGAGAAACTCCAGTTTCTTGCTAGGGTCTTGCTAGGGTCCTCAAAGAAATTATATATGGTGCTGAGACAGCTCAGAGGGGAAGCTGTCAGTTTTGCCAGGAAAATCAAGGAGGAGAACTCTTAACTGTTACACAAAAAAGGGATCAGAACCTTAGAAGCAATAAAGTTTTAAATGATAGTGTGGGCATAACAAAGGCCATAAAGCAAATTTTATTATAATTATAGAGTATGAAAAATGTAAGTACAATTCTTTGAAATTCACAATTGAAAATCATTATTTAGGTGTTTTTGAAATAATCGTGCATTTTGATATTAAAAATAAATATAGAAAATTTAAAATGAAGACAGACAAGGTGGGTCTTTTAGTATTTAGTATGACAAAATAAAGGAACAAGGACTGGGGGAAGCTGTGTGATGTAATGGAAAGATCATGGTCATCAGAAACAGCTGGATTTGAAACCCAGCTCTAAAATTGAATAGTGGTGTAATGCTATGGAAGTGATATGCCCTCTCTGGTCCTAATTCCAGATCACAAACTGGTGCCAATAATTCAGACTGTCAGAGCCCTTGAGAATAGTGACTGGCATACCCTATGTGAATCAATTCATGCCACTTCTCTGCCCAGAAGCCTCCAAGGAAAGGCCAAAGTCCTTCCTGTGTCATGTAAGGCCCACGTGTGATCTTCCCATCGCCTCCACCCTGTGCCTTTACATAACTGACCTGTCTTCCGCTCCTACTCTCTTCAGTCCCTCGTTGAGTCCCCTCCAGTCATATTGGCTTCCTTGCTGCCTCTCAAATGTTTCAAGCAGGCTCCAATATGGTGGGGGTGGGAGGGGAAGATGCCTGCTCTTCCTCCTGCCTAGGAGCTCTTCCCCTTGACATCTTTAAGACGCACCCATCACCTTCCTCAATCCTTTGCTCAAAAAACTATAATCTTTCTCCCCAGCACATCCTGTCTCCCTCTCCTGCTTTGTCTCTATTTGCATATCACCTTTATGTGACTACATACTTATTTATTTCATTTAGGGTCATTCATTGTCTGTTTTTTTCCCACCAGAATGTAGCCTTTGAGAAGGTGTGGACTTTTATTTCTGTTGAGTCCACTACTGTATCTCAGCAACTAAAACAATGCCTGGCACATATAAAGTAATTGATTGATTGACTGATTGACTGAATTTCAATTTAATTGAATGAAGATTGATTGAATGAATAACAAGAACAAAAACCTCAGCATATAATGGTACTCAGTATCACCTGCTTCCTTCCACATCTTCTGAAACAATTACTTTTCCTAAGGTCTGTGTTAGATGTTAGTTGTAACAGATGTCTTTTTAAAATACATTACATATTTCATATTCAGGCAATCTCCATGTCAGAATTTTTTTCTCTCTTTTCTATCCTTGCCTTTTTACACATTGCATGGACATATAAGGTGCTCCATATTTGCTGAATTATCTTGTTTATCCAAGTCCTAGGAAAAGAAGTAAAATAAATGTTCTGCTCACAGCTGCCAACACTTGTAATGAGCAATTCTTGATAGAGTCTTGAGTATACTAAGAAATCCATGTGCTGAGAAAGAGTGGAGATGAGTATACTCTGGCATCAGGCACGAGAGAGGCCCTGCGTTCATATGCTCCTGGAGTGGACATCTGTTGTTTTGTTCATCCAGCTCCCTTAAAAGAGCTGCAACTCCACTCTAGCCATCTCATTCCAGCAGAGCAGCCAGCCACAGGACCAGCAGTGTTTCCTGCCCTCCGCTGTGGAATCCAGGCCAAGGTCTCTTCCCTCCAGCCTAGCAATTAGTCCTAAGGTGGCCTAATTAACAACTTCTCCCCTCCCTCAACACTCCCCTTCCCCCAAAATATGTTTAACTAGCAGGGTAAAGTTCTTACTGTTTTTTAAGTAAGGAAGATGGAAGGATTTATTAGGTACCACAAATAGGCATCTTTCCTGATGCAGGAAGCCTCTCTGCAATGGAAAAGAAAGAGAAACACACAGAGAGGAAAAGAGACAAGAGATGGATGGGGAAAGAAGAAAGTGAACAAAAGCAAAACCTGTTGTATCTCAATACTTGGAACGGTTGCTGACATGTAGTAGGCATTCAATAAATATTTGTTGAATGAATCATTGAAGGGGAAGAGGAGAAAAAGGATGAGGAGAGGGGAGAGAGAACAATTTCATATGTGTCAAAATCAGAACTTTTCCCGCACTTATTTATGGAGTTATTGTCACATACTAGGCACTATACTGGGAGCTGATACTATAATAATAAACAGAGAGACAGACTTCCTGCCCTAGGGGGGCTTATATTCTAGTAAAGGAAGTGAACAACAAAATAATTATGGTTGCCATGAGTCAAATACTCCCAAGCACTTTGTTGACCTCTCTAGGACAAGCTACAAGCTGCCTGGCTCACAATAATGCCCCAGCCCTGAATCAAGCTTCCAGTTCTCAGGGGTGGGTCTCCACTGGCAATGTCGATACCACATGACTCTGCTGAACCTGTCCATCTCCTTAACAAAAACATGGAATTTTGACCCCAGAGACAGACTATGATTCATTGCAGTTGAGTTGTGTTAAAAGTTAGAACAAACTTTTAGAATTCCTGCTGCTGATGTACAAAGACTGTCTCTGGTCCTCGCCCATACTGAGGTTTGGCCATTCGATGCTGGTGGATTCTGTATGTATCCTCAGGACCCCAGAAAAAAATTCCCTTTTTTCTTAGGCTAACTAAAATTGGTATCTATTTTCTGCAACCAAAAATATTTACTAAAACAAAAACATTTCCTCAACTCTCTAGATAATGAAGACAATCAAAAATAAAATAAGGCCTGACGTGGTTGCTCATGCCTGTAATCCCAGCTCGTTGGGAAACTGAGGCGGGTGGATCACGAGGTCAGGAGTTGGAGACCAGCCTGACCAACGTGGTAAAACCCATCTCTACTAAAAATACAAAAATTAGCTGGGCATGGTGGTGGACACCTGTAATCCCAGCTACTCAGAAAGCTGAAGCAGGAGAATCACTTGAACCCGGGAGGTTGAGGTTGCAGTGAGCCGAGATTGCGCCATTGCACTCCAGCCTGGGCAATAGAGCAAGATTCCATCTCAGAAATAAAAAGAAAGAAAAAAGTAAAAGAAAATAAAAGAAGTAAAATTTATAGAGTGCTTTAGAATTTTCCTAAGAGTTTTCCCTGCATCACTCCCTTTTAATGTCCCAGCATCATTAAGAACCATGACAAAGGCACCATTATTTACTCCCATCTACAGAGGCAAAGTCTGACCCTCAACAATATTAACTATTATTTCAGAGCTTTGATATCAGAAAGACTCCATTTTGAATCCAATTATTGTCACTAGCTGTGCAATTTGAGCAAGTAATTTAACCTCTCTGAGCTTCAATTTCCTTATGTGTAAAATGCAAGGAAGGGCAGTTATCCCACTTTCACGGGGTTTTGAGGGTGAACTAGATATTGGATGTGAAGCTCTGAGGATAAACTTGGCCCTTGACAGCTTCCCAAGTGCTCAGGGTCCCCTGCCACTATCTTCCCACACCCTATATATGTTTGTGAATGTGCATGCATGTGCACGCATTCACACATACACACGTGACTTGAACAGGCATAAGTCATTAAACAGGGTTTTGAACCTTGATCTTCTAACCCTAGAATCTTCACTCTTTTTGCTACTCACAGCTGTGAATAGAATAGTAAAAAGATTCAAATTTACGTTTTGGAAAACCTGGACTTACTTGATCTGGAGAAGATTCTAAGGAACATTTGTAGGTTTCTCCCAGAGAATAGACAACAGATTTACACAGTTGAGTTCTCAGAGGTAGAACTAAGGCCAACAACTTACTGGGTTTCCGTTTAGCATAAAGAACTTTTTCAAGGCCAATGGTGCAGCCATCTAGAGGGATGGTGAGACATGTCAGTGGCACTGAGCAGGCAGACTCAGGGACGTACTCAGAAGGCATGTCAAAAGAATGCAGGCATGGGACCTTAGTTCCTCAAAGCCCTGTGAGTCTAAGAGTCTCTTAGGACACAAGATGTACTTGAGACTGCCTGCCAAGACACTGCGCCTCAGGGATCAGCTTTCACAAGCAGATGAGTCCCTGTCGAACAGTCATGCCTTAGTGGAATATTACACAATGAAGCAGACTAGGCTGTGCCCTTTGTCATCTTTGATGTGAGTCCTGGATTCTTCAGGTCTCATCTCTCTAATCATCAGGACCAATCATGTGATCATCACATGGTCCCACAGGGCAGCTGGGGACCAGCAGGGCACCATCCCTTGTCAGCCTTCAGGGCTTACCTGGATTAAGTTTGTCTCCTTCAGAGCTTTCCCAGGAGAGTACCTGGCCCAGAGACAACTGTCAGGAAAAGCCAACCCCCCTTTGGCCAAGAGCCAGGGACTCAAAGTGGGGAGCAGTGTGTTACAAAAGTTGTAAGCCCACTCTCAGGGACCCTAAGTATCTAGGTTCAAATGGTGTCTATGACTAGAGCAAATCACTAACCATTCCACTGTTAAGTTCCTCATCGGTAACACACAGGGTGGCTGGGAAGATGGAGAGAGGAAACACTATTAGCACAGTGCTTTGGGAATAGTCATGTCCAGGGAGGAGGAGTCCATCCATTCTCCCTCCTTCTTCCCTGTTTCTGCTTGTTTTTCCTTCTTCCTCCAGTTTTTAAGACCATTCAGCCTACAGTAATCTTCTAATTGGGCTGATGGTCCCAGCTGTGTCCTATTAGGTTTTCCAACCATATTAAGCATCCTAATTCCCTGTGGTCAATGAAGCACCATTCACACAAGCCATCACATTTAACACTCTAGGATTATTTCCTGCCACTGCCCCTCTACCTCACTCTCCACTCCCAGAAACACCCAGCACCTTCGACTCCTCAGACACATTCAGCCCTTCAATCACCTCTGGCCTTGCACGTGCTGTTACCTCTGCTTGGAATACTCCCTTTAACTCCATTCTTCTCGTAGCTGGCTCCTCATCAGGGGAGCTTCCTCAGATGTCATCTGCAAAGAGGCCTTCCCTGACCGCCCTATCGGAAGCAGATGCCTCCCAGTTATTCTTTGTCACATCATCCTGCTTTACTTCTTTCAGAGCACTGATGATCATAACCTATAAACCTACTCTGTTTAATTTTTTTTTTTTGGTCTTGTGTCACCGAGGCTATAGTTCAGTGATGTGTTCTTGGCTCACTGCAGCCTCAACCTTCTAAGCTCAAGTGATCCCCCCCATCTCAGCCTTCCAAGCAGCTGGGACTACAGGCATGCACCATCCCACTCAGCTAATTTTTATATTTGAGATGGGGTTGCGCCACATTGCCCAGGCTGTTCTTGAGCTCCTGGCCTCAAGTGATCCTCCTGCCTCAGCCTCCCAAAGTGCTAGGATGTTTAATCGTTTATTATAAGGTCACTCTTTTGGAGTGTAAGCTCCAAGAGGTAAATATCCTCATGTCTCCTGCTCATTGTTGAATCCCAGAAGCTAGCACACATGCATGATGAATGAATGAGTGCGTGAGTGGACAAATAAACATTATCCTCACATTTTATGAATTAAGAAACAGAGACTTAGAGGAGACTTGCCTCATTTCTCACAGTGATCACGGACCTCTCTGCAAACACTCCCCATATCTCTGCTTTGCTCTAGGAGGCTGGGGACTGACTACGTCCTAGGAAAAGAAGAGGCCATGTTTCAGGAGACGTCCCTGAACCAGAGCCTCAGGAATACAGCATTTTTGAATGCTACTCAGTGTGAGGCACTGTGCTGCATGTTTGACATACACAATCTCACTTAATGCTTTGTGGTAACCTATTTGCTCAGAAAAGGAAATGGAGGCACAAAGAATTCTAGTGCCTTGTGCAAAATTGTGGCAGAACAGGCCCGCAAACCTGAGATCACCAGACTCCCAGGTGGGTGAACCACTGCATGATGCCGCCTCCCCTCCTGAATGCCACTTTCTCCCTGCGCCTCTCTCCGTTCCCTCTCTGTGACCCTCAGGCCCACAACAGACCTTAAGAGACACAGAATCGCCTTTGAGTTTAAATGGAGCCGGAAATCTTAAAATCTCTGAAAGCAAAAAGAGAACGACCTCTTTTGAGAGTAGCCCACCTGTAATTGGCACAGCCCAGTCTCATCTCCCTCAATTTGTAACAGGGCAGAAATCCCGTTGAAGTCCCTGGAAGGCAGTCCCTGCTTAACGAGGACATGATCCAGCCCTGGGCGTTTCCGGCCACTTTCAAAGCCACAGCCCAGAGCCAGTTTTAATGATCACGGGAAGAACTTCTGAGAGAGTTGTAAGAGGAAGATGAGGTAATTGCACTAGAAATATATGCCACAGACAACAATGGCCCTTTGGCCCCGGGCTCTTCAGGAGATGTAGCCTTCAAGGTCAGCTCCTCTGGTTCCTGTTCTGATTTCCACTGACTCTGCTCCAGGATAATTAGAAAAGAATGATAATATCATCCCTCCCCAACTGCCACCATCTCACCAACCTCTGCCTCCCACCCTGATGAAGCTGCAGTAAAGAATGTTTCTTAGTGGCTGAGTTTAACGAAAATACCATGGGTTTGGGAGTGGGAAGCTTGACTTAGCTCCCTACATGCTGTGTGACCTTAAGCAAGTTACTTAACCTCTCTGGACCCTATCAGCTGGAGAAAATATATCAAATAATACCTACCCAACAGGCCATCTAGAATGTTGGTGACAGTGGCTGACACAGGGTTGGTGTGTTAATGTTATCGTTGCCAGTAGCAGAGAAATAGATGTGTGACATTTTGAACTGTTATTATATATTTCTAGTCCTCAAAAGTCCATTCATGCCTGTATGACAAATGATTAATGTATGTTTCAGCCTTCCCTCCTCTCACCGCCACCTCCTTCTTATCCCCTACCTGCTAGAGAGGATTTTGTCTCCGTCTTCTCCCTAGCCCCGCCCTTCAGGAAAACTTCCTCTTTGTCAGGTTTCAGTGCTGCAGAGCTGGGAGAAGGGATGGTTGAAGCCCAGACACCATGGCATCCCTGAGGCCTTTGGTCACCTCCCACCGCTCTCTGTCTCTTACTAGAACGGCAAACTCCATGATGATGGGGACTTGGTCCGTTTTGTTTATAGCCCTATCCTGACATCTACTACAGTCTCAGCAGGTAGATATTTGTTACCATGGATGGATAATTGCTGAATAATGAATCTTCAATACCAAGGAATGATATCAGGAATCAGGCAACGCTGAAAATACTTTCGGATGTCACACCTGGAGGGGCGTGTTACTAGCCTCCAGTGGGTAGAAGCCAAGAATGCTGCTGAGTATCCAACAATGCACAAGGACAGCCACCTACAACAATTATCCAGCCCCACGTGTCAGCAGTGCTGAGACTGAGAAACTGCTACACTCACGTCCAGGCAGCTGTGTCCTGCAACCCTCCTGGGCCAAGACACTGTCCTTTCTCACTTGTTACCCTGCAATATCTTCCTGTCAGACCTCCTTGCTCCTCCTCTTGTCCCCTGAAATCTACTTTACATGGAACAGCCAAAGTAAGGTTTTAAAAATCAAGTCACTTTCTTACTAAAAACCCTTCCAAAAACCTAGGGCTTTTCATTGTCCTTCAAAGAAAAGCCTAATTCCTTATTGTATCTTACAAAGCCCTATATGATCTGGCTTGCACTGGCTCCTTGGTCTTGGTTCCGACCACCGGCCTCCTCACTCACTCAGCTCTGACTACACTGACTCTCTGTTTCTCCAACATGGTGGTCCTCAATGTGTGCTCCCTGGACCAGCAGCCTCAGCATCGCCTGAAGTCAGTTAGACATGCATTTCCCCAGCCCCATTCCAGACCCACTGAATAGAAACTCCAAAGGAAAGGCCAGCACTCTTGTTTAAGAGGCCCTCCAGGTGATTCTGATGCATGCTCGAGACCCAGTGATCTGACAGAAAGGCTCATCTCTACCTCAGGACCCTTGCACCTGCTCTTCTCTTTGGATTATTCTTCGCCCAGATCTTTGTGTGATGAAATCTTTATTCAAGTCTCAACTCAGTTGATACTCCCTCACACAGGCCTTCCCTAAACACTCTATCTAGCTATTCTCTGACCCAAGTTAATATCACATTCCTTTGTAACAAGTGTTATTTCATTATATTGTAAGTCCTTTGTTCGCATATATTTTCTCCCCAGGCTGCTACAACACAAGCTCCATTGGAGAGCAAGGATTCTCCAGTGTTCATCGCCCTATCCGTAGTGTCCAGAGCAGTGTCTGTCAAAATATGTATTAAGTGGCTGAAGAAGATCTTGTTGGTGGGAAAGCAGAGGAGAAACTAAAACCAAAGAGGTTTCAGTTTACATTATTTTAAGAAGTGGGAATGGGAAAAAAGAAAAAAATATTCATGCCGTGATATTTAAGAATTTTGACTCTTGGAGATGGAAGGAGTAGATGTTTGAGGAGGAGGAAAGGGTGTTCTGAGACATGTTCTTGTTGATGTTGCAAAACACCCACGTGGAGACTCAGTTCCCACAGGGCTGCTGAGCTGTGCTGGGTAGAAGGTGATGTGACGTGCATCCCTGGGACTCAAGAGATTTACACAAGAACGTCCTGCATTCATTCAACACACATAGATGTCACACACACACACACACACACACACACACACACACACACACACACATATATTCCAGGAGGAACACAGAGATGAATTAGATATGAATCCTGTCTTCAGGAAACTTAAGGTTTAAGTCGAGGGTAAGACTTGCACAGAGGTAATCACGTGAAAATGTAGACAACACCAAGAAAAAAAAAAAAAAACATATTTATCAGCTAGGTCCTCTATAAAACATCTCCTTGGTGCTTTCCATAAAGTACATCATGGGATAACCTCAGAAACTCTGCTGAGTATCCCCATTTTTCAAGTGATAGTAAAATGATAACGTTTGTTGAACATGTGGTCTGCTTAAAGCTGAAGGTCTTCTAAGAATTCTCATTGAATTCTTAAACCGTTTCAAGAAGGCATTTACTATCATAATCCCCTTTGCACAGATGAGAAAATTGAACCTCATAGAGGTGAAGTGATTTGCACAAGGTAATAGAGCACCTCTGCTCAAAAGAATAAATAACAACAGAAAAAGAATTGAGGACTCTGGTTCTTTCCACTATGCCACCCTTCCCCCGGACGTTCTGCAGAGGCCATTTTCAGCTTTACATAAGGAAGCACTGGCCAAGCAGCATGGCTGTCTGACAACACAGTGGGCTTTCCCAGGAAGCACTGAGCTCTCTGTTGTTATATGCATCCAAACAAAAGCCAGAAAATCATTTGTCTGAGATGAGGTAATGATTTCTGCGAATAGGGATATTAAACTGATGACTTCTAAGTTTCTGGATGTAACATTTCATGATTCTATTCCCAGTTACATGGCCTTAGGACTATCCTTCTTCTCTCTAGACCTCATTTTTATTCCATGGAGTTATATGGCCATTAAGGTGCCTTGTAGGCCTTGCATCAAAAGGTTACCAATTTTAAAGGGCAGACATGGAGGCCAGGGACACTGAGCACTGGCTAGGATTTCTCTCAGTGAGGGTCCTGTTTAGCCAAGTGACCTGGGAACTTTGGAACTTTATTTCCTTCCCAATTTTGTCTTCAACTGGCCACAAACAATCCCATACTGTGGAAAATTACAGGCAGCAAAGCACTGGTTTGATGACAAAGCATTTTGGAGCCATTTCCATAGCTGGCTTGGGAACCTGTGCTTCCCCACACACCACCTCCATCCCCACAATCCTCCCAACAAAACCTCTCATTTTATTAGAATTCCAATTATGCTCCAGTGATTTTGAATCCCCAGAATTCCTTTATCCTAGAGCAAGAGTAATTGGATTTTTCTCCTTCTCGGCCTCAGCTGCCCCTCTGCTTCATCAGCATGCTGGGCTCTGGGCCCACCCAGCCCCACGAAGGAACTGAGAAGATGCCATGCCGCTTTATGAAATCATATATAAGATCTTTAAGGACGCGTTCTGCAGTGGAGGGGGAGTTTTTATTTTTCCATAAATCACTTCCAGCCTTCAGATAACAATTTTATAGTCTGTTAAGGTCCTAAGACAGAATTTATTTTTCTAGGGAATGGCTACTTCATCCTAATGTGGCCCTTTCTTCTGTCTTTCAAGCATCCCACCCAGCCCTTTCGTGAAGGACCTAGGCAAGGGAGTGGAGAGGAGTGGAGGGGAAGGAGCTGAACTGATGACTTCTACCACTGAATGCATACACCCCACGCTTTATGTCTTCAAAGCACTTTAACAGCCATCATGTCATTTCATCAGGATAAATAGCTGGAAATAGGCTAAGCAGGTCTTACTAGTCCCATTTTCCAGATGAGAAAACTAAGGCCCCTAACAGAAGCAAGATCCAAGCTACTTCTTCTGATTCCAAGTTTCTTTCCAACACGCTGTGATGCTCCTCTAATTGTATGGCCTCATTTCTATTCCTGAGCTCCCAAGCAACCCAGGCTTGAAGGGCTGAAGTTCTCAAAATATGGTCCAAGAATTAAAGGTGATTGTCCTAGTAATGATGGGGGAGAACTGCTGTCCTCTTTCCCAATCCTTTGGCCACCAATAGACTGCAGTGGTAAACCTGTTAGCCAAACATTTGCAGTCTGCTTTAATCCACCGTACATGCCACTGCCAGAGTTATTTCCCCAAAGCACAAGTGTGACTGGGTCTCTTTATTGCTCAAAAGCCTTCAGTCTCCCTTTTGCTTAAAGGGAAAAATTACAGAGTTGGTAGGAAACTTGGAGACCATCTAATTTAATTCTCTGTACCGTGCAATAGTGTGCTCTGCCACAGTGATATCCCTCAGGCCTCTGCATGAATAACTCCAGTGATGGGGACCTCATTACTCTTTTTTATTCCATTCATTCCTTTATTCACTTAATTTCTTTTATCTGAATAACAGATATTTACTGGACAGGCATGATGTTAAGCCTAGGAACAAAATCCTGAATATCACATACTTAAACGGTAGTAGCTAAGAGAAAGTTCTAAAATTAGACTGCTTAAGTTCAAATTTCAGCTCCATCATCTAGCCGCTGCATCACCCTGGGCAAGCACATACCCTCTCTGTGGCTCAATTTCCTCACATGGAAAATAGAAATAATAATACTTTCAAGCTGGCATAAGCATTCAATACATGGGAGCCAATGATGTAAACAGGCATCTGCAATACAATGAAGTAGCTATACAGAATGCTGCGGAAGTATCTAATTTATTTGGGGTGGTGATCACGGAAGGCTTCCTGGAGGCAGTGATGTCTAAGTGAGCCATTATAGCCAGCTAGGAGTTGTCCAAGCAAAGAGAAAAAAAAAAAAAACTATTTTAGTAAGAGTAAACAAAATGAAACTGCAGGCACTATCCTGAAATAAAGAGAAAGCATGGAATGTTTAAAGAATTATAAGAGTTCAGCATAGCTAGAGTAGAGAGGGAAAGAAAGGGATATCACCCAGCCAGTTCCTTTTTAGAGAGCTTCATTATGGAAAATCCTCTCTATCTGAACTCCCAGCATGGTAGTTACAGACTTCTGCAGTTTGGCCCTAAGTTATTTTTGCAAATTTATCTCTCTATTTTGGGCACTTTGCTTTTGCTGTTTCCCCACCAAGGAATGTTTCCTGTAGTGGGCTCTTAGGGCTTGTAGTTTCTCACACTATTTTGGGGGGTAACATCATCCCTCTTTTCTACGGGACACCCATTCCATGTGATTCAGGTGAGCTCACCATGATCTGAACCCACTTTCAGGCCATGTCACACAAAGAATAACCCATTCTCTGTCCATAGTGATGAGTTCAGCGGTGGGCACATAACTCACACTGAGCCACCCAGAGTCTTCTCTTACTTTTTTCCATTGGAACTAGCATTCCCTTGATGTTGTTCAGCTGGGAAGACGTGAGCTGGAGCTGCCAGACCGTCTTTCCTGCCCCGCAAAGGAGTCATTCTGAGGAATAGTGCTAAGTAAGGAAAAGCAGAGCTGTAAGATGGCAAGAGAGACAGAGCCAACATAAGATCACCTGAGCTCCTGGATGGAGACCTGCCAAGTACAGCTGTATTCCTAGACTTCTCAGTTACGTAAGCCAGTAAGTTCTCTCTCTTTTGTTTGTTTCTTAAGCTGCTTTGAGTTAGGTTTTTGTCACTTCAAAAAGGATGCTGACTAATTCACCTCCAGCCCCTTCATCGCCAGTTATAACTTAGCAGTTACCAACTCCTCCAGCCAGAAGCAAAGGCCTCCACCCACCCACCACGTTGTTTTTAATCATGGACACTCAAGATTGCAGTGGCCAAATGGCATTTATCACATTCTACCTTCCATGTTAGAATTTGGTACATAAGTCTGGCCTAGCATCTGAAAGGGAAACTCTTTGTAAGAAGCACTGTAACCTCCATGGTGAGTATTGCAGTGTCCACTACAGAGCAGATGCCCAATAAATGTTTATAGAAAAAAAGAAAGGGAATGTGAAGAAAGAGCATTGGACAGGAGGATTCAAACCCCAGTTCTAATATTTCTTAAGTGGGTATTCTTGGAAAAGCCACTTACCTCCCTTAGACTCAGTTTCTATACCTCTTTTCTTCATCTATAAAACAGGGATATTTATTAAAGTCATTTTCGGCTAGAATAAGAGAACGAATGTTACATGCTTTGTAAAATGAAGAGAGACCTATTTAAAGAAGTTAAAGCTTTAGTCCCTAGCACTGATCAAGGGGTAAGGAGTCCTGGATTTCTGGGTTCAAGACATCTCTGAGAGTAACAGTCTAAATGGCAAGCTGGTGCTCGTCCCCGGACTTCAGTCTATAAATGAGGACAAGGAGGAGAGCATTAGGTGAGTTTTAGGGACAGTCTATGATTCTGTGACAATGTCATTCCTAATAACTTAGCACTTGACATATGAGTATCTCCCTTATGTCAGTGGAGGCAAGATGTTAGTCCAGGGGTCTGAAGATGAACAGGGTCCCCCTTTTGTCACGACTTCTCATCAGTATAATCTTTTATTGAGGGCTTAAATTCAGCAGGCACCATGGTAGATAATTACATTAATTATCTTACTTATTCTTGAAAACACCTCTATGAGGTACGCTTTATTATCCTCTTTCTGATCACAGAGAAACTGAGGCACAGAAATGTTAAGTAACTTGCCTAAACCCCATAGGTAAAGAGTGGAAATGTCATCATTCAAACTGAGGTGACTTTCTCCAAAAGCCCATGCTCTTATCCATCAAACTTCACTGCCTCCCCGTGATTCCCACTATATCATTTGACAACAGCTGGGAAAGGGAGATCTGTGTCTGCTCCTGGTGGGCTGTGTAGTCCCAACCCTGCTAACAGTCCAGGGTGCTGGGGGTCTGCGTTGAGTGGGAATGCCATGCTGCTAATGGAAGAAAATGTAATTATAGAGCATAATTACAGTGTATCATATTCTGTAATTACACTGATGGTATTTAATATAGAACATATTCTGAAGCTAAATGGAATGGAAACACCCCCTAAACAGAACAGAGTCAGGACTGCTAAGAACCTGTTCCCTCGACTATACAGAATCGCAGGACCTCTATAAACTCATGTGTCGCTCAATAACAGAGATACCTTCTGAGAAATGCATCATTAGGCAATTTTGTCATTCTGTGAACATCACAGAGCATACTTAACGCAACCCTAGATGGTATAGCTTACTACGCACCTAGGCTGTATGGTATAGCATATTGAGTCTAGGCTACAAACCTAGTCAGCATAGTACTGAATACTGTAGGTAACTGTAATACAATGGTAGGTATTTGAGTATCTAAACATATCTAAATATAGGAAAAGCACAGTAAAATATGATATCATAGTCTTATAGAGACACTGTCGTATATGCATTCTGTCATTGACAGAAACATTCTTACATCATGTATGACTGTTATTACATTCCCCATCATGGTGAAAAGTGCCATCATTCACTCAATGGCCCAGTCCCCAAACTAGGACTGCAATACTTTCCTCTCACATCTTCACCTAACTCATCCTTCAGAAGAAGCTCATGTGCCATCATCCTCTAAAAGACTTCTGTGACTCACAAACTGGTGTTAGTTACCACTGAAATGTGCTCTTTCAGCATCTTCTAGTAGAGAACTCACCCCACTGTGTTGTAATTGTCTGTTTCTGAGTGTCTCCATGTAGACTGAAGCAACTCAAATGCAAAGAATGTGTTTTGTTTTGATTTCACTATTCCCAATGCCTAGAGCAATGCCGGGCATAGAGTAAGTCTTCTATGTTCCTTGAATGAATGAATGAATGAATGGAAACATATTCAAAGCACCATATGTAAGCAATAATGTTTTATTTCTATCACTAGGTGTGAAGTAAAACACAGAATTATAGAAGGACATATGGAGAAGCCTTTTAGACCTTCCTTTAATTTTAAAGATGAGAAAGGGGACCAGAGAAGTGAAGAAATTTGCACAAGGTCACACAGCAAGTATAAAGCAAAAAAAGAAAAAGAAATAAAAGGTCTTTTAATTCTAAGCTTAGTTGCTATTCCATGATATAGTAAAATCTTTAGCTATTTACAGCCAAAGATCTAGGTTAAGGAAATGAAGCATCTGAAAAAATAAAAATATTAATAATGGAAAATACTTGGGTAAGAACAAATTTGTCACAAGGTTGTCTGGGTTGTAACACTTGGTATTATAGACTGAATAGTATCTTCCCCCAAATGATGTAACTGTTGAATGTGATGGTATTTGGTGTTGGGGACTTTGGGAGGTAATTAAGATTAGCTGAGGTCATGAAGGTAGGATCTTCATAATAGGATTAGTGGCCTTATATAAAGAAGAAGATCGATCTCTCTCTCTCTCTCTCTCTCTCCCTCCCCCCCTTTCCCCCCACCTCTCCCTCTCCCTTTCCCTCTCCCTCTCTCTCCCTGCCCCCGAATGCATGCACCCTGTGAGAACATAGCAAGAAGGTGGCCGCCTGCAAGCCAGGAAGAGAATCCTCACCAGAACCAGACTATGCTGTCACTCTGATCTCACACTTCCAGGCCCCAGAAGTGTGATAAATAAATTTGGCTTTAAGCCACCCAGACTATGGTATTTGGTTATAGCAGCTTGTTCAGACTAAGACACTTGGCATCACAACTTTTATGATTTACTAAAGGTTTTAATAAAAGGAAAGAATTCCATTTCCGCTTAGGTGTAGGTTCTACTGGGCTCTTCCAAAGTTCCTGGCTGCTCTTGGGGATACATGCATATACTAGAAAGGAGACAAAAGTGGATAAAGCAGACACAGAAATCACACCTCACTTCATCCAAAAATATGCATGCATTCAGAAGTTTATTTATTTTGAATATCAAATGCCTACTTGAACTTAGAGACCAAAAGCTTTGAGAACTGTATTTATACAATGTGGAACTCTCTCTTCCTCCCTACCCATTCATTTGCTTATTCAATCAATTATTATAGAGTGCCAATTGTGTGTCGGGCATTAGGATCACAGCAGTGAACATAGCAGAATCTCTGCCCTCAGTGAGTCTCCATTTCAGAGCCCCTGCTGCCTGCTGGAGAAGCTCCTGCCTCAGCAGCCAGACTGTCTGGGTTCTAATCTCAGCTCTGCCACCAACTGAATGTTGCATTTGGGCAAGTCACTCTGCTTCGGTTTCTTAATCCATTAGAGTTATAACTAAACCTCTCTTCATAATGTTACTGTGAGGACCATCTGGGGCAACACAAGTGATGTGCTTACAGCCATTTGTGGCACGTGGTGAGTTCAATAAGCAATACCTTCTGTTACCTTCCGGTTTTTGCCCGTATCCCCTCAGAGAAAGGCAGAATGCTAAGGCAACAAAGAGGATGCCATCCCACCCTCTTGTTTTACAGATAAGGAAATGCATCTTAGTGAAGACAGTCTGTCCCAGGTCACACAGCATACTCAGGTCCAAGCCTCAGTTGTACTCTGATCCAAGGCCATCTCTATGGACCACCTGAGAGCCCCCTGCCTGGCACTGCTAGCCACACAGACCAGGGTTCCAGCTCTGAACCTATCCCTTCCCAGTTTCGTGACCCTGAAGAAAATTATTTAATCCCTTTGAACCTACGTTTTTCCATCTGGAGACTGGGTATGATAATGCTACTGATGATGGTGATAGCAAGAGTATTATTAATAATAGTTATATTTCTTCTCTTATAGTTGGAAGGCTTCCATGAGATATGGGATGTGATAAAAGGTGTAGTAATTGTAAAAGACCATGCAGTTCAATACAGTAGCCACTAACTACAGGCAGCTATGAGCACTTGAAATGTGGCTAAGTGCAACCCAAGAACTGAATCTTAGTTTTATTTCATTTTAGTCAAGTTAAATGTAAGCTTTAAAACTAATACTCAAGTCGGTTGTTGGAAAACTTCCAAGTATTCACAATTCGGGTATGTGAATCTACTTTTTCTTCTGTCTCTATTTTATAAACTCTTAATACAGGTGGCCACCTTCTTGCTATGTTCTCACATGGTGCATGCATTTGGAGAGAGAGAGAGGGACAGATTTTTCCTCTGCTTATAAGGCCACTAATTCCTACCTTCACGATTTCAAACATATCTGAGGAAAACGTAGCATCCAAATTAAAATGTCAAAGTATAAAATACAGGATCTCAAAGACTTAGTATTAAAAAAAAGAATGTAAGATATCTCACTAAGCATTTTTATCCTGGTTATACATTGAAATTAGAATCATTTGAAGATACTGAGTTAAATAAAATGTAGTTTTGAAACGAATGTCACTCTTTTTCACTTTTTTAATGAAAAAAATGGCTACTAGCAATTTTTTAAATTCCTGTTGACTTGATAAATCTATTAGAAAGCACTGAGTAAAGAGCTGTACACATGGGAGGTCATCCTCCCTTCTCTTCTTGCCTTCTGGCTGTTCTTAAGGACACTGGCTGGGAGAGTGGACCACTTAAGAGTCTTTGGTCAAATCCAGTAAAAATCAGCTGTGGTTATTTTAGCCAAGTAAAGAAGGACATGAGAATGCTCACAGGCTCTAAGGAAGGGCTGATGAATCAGGCCAGGGAAAAAGCCAGGGATGGGACCTTCGGATGAGGATGAAAAGGTGGCCCCTGTCTCTTGGATGCCTAGACTAATGCTTTTCCATCACCAGGTCACAACATCCCAAATTCCAAGGGAAGAGAATCTGGTTGCCCAGCTTGGCTCACCAGCTGGTCCCCTGGCTGGGAGTGGTTGGGGGATGGGAGGGCACTTTGATTGACAGACCCAGCAAGAGGCACTATCCAGCGCAGGCGAAACTCACTCTTCCTCCTGTTGGCCCTCCAACCCTAAGGAAAGTAGCAGCTACCTACTTTTGCCAGTCTGTAGGTTGCCTCTCCATCCCATTTGGCTTCTCAGCTTTTCCACTTCCTATGTAACCATGAGTCAGTTGAGGTGCTGCTGAGGGGAAAAATAGGTCCTGGGAAGGCAAGAGCCACAGATGCGACTTAATGCAGAGGCCTAGGCACACGTAAATGCTTAGATGTGAAATGAGGAAAGTGGCAAGCAACAGTGAGTCCTGCTCTGACACTAACTCACTTCACGTTTGAGGGAATTGTCCTGCCACTTTCAGCCCCCATTTCCTCAACTAGAAAATGAGAAAAGAGTGAAAGTTCTGGGTTCTCTCACACAATGAAACTATCACAATCCCTCTTGCTCTTCCACTTCTCAGGGCTGGACCCCACCTAGAAACACTAGCTGAGCCCTGCACTCTGTTGGAGGGGAAGACTCCCCTGGCTGGCTGACTGAGCTCAGCTGCAGTGACCCTTCCAGCCCAACATCCTGCCCCACCAAGGCACTGTGCAATTCTGCAACTGTCCCCGGTACCTGAGACCCTCTCTCACTCTCTCTCATAGCTTTGCTGCCAAATAAAAAGTCCAGGAGTTGCCATGTTCAAAGAAAGCCCTTTAGTCTAATGGATCAGGAACTGATCAGCAAAACTAATTCATCAAAACTAAATATTTTTTCTTTTAAGCAAGAGAACTTAATTCCCTGCATGATCTTTCTTGTTAAAATAGGAGAAAAACCTTAGAACTCTATAAAATTCATTATGTCAGCCTCAGTCACACTCCTTGGTCAATGGTGTTTTCCTCTGCTTGCAAAAATGCCTCGTCAGTACATAGACCAGTGGCAAGAAGGACCCAGGAGAACTGGCTTTGAGTATCAGTTATATATATATATGTGTGCATGCATTCATTCATTTATTCAGCATTCAGCCCAATGTAGGGAGACAGAGATGATTAAGACCTAGTCTTTGTCATTAAAGAGTTCCCAGTCTGATGCAGGAGATTGACAAGTGAGCAAATGACCACCTAGCAATACAGGAAAAAATTAAAGACAAGAAAAAATTGTTATGGGGGTTGGAGGAGTAATCAACAAACTCAACCTGGGGAAGTTCTTTGGGGAGAAGTTCATTCTAGGCAGAGGAAACAGCAAATACAATGTCATGAAGGGTGCTATTTGTTTGGAAAGTAGAAATAAGTTTAGCTGAACATAAGTTGCAAGAGGGATATTAGTGGAGGAGGCCAACATAAGTCATTTCATCTTTCTGAGCCTGTTCTACTATCTATAAAAAAGGGACAATTGTCCCCAGTCTTTTTGCCTGTAGGGATGGTAGAAAAACTGAAATGTAATTCTTTGTGATCATTCTTTGAAAATTGCAGTATGTTATGGAGTTAGGTGTTAGGGTGAATTTTTAAGAGCCAGCACGTCAGCTCCAGGGCCCCTGGCACTCTGCTGGCCCCATGTATATAAGAGGAGCCTATCAGGTCAGCCTTACAGAAAGTTTCCTTTGGTAGAAGGGCAATGTGCATTTATCTTTACTGACTCAGCTTCCAGACCCATGTTCATGAAAACTCAGGAGCACCTGGGTCTTAGCATCTCCTCCAACTTCCCCATAACTTCCTTATACTTGGAGTAAGATACATCTAGAGTCAAATCCTAGCCCTGCTACTTAAGAAGTATGAAACCATAAGACTCTCTAAGCTTCTCTTAGCTTCCATTCCCTTGTCTATACAACAGGACTAATGGTGGTTCTCTCGTAAGATTTGAAAGGGTTAAATATTTTATGGGGAAGTTCCTGGTAAACTGTAAGGAAATATGCAAATAAGCTACGATCATCATCCATCACCATTGTTTCCCTATTACCTCTTAATGAGAATTCCTCCTAATGAATAAACCACTCATTTCAATGAGAAGTATACTGTACTGGAAGTCAAGAAACCTGAACTCTATTCCCAACTATGCCCCTATGCTATCAGGCTCCTTTCATATCCCTCTCTGCTCCTTTCTCTATGTCAGGAACTATATTTCCGAGGCTCCTTTGCCTACTGGTTCCCCAGTAGGTGTAGCCATTCAAATGCCCAGCTAGAAGACTGGACAGTGGGAGAAGGGGAGAAGCCAGGGTGTTTTTCTTCTCTTGCTCTCCTTCAGGTGCTGTGTCTTGTAGCCACTGTGTCTCAGGTGCTGCTGTATTCGTAGCCACTGTATACGCACCATATCTCCAGATTTTGCTGAGTTCTCAGAGTTCTGAAGTTTCCAGGGTCTTAAGGTTCTAGCTCCTGTTAGATGGGCCTGGCTTCTAGCCTGTGCTAACAATACCTCTTCCTGTTGGCCCTCCAGCCCATTTGGTTTCTCAGTTTTCCCACTTCCTACGTAACCATTTCCTGTATAGAAACATTCCTGGGGTGGTTTTACTCTCAGGACCCTGACTGACACTCTGAGAGTTGTTTCATTAATCCACTTTTTATCGTCAACAATTTTGTTGTTGTTGTTAAAAGAATTTCACAGAAAATAATTTTGTAGCTGTCCCGTCTGCCTTTCTTGCTAGGTTCTTTCCCTCTTAGACGCAGCCATCTTGCTGGCTCCAGTAATTTTCTCCAAATCAGAATTCACAACCCACCTCATCATCAATACTCAAAACACGGCTATATAAACCAAAGATCTCCCAGCCCAGCCCCAAGTCATGGGTGAAAGATTTAACAGAATCATCCCTCTGGAGGTAAATATTTTACATGTATTTTGGATGGGTATATGCATAGAAATCACCTAACCCAGAGCAAAGGTTCACAGAAAATACTCATTACAAGCTTAGTGAATAAATACTTGCCACACCACACATCTGCTTGGCTCTACATTTTCTAGTGCCCTGCCTTGCACTCTTCTATAACCTATTGTAAGACAAACTGAGTCCAAATCCTGACTCTTTGTGACCTTGGGTACTTTTAGTTAACATTTCTGAGATGTTTCCTAGTTTGCATGACCCAGGCTCTGGAACCCACCTGGTAGGGTTATAGTTGGGACAGAGAGAGCAGATGGTCATTGTCCTACCTCTACCTTGGACCTTGACCTTCTGTAAGCTTGTATCTCACCTCACCTTCCACTCCCCTCTGTTTCCATGGTCCAAATCTAACTCTTCTCCTCTGCGGTGATTTGGAACAATAAACTCAGCACCCTGGTATGCCACGCGCTTTCCTAGTGGCTCCCTGCACCAAGCCTCATCTCCATTATGTTTGCCCTAATCCATGAAAGAAAACCAGAAGCCTTTCTCTTTCAGGGGCTGCAAACTGAGATGCCAAGATGTTAACTCTTATTTACAGATCACACAACCCCTAGGCCACCTCTAATATATCCACAGCAGTCATTCAGATTCCAAAGACATTGACTTATTTCTCACCACAATTTGCAAGCAAAGCAATAATGCTCTAATTATGTGTCTATTATCACCATCATTGTAATGCACCCACATGGATGGTGGCAGCAAGGCTGGGTTAATATATTCATTAGGCACAGGCACGAGCGACATGACATTAATACTGCTAATAATACCTAATTGGGCTTAATTACAATGTGATGTCTAATATATTGTGATGAATTTATTCTCAAAGTATTTACATATTTGTAGTTAAGTAATTAGCATTCTGTCCATAAATAACTCCTTAAAAGTCCACTCCAGCTCTGGAGCAGAAGGGAGACTGAACACACCCTCCTCCTTGGAATGGCCTGGCAAAAAAAAAAGCTCTTAATTTGTGTGGAAATATATATGTCACGTCTTCCTTAGAGGAAAAGTGAAGGGGTCCTATGGGAAAGACATTTGGGGGAAGGTAGCAGGAGTAGAGAGATTTGTTCCTCTCAACGTTAAGAGTCTGATGGAGAGTAAGAGCTTTCATGCTGGGGGTTTTGCTGGGCTTGTCAGACCACACAGAGGGTTCTGTGATCTGCTCTGGATGAAATACTTGAAGAGGGACATTCACAAACTGGGGGAGGGCGACCTGGCAGAGAGAGGACTCAGAGGTGCAGCTTGAGAGTACTCAGCATGCTTAACTTGCAGAAGAGAAGTCGCAGAGATAAGAGAGCTGTCTTCTCAGATATGAAGGGCTGTCATGAGGCCGCAGCAACAGACTGTGAAGTGGGCAACAGCATAGGTTTTGAAGTCTTGGAGACATGTTTGAATCCCAGCTCAGTCGCTTACTATGCACACGACCTTGTATGAGATGCACAATGTCTCTAGGCCCCGTTTTCTCATTGGGTGTTATTAATTCATCTCAAAAAAAAAAAAAAAAAAAGAATATGATGTCTGAGTTATGGGATTCCAGAATCCCTCAGCCTACCTGCCTCATGGAACAAGGGTTAAACAACCTAAGCACTAGAACCAGACCACATTTCCTACCTATTTCCACCATTTTAAACCTGGTGATGTTGGCCAAGTTATTGAATCTCTGTGGACCTCAGATTCTTCACTTACAACCTGAGAGTTAATATAACATCACACTGAACTTACAGGGTTGTCATGGGAATTTAATGAGGAAATAACTCATGGAACATGCTTGGAGTACTTGGCACATAGTAAGCACTCAATGTTATCTAGTATTAGTATTGCTGTGGACACTTCTTACAGTTAACATCCAGCTGCAGAGGAAAATGTACTCCCTAGCTAGTTGAGACAAAAATTGAGTTTATTACACTGATTAAATGATCATGAGGGTTTTGAGTGCTGAGGACAAGCTCAAGATTTGGTTGCTCAGGAATAAACTCCCAAAGCCACATCACAGGCCCCAAGAAAGCTGCTGTCTCTTTTACCACCAAGAAGCCACCAGCTCTAATCCATCTTCATGGTCACAGTCAGGAAGCTACGTGATCAGGAAGCTGCCATTATCAGGAGGCAACTACTATCACTGCCAGATGCTTGGCCACATTGTGCCTATCACAACCCACACCAGCTGGCTTGCTGCCTGACATCCAGCATCTCAACACCCTTAATGTTGGCTGGGTGGGCAGTGGAGCCTCTGCTAATGCTACTGAAAAGAAAATCAAGCCTCTGCAACAATGGTTTCCAGTAGAAGGAGCAGAAACAAAGCTTCTTTCACTTCTCCTAAATCGAACAGAAGCAAATCTGATTGGCCAAACTCCAAAGACAGCCAGAACTCCAATTGCAAGAGAATCTGAGATAGGTAAGTTTTATCTTTTGAGATGCTACAGTACAGGAAAGCCCTCTAGAAGGAAGGTAGAATGGCCGTTGAATTCCAATTCCCCTTCTCCATCATGCCACCTCTGCCCTGTTCCAAGGCAAATAACCTTCTAGGAAAATGTGATGTCTATTATTAGTCAGGTCTCCAGCCCCAGTGCCCTATCTGGTTGTCCATACAAAGCCCGAGAAACCTCTTTTGCTCCTTTAGCTTAAAAGCCAGACAGGAATTTGGGCATTAAACTGCTCCGTAGGCCATTCCCTTGACTACATCCCAATCTTAGACCTCTTGATCTCATCATTTCCACAGCAAGAAGAACCTTACCAAGTCCAATACCAAAAACGAGAGTGCTTCTCCCTCTGGCATAGAGCTGATCACCTAAGCTGGATGGCAGTTCCTCCTGCAATTCTGTCTGTGCTCCAAGAGAGGGGAAGAGGGGGTTGGATGTTCCAACTGGAGGTAGCTTAGGCTTTTCTCCCAGCCCAGTTCTGTGCTGGTTATCCTCCACTTGCCAACTGCACCATCTGCCATTTCTGCCACAAGGCCAACCTCCAAGCAGAGCAGCACCAGGACTCCCTACCCTTCAGCTCCCAGCTGGATCAGTCAATGTCACTGGCAGAAGATCCAAGGCAAGAGGAGAAAGAAGCAGGTATTTCTGCCTCACTTCCTCCAGATTTCAGGACTGAATTTCTGGCAGTGTCCGTGTCCCTATAATGGCTATACCTCCTGCCAGGTGACCTTCCTGGGCTCCAGTAACAAACACCACCATCTTCTCTTTGCTGAAGGCACAGGGGAAATAATGCCTTTCAACTGTTGCTAAACCCCTGAGTGCATCAGCATGACTTTTTGGTTTATTTAACCTTGTCCACAGCTCTATTCAATTCAATTATTAAATAATCTCTTTAGTTAAACACTATTTCCTGCAAGGCTTCTAATAAATACCAGCCCCAAGGAAAGGATCTAAGAGAGAGCATTTCTCCTTTTCTCAAGGCTTGTTTTATTTATTCCGTTTAGTCCTCCCACTAAACTCTCTAGTCTCTCCTAAAGGAGTTCTGCCATGTTCTTAGACCAGAAGAGGTCTTCTGTCTCAGCAGAAAAGTGAAGGGGCAGGGGAGAGGCCTTAGCTTCCCTTGGAAGTTAGGGGGTGCAGGCAACAAGTGGCTAGGAGAATAAAGTGAAATAACACATGTGACATCCTTACAGAATGCTGGCACACAGTAATGCCCAGCGAATGACAGTTCCCTGTCCCCTCTTATTCCTCCCTCAGCTCCCAATACAGAAATCAGACAAGGCAGCATGGCATGAGAGGCAGAATGGCAAGGTGACTGAACTGTATCCCCTTAGTCTGAATTTGGCTTTCATATGTCACGTTGAGCAAGTCACACAAGTGCTCTGTGCCTCAGTTCCTCCATCTGAAAATAACAGTGATAAATAGTAATATCTACCTCATCCGACTATTGTGAGAATTAAATAAGCAAATGTGTTCAAAGTGTTTGGAACAGTGTTTGTCACACAGTAAGTGCTCAATAAATTGTGACGACTTTAATTAAAACATTGAATAATAAGATAGAAAAAAAACATTTTAAAGCCATACTCTGGAAAAGTAGAGGGTACTTATTAGGTTTGTACTCTCTAGGCACAGTTGTGTCTTTAATGGACAGGTAGGGTCTACTCAATCCAGGAATTGATTATAGAGCAATTCCTAGAAGGGTTATTTAATTCAGAACTTTCAAAAGACGACAGAAGGATGAGTTAAGAGAAAAATAACCCCATTCCGCAATGAGAATTGCATGCCTGTGTATACAAGGAGACACAGTGGACACCATCATGGGTCTCAACACCCTCCTCCAAAAGGAAATGATCAAGTGTGACCTGGGTTTGAACCTCATGCTGCCAATTGGCAGCCACAGACCCTGGACAACTTAGGTAACTACATGGAATCTTGGTTTTTCCATCTTTAAAAAAATGCAAGTGGATTTTAAGATACCTTCCTCACAAGTTGAGGTACAGATCAAGCAAGAGAACCACTGTAAAGCACATGAAGACTGCATAACTCATTTTTCTTTCTGTACCCCTCGTTGTGACTAGGTTTTGCTTATGAACTTACTCCAAGTACAGTCTAAAGACATGAGATCTAGTACCATTGAGTTCTTTGGGGCTTAGCTGCTGCCAACTGGCTTCCAAAGGCGGCGACTCTGTCTCTATGGCTTCAGGCCCTCAGTTTTCATTCCTTCCTGATTCTGCATCCTTCCCACATCATCAGTATTATCAGTCTCCATGGAAGGGGCCTTTCAATTTCCCTTTTGGGAGAAATGGATTCTCCTTAATTGATACCATGCAAAATCTATGCACAGCAGCCCAATGACAAATTCCTTGTATATCATTATTGAACAAATCCCTGGAAGCATTAGTGAGCACTGCTGCTAAACCATCACAGCCCAACACCAGGTAACCAGGTCCCATGGGAAGAAGTTAAAAGTAGGCTGAGCAGTCAAAGTGGAATAGCCATCTGTATTAGTCAGGGTTCTTCAGAAAAACAAAACTAATAGGGTGTGTGTGTTGGGGTGGGGGGGGCGGTGTTTAAGTGGATTTATTATGAGAAATTAGCTCATGAAGTTATGGAGCCTCACAAATTCCAGGATCTGCAGTCAACAAGCTGAAGACCCAGAAAAGCCTGTAGTGTAATTCCAAGCTGACGGCCAGTTTACTGAAGATCCAGGAAGAGCTACTGTTTTCATCTAAGTCCAAAGGCAGAAAAAAGGCAGTGTTCCAGTTGAAAGGCATTCAGGCAGGAAGAGTTTCCTCTTATTTAGCCTTCTGTTCTATTTGGGCCTTCAACTGATTGGATGAGGCCCACCCACATTAAGGAGGCAATCTGCCTTCTCAGTCTACCAATTTCGAATGTTAATGTCTTCCAAAAACACCCTCATAAACACATCTAGAAGAATGTCCAACCAATTTTCTGGGCATCCCATGACCCAGTCAAGTTGACCCATAAAATAAATCATTTTGCACCACCTATTGTGGGAATTCTCTCTGTTTATCTGTATCTAGATGCCTGTCTGCATCTTTCTAGATGCCTGTCACATAGTGTAATCCTCCAGAAAAACATGGTGCAAACACAGTGCTTACCCTGAATTATACTCTCTGAATTATATACCCTGAGTTATACTCTCTCTGTTTAAATATCCTTTGAGGAAAACCTAGAGTAGTTTTGTCTCTATGGGACCTATTTCAGTGAACCCTGAGTGATACAGGGAGCAAGGCTGGAGACAAGGAGACCAGTTAAGAGCTGTGACAATTGTTTTGGGGCTCAAAACTAAGATAACAGCTGTGAGAATGAAGGACAGAGAGTGGGAAGGGATCAAAAAGCATTTAAAAAATAAAACAACAGGGCTTGGGGACCAAACAAACATTAAGCATGAGGAAGAAGGAGGCGTCCATGATGAGTTCGAAACCTCTGGTTTGAAGAGCACCAAAAGGATGATGTCTTTAGGTGAGGTGGTGTGGGCGGGTGAATACAGTTTGGGAGGTGTTTTCCATAGGATACTAGTAAATAGTTAAATGGTAAGCATATGGCTCCATAATGGACATTTGTCATTTTGTATCCCAGAATCCCTTCGTGCAGCCCCTCTGTTTTCAGATATTGTTCTAAATAAGTGATCTAAATGGAAGCTGATATATTTGTCTGAGGTTCTGCCTAGATTAATTCATGAAGAGATAGGCCTTTTAATCCAGACAAGCGCCCTTGCATTCTTCACCAGGATTTTCTAACCAGGTCAAGAGAGTCTCTTTCTTTCCTTTTTATAAAAGTTGTAAGCCCAAAGATTTTCTGGGCTGCCAGAAAGTCCTGAAGCCAGACTGAGAGAATGGAGCCAACGTGAAAGTCAATCAATGTCCTGCCAGTGCTCACATCCTTAATTCTAGCTGTCATGGGGTCCGGCTGTGTCCTTGCCCTTTCTTAAGCTGGCTTTGTGTGCCAGTGCTTTCTCTTAGTATTTGTCTAAGCTAGCCCGTGTTGGCATTCTGCCGTGGAGTTTTAAGGGATCTGAAGCTCAGAAGAGCATCAGCATTAGAGTCAGGGCTGAGACACATCAGGAGAGAAACAGTAACTAGAGCCTTTAGGGCAAAGAACTTGCCAAGGACAAATATAGGATGAAATACAGGACAAGTATAGGATGGAAAGAGAAGGAGCCAGGGACAGAATCAGAACAATCCTTAGTATTTTAAGGATAAGCAGAAAAGAAATCTAGTATGGAGAGTGAGAAGGAGTTAAAAAAAAATGAAAAAAAGAATCAATGGGTATGATCAGTGAAATAAAGGACAGAAAACTTTATCAAAGGGCTGGTCAACACAATCAAACATGGCAGAGTTCAACATTGAAAAGAATCCATTAGATTTAATCAAGCAGATTGGCAGGGGAGAAGCCTTCTGGCCCCAACTCTGAGGATGAGTGGAAGGTGAAGAATAAGAGACAGAAAGTGAGAGGTGCAGAAGAGTGGTCTGGGCAGTGCAATGTGGGGTTAGGACAGATCTTTAAAACAATGAGGAGGTCTGGAGTTTGTCTGTGTGCTGATGGAACAGAAGAAGGGGAGAGCCTTTACCGGGAGTGGAAACGGTCCGAAGCCCAGGAGTGGAACTGAAAGTTTGCAAGGCACTTTGGCTCATCTTTGCTCTTTCCTTAATACCCTTGGGAGGTTGCTCTTGGGGATATTATTATTATTATTCCATTTTGCAGTGATAAAACTGAGGCCTAGAAAACTTGAGTGACATTCCTGGGGTCCCATGATAAAACAGTGGGCCTTGGACTCAGAAAGGTTTTTTATGCCCAGTGCTCTGTCTCCCACACCACATGCTTTTTACTGCCCAGGGCAAGGTTGGCCTCCACCCTGCATTTAGACAGGGGACTTCAGGAAGCAGGACATAGGAGAGTTAACCCATATTGAGGATACCTGCCATGCATTTGACATTATGCTGAAGACTGAGAGTCATTCAGCAGATATTTATTAAGTACCTACTATATGCCAGGTGTAGGAATCAGGAATTTCCTCATGCAATTTTGAAGCCTGACAAATTTCAGGATCTGCAGTCAATAAGCTGGAGATCCAGGGGAGCCAATGGTGTGGTTCCAGGCTGATGGCCAGTTTGCTCAAGACCCAGAAAGTACTACTGTTTCAGTTCAAGTGGAAAGGCGTGAAAAAAGGTAGGAAACCAAAGAGATGAACCCCTGCCCTTGTGGAGATTACATTCTATCAGGGAGAGACAAAAAAACAAGACACCTTCTTGTATTCCTGCACTGAGCACACTTGTATTGAATGCATACTATCTACCAGACTCTATTTAGGGCCTAAAGATCCGACTGTGAACATAATTTGAAATAAATATAAAATTAAAAAATAAATGAATAAAATCTATATTATATGGTGATAAGTGCTATGGAAAAAAAAATTAAGTAAGGGAGGAGCCAGGACTGCTGGAGTGGGAGGTTTGCAATTTTTAAAAGGGTGGCTAGAAAAGGGCTTGTTGCAAAGCGAAGGTTTGAGCAAGACATTGAAAGAGGTGAGAGGGTGCACCTTTAGGATATTTTGGGGAAGAGGAACAGCAAGCGCAAAGTCTTCGAAGTGAGCACGTGCCAGGAATGGTTAAGGAGCTTGAGGGAGACCAGTGTACATGGAGCGTGATGGGGTAGGGTGAAGTGGGGTGCAGTAACCAGGGTACTGTGAATTGGAAGCAGGCAGGGGTATGGGTAGGGTCACGCAGGTGGAATGGAGAACATCTGAGATGGGAAGGGGTGTGGTAGAGTGAGGAGGGGAAAGGTGGATACCTAAGACCAAGGTAGTGCAGTATCTAAGAGTTGGATAGAAACTTAAGGCCCTCTAGACATATTAAGGACTTTTACTTTTTCTCCGAATGAGATGGAAAGCCCTTGACAGTGTTGATCTTAAGAGTTTTGGCCGGGCGCAGTGGCTCATGCCTGTAATCCTTGCACTCTGGGAGGCCTTGGTGGGTGGATCACAGGTCAACAGATCGAGACCATCCTGGCCAACATGGTGAAACCCCATCTCTACTAAAAATACAAAAATTAGCTGGGCGTGGTGGCATGCACCTGTAGTCCCAGCTACTCGGGAGGCTGAGGCAGGAGAATTGCTTGAACCCAGGAGGCAGAGTTTGCAGTGAGCCAAGATCGTGTCACTGAACTCCAGCCTGGTGCCTGGTGACAGAGTGAGACTCTGTTTCAAAAAAATAAAATAAAATAAAAATAAAAATTAAGAGTTTTATGATATGGCTTTATTTGAACAGCACCACCAAAGCTGTTTACTGAGAAGACTGTAGAGAGAAAGCATGGAGTCAAGGGGAACAGTTAAGACATTATGGACTTAATTCAGGTGAGAGGTGATGAAAGCTTAGTTCAGGGTTGCAGCAGTGGAGCTGGTTAAAAGCAATTCAACTGTTGATATATTTTGAAAACAGAGCCCCCAGTGTGTGTTAGATTTTGGGTGTGCGAGGAAAAGGAGAGCCAAGGATAGCTCCAAGATTCTGTTCCAAGCAACTAGGAAGATACAGTTGCTACTGAATAAGACTGGGAGGTCTTCAGGGCCAGGAATTTGAGGATCCAGTGTTTGACTTGGTAAATATTAAGTTTGAGGTGCCTTATCTTAAAATGTCAGATAAGGAGTGGGTCATGTAAATCTAGAGTTCAGGGAAGAGGCCTGAAATAAAGATAAAAACGTAAGGGTCATCAACTCAGACAGTGTGAAAAGGTTTATACCAGCCAAAGATGAGACAATTCATTCATTATTAACTGCAATGGGTTGACATACACATAATTATGTTTGCAAATCCATGCCTTCATAATGAAACTAAAAAATATATCATTGGTCCCTTTGAGGATGCTAAAGAGTAAGCCTATTATTCAAAAACTGATAAGTTAGAGAAAATAATTAAGCATTTAAACTGCCTTTCCTTTTTGAATTGCACTTCCAGGTAATCAAGTAGTTGATGAGGGAAAGTTCTCTTTATAGAAGTATTCTGATAAATTAAGAAGGAATAATAGCATTAGATGATAAATCAATAGCATCACAAAGCTACTAACTGGACATGGCATGTTTCCTACCAGACACCAGCTATTACATATTCTTGCCAAAATATAAAAACTGGCTCCAATCAAGCCACCAGATCTGCTCACTAATTCACAGGAAATACAGGAGACATAGGAACATGTTTAAAGACACTAAGTGGATATAGTCAGCAAAATCCAGATGTGAGAAGCTCCTAGCACAAACAACCCAGTTTTTTCAACAAATAAATTGCAATAAAATAAAACAAGAGTATCCATACATTTAGAGACCAAAGAGCTATGGGTCAACTGAATGTTATATATAAATATCATTTGAATCCCAATTCAAACCATACCACTGACTAAATATTTGATAACACTGAGAAGCTATTGCCATTTTATTAGGTGTGATAATGGTATGCGATTATGTTTAATACAAAATAAACCTAATCTTTAAAAAAATATTAAAATATTTACATTCCAAACAGGGTTATGCTTACGGTTTGCTTCTAAATACTTGATTGGAAAGAGGGGAAAGTTGCTGCTAGTAGAGTGACAGAGCCTGTATATTTACAATACCACCCTTTAAGCTTATACTTCTGTATGTCTCTGAAATCATCCATAATTTTTAAGGTCTAGTTAAATAGTTATTAGCATAATAAATAACACAAAAAGAATATGCACAAGAAATTCAAGAACAGGCAAAACTCATTGTAAAGGCATCCCCTATGGGAGGGGTGCTGCTGACTACAAAGGGGAATGAGAGAACTTTCCAGAATAATGGAAATGTTCAATCATGACCTGGGTGATGGTGACATATGTTTTGTAATCATGTAGTATAAGAGCCATAAAATTATAATAGTTCCACAATTTACTACATGTGAAAATAGACTATATGCAAAATTATATAGTACAAATTACTATATGCCAGGGCAGAGGGGAGGCCAGGCTCACACTTAGAATTCCAGCACTTTTGTAGGTCAGGGAAAAAGGATCACTTGAGGACAGGAGTTCAAGACTAACATTACAAGACTCTGTCTCTAAAAAAAAAAAAAATTGTCTGTAACTTTAAATGGTTGGGGGTAGGGGGTGGAGTTGGGAGAGTCACCAGGACATAAAGGGCAACAGAGGTTATAAGACTGGATGAGATCATCAAGAGAGCGAGTGAGGACAGGAAACAGGATTAAGTATTGTGTTTGGGAGCACGTCAACCTGCAGGAGTCCAGGAGTTGAGGGAAAAACTAGCAAAGGAGACAGAGAAGGACAGTCAGTGCAAGGGGGAGACACTGACAGTGAGATGTCCTAGAAGGCAACTGAGGAAGGGCTTTCACTGTGTCAGAGGCTGCTGGTGGGCTGCCAGAAGAAGACTGAGAAATGCTCTGGAGTACACCCTTTCTGGAGCTCTCAGTACAGTAAGGGAGGCAGCCAAGAAAGGGCTTCATGTGGAGGCAGTTTAGAGAGAAAGAGAGAAAGCAGAGAGACTGCATGGAACAGTGGAAAGGGCCTGGCCATGCTAGATGGTCCAATTTGATGTCTCCACTTATGAAACTATGGTGTGGGGCAAGGGACCCTACTCCCTGAGCGCTGCTTGCTTTGAGTGTAAAGCAAATATAATAATGATGTCTGTCTTGGTCCATTCGTGCTGCTATAACAAAAGAGCATAGATTATAAATTGTGTAGATTATAAACAACAGAAATTTATTTTGCACAGTCCTGGAGGCTGGAAAGTCCAAGATCAAGGTGCTAGCAAATTTGCTATCTGGTAAGCAGGTCCCATAGGGCATCCTCGAGGTCTTGTCAATGTCACATCGTATGACAGAAAAGATTGAGGGTCTCTCTGTGGCCTCTTCCATAAGGGCACTGATCTTATTCAAAAGGCCTCTACCTCCCTAATCTAATCACCTCCTAAAGGCCCCATCTCCTAATACTATCACTTCGGGGGTTAGAATTTACAGGGGGCACAAAGCCAGTGCAAATTTAACATATGAATTTGGGTGGGACACAAAGCCAGTGCACACCCAGCAATGTCCAACTTGTAGTTGGTCGTGAAGGCAAAATAAGATAACAGACTTTTATGTGAAAAGTCTAGCATGGTGCAGGGCATCTGGTAGTTACTCAATAAGCTGTCTTGACACAGGGTGCAAACTGTGGGCCTGGTAGAGGATTTCAATCAGAGAGGAAATGGCATTTGACTGGATCTAGAAGATGGGTGGCATTCAGAACTGGGAGGATTAGAGGGCAAAACCGAAATAAATAAAGTAAGAGATTATATCAGGTGAAAAAAAGAACGAGAAGAACTGGAAAGGCTGAATTTAGGAACTCTCTGGCACCAGAAGTGCCCTGGGGCAGTGTAAAGTCGGGAGACTCTGCGAAACCCTCTTCTCCAAAGGAGTTTGAAGAAGCCTGCCAGCTACACTCAGGCTGCAGCTGTGACCTTGCTGGGCCCTGAGAGTGACAAGAACGGAGCCCATAATTATTAACCTTGCAACTTGTTTCTGTAGTTTATTGTGACAAGACAATGCAATAAGGAGGGAGGTAATCAAAAAGCAATTTTGCAGCAGTAAGCTTAAAGTGACAAACCTTGCTTTTCCTAAATAAATCACTATTATTCCCATTTGGCTCAGGACTGACAACTCGGGTTTCCTTAGTAACCAAGTACTTACCCAAACCTGTGGCTTCGTGCGAGCGAGAGCAAGCTGCATCTGGAGAGAAGAACTGGTTGCCAAGTCTCTCCCAGAGGCCCCCTCACACCTCTCAGGTGAACGCAGATGCTATTAGCATTCCCAGCTTTCACATTCTCTGTGTTCAGTACTCTCTAGGGATCCCTGAGTTCTATGACACGTAGTAATTTGTCATTTTGCAGCATCATTAATTTGGTTTTTGATAACCACTTGCCTTGCTAGTGAGTGGATTTGGGAACTCCAGCATCCAGACCTCAGCATGGCTTTTGAAGTTTACAAGGTAATGCTCATGATGTGATTCCTAAAAATGTACCAAAAGTGGTTTCTCTGTGAATCAGGGACCTAAAAAAAGAAATCCAAGAGCTAATGATGGTGACAGAAGGGAAGAAAAAGCAGTGAAGACCAGGAAAGCAATGGCACTTAAACAGAACAAGTTCTGTGGCAAATAATATATTTTAGATAGATATTTACAAATACCTAGATTTATGAGGGTTTCTGAACATATCCTTTGCAAGTATTAAGTAACTATGCTGTTGTTTAACAATTCACTCCTTTTTCTCTTCTTTCTTTTCTTTCCTTTCTTCCTTCCTCCCTTCTTTGGACACATTTGTTGATGACCCACCTGGTCTAAGTCATGGCCTCTGTACACAGAGGCCTGACCCCCTTGCTGGGGAGGCAGATGTGAACTGATGAGTTACAACTCCAGGCTGAGAACTCAGAGGAAAGTGTGACCATTTCAGAAGGATTTGACATGTGGGACTATGGGCCAGTGGCCTGAGAGTTCATGTGAAACTGGGCTTGAGCATAGATTTCTCAGAAGCACTGGAGGGATGGGTTTGGAATAAACGTGGAAGGGCCTGGACTCCCCACTCATTTCCATGTCATGCCAAGAACGTCACCTCCAGGCTGTCTCTACTTATCCTCGGTTTCCCAGAATCCTCCTGTCTCAGAATCTCTGCCTGGAGCGCTCTCCATGCCCATCCTTTGCCTGGCTGCTTTCTTAGCACCCTACAGCTAGCTCTTGCTATGAATCTCTCTTTCATAGGGATGGGAGGAATCCTCCCCTAGACACTCCACCTAAAGTTCCTACTATTTTTCTTAATGGCCTTTAACAAAAACACATTTTAATTTTACATTTTTTGGTGTATTTGTTACATCTATCTTCTCTCCTGGACTCTAAGTTCCTCGAAATCAAAGAAAAAAGAATTGATTCATGATTGTATCCTCAGCACCTGACACAATGTCTCCTGATACATGGCTGATTCCTCACAAATACTGGTTGAATGAATGAATAAATGAGTCAAGACACAAATTAGAGGTGACCTCTTCCACCATGCCTTCCCTCCAAGTCTGGAGCAGCGTCTCTTTGCTGTGTGTATTTCCATAGTGCCTGTGCTTATCTGGTCATAGCACTTATTAGTATCACAAAATGGGAAGTATTTACTTGCCTGCTCTCACTCTTCCCTCTGCCCCAACCAAGAGCTCCCTAAAGACCAGGACCACCTCAGTCTCCCCCATTCAGAGGCTGGCATAAATGCATCCCAACCTGACGCTTTGCCCTAATAACAGGAGTGTTTTCCTGGAGGTAGGAGGAGGCTGGGCACTTGCTGAGCTCTAAATCATCCCTCCCCACTCATGAAGAGAGGAGCCTGCATGAACTGGGCTTCTGTGGGAGCTCCCCGGGCTGGAGTTCCTGTTCTGCGGCCCCTCCCCCCAGCTCCCTTCTTGTGATGACAGCGGGGAGGAGGGCCGGTCCCTCCTGCTGGCTGCCAGCTTTGCCTCGGCATCCTGTCTGCCTCCCAGGCATTGCTCTTTGCAAGCTGACTCGGTACAGTACCCGGAGGCAAGTGCCTGTGCTCCCAAGTGTGGATAGTGAGGTTGTAGGCTGTGTGAGAAAGCAGAGCTTGAGCAGCCAAAAGGGGCTTCCCACACCCTGCCTATTTCATTCTCACCCAGGGCACCAGCCAGACTGTAGGGCTTCTCTCATGAAGGTGGCAAGATTGCACATTTGGTGGGTACTTCACACGGCAGTCTTAACCATCACTCTTAACAAAAAGCCCTATGAGTAAATAGCAGGGAGGATAAGAGGGTCAGAAGTGCGAGAAAGAGGAAGGTGGATAGGTTGTGACTCTAAACAATGTGGTCAGGGTAAGTCTCACTGAGAGGATGACATTTGAGAAGAGATTTTAAGAAGTGAGGGGGTGTCTTCATTCATTTTGGGCTGCTATAACAGAATACCACAGACTGGGAAATTTATAATGAACGGAAATTTATTTGGCTCACGGTTCTGGAGTAGGTTCTCTGAAGTCTGAGAAGATGACACCAGCTTCTAGCAAGAGCCTTTGCGTTGCATCAACCCGTGGTAGAAGGCTGAAGGGCAAGAAACAGAGAGAGAGAGAGAGAGAGAATGTGTGTGTGTATGAGAGAGAGAGAGACAGAGACAGAGACAGAAGAAAGCTGAACTGATGTTTTAAATCAGGAACCCATTCACACATTAACCCACTCCTGAAAGAACAATATTAATTCATTTATGAGGGCAGAGTACTCATGACCTCTTAAATATCCAACCTCTCCACACTGTTGATTAAGGATAATTTTTTAACATATAAACTTTGGGGGACACATTCAAACCATTGCAGGGAGTTAACCATGTGAATACCTGGTGGAAGAACATTCTAGGCAGAAGGGAGGGGCAATGCAAAAGCTCCCAAGCGGGAGCTTCCTGGAGTTCTTGAAAAACAGCAAGGAGGAGGCCGGGCACAGTGACTCACACCTGTAATTCCAGCACTTTGAGAGGCCAAGGCAGGCAGATCACCTGAGGTCGAGAGTTCAAGACAAACCTGACCAACATGAAGAAACCCCATCTCTACCAAAAGCACAAAAATTAGCAGAGCATGGTGGCACATGCCTATAATCCCATCTACTCAGGAGCTGAGGCAGGAGAATCACTTGAACCCGGGAGGTGGAGGTTGTCGTGAGCCCAGACTGAGCCACTGCACTCTAGCCTGGGCAACAAGAGCAAAACTCCACCTCATAAAGAAAAGAGCAAGGAGGCCAATGAGGTCAGAGTAGAGCATGGACAAGTATATGTGAGGTGATATCAGGAGAGAAATACAAGGGCACAGACCATGTAGGCTACTGAAGAACTTTGGCTTTGATTGAGTGAAACAGGGTCCATGGTTGGGTTTTGATCAAAAAAGCGACATTATCTGTCTTGCATTTCTAAAGGATCACTCTTGCTACTGTGTTGAGAACAGACTTTAAGGGGCAAGGAAAGACAGAATCCATGTAAAAAGCTATTGAAATAAGCCAAGCAAGAATGGCAAGGATGATGCCTGGGACTACAGTAATGGAAGTAGAGATGGTGAGAAGTACTAGCTTTCTGGATATAAACAGTAGCGCCAAAAGGATTTCCTGAAGGCTTGGATGTGGGATATGAGAGAAAGAAAAAATACCAAGGATGATTTCATGTCAGAACAGCGAGAAGCAGAAAGGATGAAGTTGCTTCCGCTGAGATGCAGGAGGCTGCAGATGGAGCAGATTTAGGAGGAAGGAAAATCAAGGATTCCTTTTTGACTTATTGAATTGGGGATATCTATGCGTCTTGGGTTTAAGAAAGAGATCTGAGTGGGGGATATAAATTTGGGCTTTATCACCGTACAGGTGGCATTTAATGCCATTAGAATGGATAGGTCACCAATAATAGTGTTTGTAATGTTATAGGTGGAAAAAAGATCCAAAGTCCAGCTCGGTACATTGCAACATTAAGAGGTTGCTTTGACACCCCAAAGATATGAGTCACATTTAGAAAATTAAACAAAGTGCATTCTCTGTATGTACCAGCTCACTTACTTCCTTCTCAAACTTCTTGAAAAATAATCTGATTTCACAGTCTCCCCACCCAGCAATCAAGCTTCAGCTTCACCCATTTTGCCAAAACTTCTTCCTCCAAAGTCATCAAAGACTTCCAGTGAAGGAGCCTTAGTATCATTTGACATTGTTCCCTGAGCACTCCTAGGTTCTTAAAACTCCCATTTCCAGAATGTAGGAAATCACAGATGCATCTTTGAGAGTTAGGTCTTGTGGATTGCATCACTTGAGTCTGCCTTACTGGTTGACTTCAGATTGGGTTCATCCAATGGGAGATTGGTGGTCAGGAAGAAAGAAGTCAGGATATTTTTTTTCTCTGCTTTGGTCTATTTCCCCATATCTAGCAATGGCTACATCCTCCTCCTTCAGGATTCTGAACTCTGGTAGAACTTTTTTCCTGTTCTGATTTCAGCCTTTCTGTTTCAGTCTCTATGACTGACTTATCTTTCTCCTGTATACTCAATTGCTGATGTTCCATTCTCACCAATTTTCTCTTGTTTTCTCACTGTATATGCTCTCTATGACCTTGTTCTCCCCCGCCCCATGATCATAGCTATCATTCATATCTTATGCATTCTAGCTCTTTCCCACATCTTACCAGTGAAGCTGTAACCCATGTGTTCAGGCACTCATCAGAAACCTCCACTGGAAGTCCCCACAAACATCCCCCAAGATGATTTCATGTCCACCAGTAAACCGAGCTTCTGCCTCCACGAAGCTCCTCGTCTTCCCCAGGGCCTATTTCCTTTGCTCTGTCATCCCCTTTTCCTGGAATTCCCTCCTGCCTAGCCCCCTTCTCATCTACCTTCCTCTTGCCTGTCAGCCTTCTCCCAAAAGGGGAAGCTAGTCCTTTTTTCTGTCACCATTACTGTGTTTTTGCTGCCTCCAGTCTTGTGCCCTGTCACTGGGTGGAGAGTCTCTGTTATTTATGCCTCAGGCCTAACTCAGTTAAACTGTTCCATAATTTATAAGACAGCCAACCTTAGCATGTCTGAAGTTATTGAACAAATATCAGAGAGAATTTAGATTTGGTTGCCGACGAACAGAGAACCTGCAGTCTGTGGTCCGGAAAGGGTCACATGGGATAGAGGATCAGACTGCTGCTACTTCAGCTTCTCAAACTAGTCATGATCTTCCTTCCTGGCAGAGAAGCCATCCCCAGCTCCAGCCTGTTTAATTGAGGCCCTCACAATTTGCCCAGCCTCACCTACTCCGTGGTGAAAAACACAGAAACTTTAAAATACAACTGGCCAAGATTTGAAGCCAGATCTTTATCTTGGCTGTGTGATCTCAGGCAAGTCACTTCACTTCTCTAAATGTGGAGAAGGAGGCTAATAATATCTACCCAGCCTCCTTCATTGAGGAAATGCATGGATTATAGTGAGTGCCAAGAATTTTATAAGCATTATCTAATTCTTACACCCAATTATTAGCTAGTTGTACCTAGAATACATCCATTGGCATTTTGGAGGTGAGTGATGAGAGACAAGGAAATATCCCATATCCTATAGGATTCTATATAAGTATGTGGGAATGGGGAGCTTTCTCCAACAGAATAGCCAGCTTCGCCCAAGACTCCCACTTGGAACAACCAGAAGTTCTGGTCACCATATTCTTAGTCCATTGAGTCTCTTACCTCTTCAGTGTCATTCCCCATCTCTTACTCCATGCCATGGAGAGGAAGTTGGCTTCTTCTTAACGGTCTCCCCTTGGCAAATGAATCACGCTAAAGTCAGAGATTACAAAAACAAGTGGTTAACACCAACCCCTTCAGGTTAAGGTTCAGAAGCTTTAAAAAGAAGAAATACTAGGAAGATAAGAAAGAAAATAAACAAGATTTTTTTTATCCATCTGCTGAATGCAGTCAGATGCTACTGCTGTAATATATGACTCTAAAATTACTTCCTGGATGTAGAGTATTTAGATAAAGGAGTGCAATGTCAGTGATGTGCGCGGTTCCTATTTGGGTGAGGGGTATTGCTACCCCCACATACCCTAGTGAGACCACATGAAGCCTTTGAACTGCTCCCTATCCTTCATCCCCACACTCAAGCAGTCACCAGTTCCTTTCCATTTGTCACCTGAGCATTCTCTCTGCCCACAACCTCTGGCCACATGTTTCCTCTCAGTCTCTGGGCCTGCAGCCACCTCTGGGTAGCTTTCAGACCTATCTTTCTAAAACACACATGAGATCAATTTTCTTCCCAGTTCAGAGCCTCTCCTATCTCATTACCACCTCAGAGAATAGTTGTTAAACGTGAATATGCCTAAGAATCACCTGGAGAGCTGGTTAACGATTCAGATTTTCAGGCCTCGCCCCAGAGAGTTTGAATCTATGGGTCGCGGGAGAGGCCCGGGGACCTGCATTTTTGACCAACACCCTGCCCTTACTGGGCATTCTGATACATACAGTCTAAATACTACATTTTAAGAAAAACTGCAAAAGAATGAATGGAGGAAGGGAGAGAAGAAAAGGAGGGAGAAGGCCAGGCAGGAGGACTCAGTTCAAATCCGTCAAAACAGCACAGAAGAGCCTCACCATCTGGCACCTGCCTATACCACCTTCCACGATGCCATCTCTAACTACCCTGTAGAATAGTGTCCCCTCAGCAGCCCTCGCTTTCCGTACCTGGTTGGGTTCTTCTGCAGAGCACATATCACCACTGGAGACATTTGTGATTATTAACGTGCTTGCCTTCTGTCTTCTCGCATTCCAGTATAAGCTCTAATGCAAGCAAGAACTTACATTTTACTTTCATATCCTCAATTACCTAGAACAGTGGCTGACACCTAGTAGGAAATATCTGTAGGTATTTGTGGGGAACAGGGCTCACGCCTGTAATCCCAGCACTTTGGGAGGCCGAGGCAGGCTGATCACCTGAGGTTGGGAGTTCGAGGCCAGCCTGACCAATATGGAAAAACCCCGTCTCTCCTAAAAGAACAAAAATTACCCAGGCGTGGTGGCGCAAGGCTGTAATCCCAGTTACTTGGGAGGCGGAGGCAGGAAAATCACTTGCACCCGGGAGGCAGAGGTTGTGATGAGCCGAGATCACGCCACTGCACTCCAGCCTGGGCAACAGGAGTGAAACTCTGTCTCAAAAAAAAAAAAAAAAAAAATACAATTGTTGTGTACCCAGTCCTACCCCAACACCTCCTTTGAGGAATAGCACGGCCCCTTCAGGTCACATGACTCCGAGGGCCCGCTCAATAGCAGTGCTGAGCAGGGTGGGCACATGACTAAGGCCCAGCCATTCACAGTAGCCCATCTCCATATCCTGGGTGGAGACAGTTCTGTGGGTGGGTATTTGACTCACTCAGGGCAATCACACTTTCACAACAGCTGTGAGTTGTGGACCTGGAGATGCCAGTGACGGTGTTCCCTACATACGTGCAGTATTAGCAGAGGAGCCACGCAAACCTCAGAGATGAGGAGAGAGAAAGAATCTGACTGTGCGGAGGTCCCATCCTCTCTCTGACGCCCTGGTGCCTGCAGTCCGTCTGTCCTTTCATTCCGAGTCACACTCACACCCTTTCCAGCTATCCAAGCCATTCCACTCTTTTTGCTTCAGCTAGTTTGAGTTTTCTGTCATTTGCATATGACAGAATTCTGCCTAATACATGGGGACTAATTACAGACATAATTAATTACAATTTGCCATGAAGTCGCAGGCAGGAGAATGTAGGCTGCATTGAGAACAAATAATACATGGGCCTAATCCAGTCTTGAGGGTCAGGCTACTTCTCTGGGGAAATGGGATTTAGCTGTGATGGAAAGGATGAGAGCAGTTAGCCAGATGAAATAGGCTAGAGAGGGCTCCGGGCAGTGGTGCAGTAGGTGCGAAGGCCCTCAGGTAGGAAGGAGACAGCTGGGAACATTCAGTGAGTTAGAAGAAGGCCAGGGTGCTGGGCACCTTTGGTTTCCTCACCTCCACTCCTGACCTCTCGCTTTGGGATCCCTCCTGCTTCTGTGTTTGCTGCTAGCAGCTCACCTACTCTTGCAACCTTCAGAGGCTTGTCCAGGGCACTGGAGACACCACACGTGTACAGGAGGCCAGCAGTGCCTGGATGTTCACGTGCTTCTCAGGTGTAAACTCCAGTAACTGGCTAGCGTGGAAGAACACAGGGCAAATTCTGGGATGATAGTTCTACACCAGAGCTTTTTGCTAGATTAAGTTGAGTCTGAAACTTCACCTAAATCACTCTCTGACTTGGCTTCTTCCTGTTCTTTCTCCTGCTTCTGTTGCTTTCTCCTGAGAATAGTTGGAGAAGAAACCATTTGCATTTGAATCTGTGGCTTAGAGTCCACTTTGGACGAACTGGACCTAAGAGCCAGTGTGGGCGAGGCAGCATGGCATAGGGAGGGTGGCATGAGGTGAGACTGAGAGGGGCAGGGGCCAGGGTCTGGGAGCTAATGGGTTCTGTATAGGATTCAGGGCCATATCCCAAGCAGCGGAGTTACCATTCCCCACCCACCCACCCAACATCATAACCTCATCATGCTTTTCAACATTTCTCAAACTGTCCTTTCACTACCGAGTTATCACCTTAGGCCCAAAATATGTCCTTTGTCTGGAAAGCTCTCTCCCACCTTCTCTACTCAGTTAACCGATGTATCCCACATAACTCACCTCAAGTATCTCCTCTTCCAGGAAACCTTTCTTGACTTCCACTGGTCACTGTCCCCAGGGCTGGGCTAGATACTGCTTCTCCATGCCCCCCAGTATCTTCCTCCTAGTTTGATCATTCATCTCCCTTCAATAAAGAATCATTTATTGGGGAAACATGCTCAAGATTTTTATTATAGATGGGGCACATAATCAAAACAGTTTAGCGACCTTAACCCTAGATTCTGAGCCTCTTGAGAACAGAGATTGTCTTAATCCACTCTGCTCCTTTAAGTGTTATTTAATGCCTGGTAAAAACTAGCAATTGCCTGCTTGCTTACTCTGTGGGAGACCACTGTCCCAAGCATTTTATATGCTATTTATTTATGCAATCCTGTGAGGAAAGTAGGTATCTTGCCTATTTTACAAGTAAGACAAGTGAGTCATAGAGAAACTGAATAATTTGTCCAGGATCACATAGCTTGTAAGTGACAGAGCAACACTCAGACTGAGGCAACATTGACCTTAGAATGTGGATTCTTAAACAATATGTTGAGGCCAGTCTGTATACAGCACAAGCACTCAAAAGAGCTGAAGGTGATTATGAACATCGCTATCATTAAAAGATCTGTATTTTCAGCTTCATTAACCCACTTTTCATCTCCTGCCTGCTTTTTCTTATTTTTTGTAACAGTCCTTGGAAGATTTTGCCAGTCCAGCATGACTTCACAATGCAGCAGTTACTGTGATGAGGTTCCCGCTTATCTCTACATGGTCACCTGGGAGATCCCTGTCTTCCTGACAAGATTTTAGGGATGACTAGAAACCTTGATGAAATTGTGGAACCCCCCAAGAGACCCATCAACCATATTTACAAATCCTGTCTGCAGCAGGAGTGGGAGAAGAGAATTTCCTGGGAAGATTTCCAAGATGCTTCCAGTTGAAATCTAAAGACCATGAGACAGACTTTCATGCTGGGCTTCAGCCTCTGCCCGCCTCCACAGCTTACGTGCTGCTTGAGTTTGTGTTCTCATTTATTTCTCACTCACCAGAACCTACTACGTGCTGGGCTGGACGCTGAGCTTACAGAGATGCCTAGCTCATAGCTTAAAGGAACAGTTCAACAAACAGGAGGCCCATATTAATACCCTGAAGCAAATGCTGTGGCTGAGGTTGTTGGAGCACAAGAGGAGGGACCCTTGACCCAGGCTGGGAGTATTGGGAAAACCTCCTGGCCGAGGCAAAAATGGAAGAAACTTTGAAAGTGAATTTGTGTGTGGCTCTTAACATTTTCCTTAAACTGCATGTCTTTGGGGGAAGTATTTAACCTCTTTGAGCGTGGATGATCTTACGGTAGTAATAGTATGTACAGTATGGCTTAATGAGATAATTAATGAAATAAGTGTTTTACAGACACATAGCTAATATTTGAATTCTCACTAAGTGGCAGACATTATTCTTTGCCATTTAGGCCATTTAATCCTAACAACTCTGTGACATAAAAACTCTTATTATCACCATTTTATAGATGAGAGAGCTGAGGCACAGTCTGATCTTGAACTAACCAACCAGAGGCAGATCCTGAGACAAGAACTCAAGTGCAAATAATTTCTGGAGAGGTGCAAAGAGCATGGGTCACATCAGGAAAAGGGAAGCCAGCCAATAACTGCATGATTAAGCCGGCCACTCCGTGGGTAACTAGTGCTTAATCATGTGGGGGATCTGTGGAACATGGTGCAAAACACATGCCTTGAAACTATCACAGTCAAGAGGCAAGGGAGTTGGGGCATTTATACCCTCATTATCTGTCAGCTATTGGTTAGAAGCTGCCCCCAGAAGACTGGGCCTGCATTGCACATTGACAAACGGGGTTCCAGAGGCCCAGTCACAGCCCTGCAACAAAGACAAGGGTGCTGGCCATACAAAGTGGGGCTGGATCACATGCAAATACTGAAGGGATCTGAAGGGATAGGTGCCAAGAACTCACAATGTCTGCTCTAAATCCCAAAGGTCAGGGAACTTGCCCTCTGGCCACGCAGCTATTAAGTGGTAGAACTGGGGTTTAAACCCAAGCAGCCTGACTCCAGAGCCCACTCTATTAAATCCACACTGTTCGGCCTCTCTCAGTGCTGGCCACACACAGTGTAGCTCTTGCGGTTGTCATTGTTATCATGACTACTGTTTTCTTGTTCTACCTCTAGAGATTAAAGCCAAGGTCAAGTAATCAAGTCATTCATTCTACTCTTGTGTTGTGTTGGGAAGAGTGAATTCGGGAATTGGGGCTCTTTAGTTCAAGTCCTAATTCTGCCCTGCCTAGCTAGACAGATCGTTTTTCCTTTCTGGCTCTGATTTCCTCAGTTATAAAAGAGGTATCAGATTGGATGATCTCTAAGGAAGTTTCTGTGTCTGACATTTCTGACATTTCTCTCATATGATTTTTCTACTAATGTGCAAGACGTCCTCCTGGTAGGTCCCGGTCGGTGGGTGTCTCTGGCTTGACCGTCTCCACCCCTTTAGACGGCCAGTTCCTGATTAAGCAGGACTGACGGTAATTTATGTACTTACAAAATCCTCCTCATTGGGAACAAGAGGAAATTAAATTGCTCACTGGAGTCGGTAACAGATGGTTGGCTCCATCTTTTTTCTGACTGGGACCCCCCCAGAGAGAGTAATTGAGGGCATCCTGTCACATGAAAGAGACCGAGGGGGTGAGGGAGGCTGAGGGATGGTCGGGAGGCCTCTCTCTGGCACATCACTCATTCTGATGTCTCCCCACTTCTCAGTGAAGGAGAAAATCAAATAACACCCGGAAGGAACTAAGCGGTTTGTAAATAGGGCACACTGGGGTGCCTCCAGCTTTTTTATTCTACTTTATTTATTGTGCATGCGTGTGCATGTACATATGTGTGTGAATGTGCATGCATGTGCACGTGTGTGCTCATGTATGCATGTGTGAACCCTCAAACCCATGTTGGAGGTTTCCCAAGCATCTGACCCAGGAAACTCAACTTGGCCAGTCCTAAGGGAACCCCTGGATGGACCTGGAGGCTGACTGGGCCCTGCTTGCTCCTTCATGCACATGCTGGCCCTCCTCCAAAGCCTCCAGAATGCTAGTTTTAACCAAGGGCTGACACAAGATTTCTTATTATTCCTTAGCTGAGGGAAAGAGCGGTGAGAGATTCAAATCTACATCAACTCTGCAAACAAACATCCACCTGCAAAACTCCACTGTGCCTCCTGAAACCTTCTTATTCTTTCTCTAGGTATCTCTTTGGGCATCTCAGCCAAATGCCCAGTAGAATGTTAGGACCTCCCTTTGATGTCAAATTCCAAAAAGAACTTTTTTTGAGGAGATGTCAAAGGAGTATAATTTGGAATATAAAAATAAATAATAAGCTCAGAAAAACCTAGGTTTTAATCCTTGCTCTGTCACTGACAGGCTGTGTGTCTTTGGGCTAGTCACCTATCCTCTCTGACCTCTCTTTGATCTTTAAAATGGGAATATGGGCCAGGCATTGTGGCTTACTCCTGTAATCCCAACACTTTGGGAGGCTGAGACAGGAGGATCACTTTAGCACAGGAGGTTGAGGCTGCAGTAAGCTGTATTCATGCCACTGCACTCCAGCCTGGGGCAAGAGAGTTGAGACCCTGTCTCAAAAATAAATAAAATAAAAAAGGAATATAGATATCTTCGTTTGAGGATTCTAGGAGACAGTATATGTAAGGCAGCCAACAGAGAGCCTGTCAAACTGTAGATGCTTAATTAATGTTTGTTCTAAGAACGATAGAAGCCAATTTTGAAGAAATCTTTGAAGTCACTTCCAGATTTACCAATTACTGGATTACAGACCAACAAGGCAGAATTTAGGTACATCCAGCCCCTGCCTCTTCCTGCTCCTCCTTAGTGACAAATGGTGGATCAGCTCCGCCATCACCTGCTCCACTCAACACATACTCACACATGCTTTTCTCTCATGCTAGGAGTCCAGGAGATAATCTAAGGACCCTTCTAGTCCACCACTCGGTTTGAGTTGGACAACACCAGCCTCTCACAGTATAGGAGGCTTCCAGTAATAACATCTCCTAAATAGTTAATGTAACAAGAGTGTTAAAGCTTTAAACATAGGAAAAAATATCACCTATAGTTATACTGCCCTAATATCAAATCTTTATTCTATTAGCAAACGAACATTTACATCATCACCAAGACTTTTTGTTCACTTGGTATTTGGTAGTCTTTGGACGAGACCCTGGAATAGACAAAGGGCATTAGTAGAAAAACTGGTGAAATCCAAATAAAGTCTGGATTTTAGTTAATAGTAATGTGACAATGATAATTTCATGGTTTTGACAAGTGTACCATTGTAATATAAGACATTAACCTTGGGGAAAGTCAGGCAAAGGGTAGGTGGGAACTCCTGTACTATCTTTGCAACCTTTCTGTAAATCTAAGTATTCTTAAAATTAAAAGGTCACTTTATAAAAAGCAAAGTATAAAATACGTACGTTGTATGTAATACATGTGTACATAAATTAGCAATCATGTTTACCCTTCTAAAAAGAAACTAATCATCAGCACATTGTTTAAACATAGTAATTACAGTTCCCATTTTTGTTGCTAAATAATAGTTCATCTTAAAATATCAAATTTCTATTTTTTCTAATTCTGCCATTAACTACTAATTGTAAAACTTTATTCCACCTTTTTTTGCCTCTATTTCCACATCTATAAAATGAAGATAATAGTCATGTCCAGCTCAGTGCCTAGTGAATAGTAATTGCTCACTTGTTGTTATTACTATCATTGTCCTGTCTTGGTTCTTATTCAAACTCCAGTATCAAGCCTCGTGCAATGCTGAAGAAATTGCTCAGAATCTCTGGAATTTGGTCCTTCACATGTGAATCAAAATTGTCTTTTGAGCAGCATATGAGGAACCTTGGCATGCACTGTCATGCGATGCGTGAGAACATGCAGGAGAAATAAGAATAGCCAACTTCAGAGCTTACTATGTGCTAAACTGTTACAAGAGTCTTACAAGCATTACTCACATAATCCTCACATCAACAGCATGAGGTAGGAATTCTCCCTTACAGAGATAGGAAAATTAAGGCTCAGAGATGTCAAGCAACTTGCCCAGGGGCACACAGCTTTTTGTGTCAGAGCTGGACTTGAACTAGATGGTCTGACCCTGGATTTGGTGCTCTTAACCTGCTGAGCAGAGACAGCTATGATCTGCTAGGACCTCAGCTCTCACAGCAGCCGAGGAGTGTGTCTCAGCCAGCAAAAATGATATAGGAGAGGCACCATCAGCATTTACTGCAAGGAAGATGAAGAATTGCACCCTGGTTCTTGCAGGTTTCTGCCCCGAAGTGATGCACATCTCTTGCACTCACATTTCATTGGTCAAAACATATCACCTGGTCATGGCTGACATCAAAGGATCTGGGCACAGAAATAAGAAAAGCATAACTACTGATGAGGAGCACTAATGTCAGATGAGCATTATTAATAGAAAGGGGCTTTCTTAGAAGGCTAGAAGCACTTTGTTTATATTGAAATGGCAGTTCATCAAGTAATGAATGTTCCTATATTAATAATATGAAGCATCTTATGTATACATTATATATAGGTATATGATAAATACATATTAATAAAATGGCAATAATAATTGTTGGTTGGGTTTTTAGCAATTTTAACAAGTAATCTTCTACCTCAAATGTATATCAGCTCCACTTCTTGCTAATTGCATGAATTTCTAGCTTGATCAACCATCTCAGGTTCCCTGGGGCTAAGGGATTGCCCACGATGTGGGACTTTCGGTTCTGGGCAAACTATGACAGTTGGCCACCCTACCTTGGCAAGCCTCTTAACATCTCTAAGCCCCATTGTTTACACTTGTCAGATGGAAGATAATCAAATCTACTTTTTGTAGTGATTAAATGTAAACACACGGCATAATTTCTTGTGCGTGGTAAATTCATTAGATTCTGACTATATTACTACTAGTAGTATTAAGTTCCCAATAATTGGAGGAAATAAATATCAATATTCCCACCTTACAGATGAAGACATTGAAACTCCAGCAGGTCATGAGACATGCCTGAGTACACAAGCCCACTGCAAGCCTGCTCTTTGGTTCTGCAGAGGCCAGGCACTGCCCTCTGGCCCCACCCTCACCAGAAGGAAGCTGCTCTTGGGCTGAGGCCTTCTCTGACCTAGAGGAAGTGCTGTCCTGCAGCATCCCACTGGCTCCCCTCCATGATTTACACCTCCCATAGTGAACTTGTGCAGGCACTCCTGTTCTTGCATCTGTGAAATATGCTTCTTGCTGGAGGATTTAGAAACCTGGATGTGTGGCAAGAGATGCTCTCCGAAAAACCTCTCCTGGAGAAATAGGGACTTTCCTTCAGGGAGTGACAAACTACAGTTTCCCTAAAGGAATACTCACCCCTTGTACTTAGGAAGCACGTTATATCTGGCAAAGGCTTTCCATAGGAGTCACTCCACTTGTTATTCCCAAAAAATCACAAGAAGAGAGGCCAGGTGCGGTGGCTCACTGTAATCCCAGCACTTTGGGAGGCTGAGGTGGCCGGATCACGAGATCAAGAGATCACCACTGTCTTGGCTAACACAGTGAAACCCCATCTCTACTAAAAACACAAAAAAATTAGCTGGGCGTGGTGGTGCATGCCTGTAGTTCCAGCTACTCAAGAGGCTGAGGCAAAAGAATCGCTTGAACTTGGGAGGCAGAGGGTTGCAATGAGCCCAGATTGCACCACTGCACTTCAGCCTGGGTGACAGAATGAGACTCCGTCTCAAGAAAAAAAAAAAAAGAGAAAGGAGACATCATCACCTCCAATGCCCAGAAACAGAAAGTCACGCCCAGGGAGGTGAAGCAATCCCAGAAAACAGGTCTCCAGCATGGCAGAGTTCTCTCTGCCATAGTAAGATTTTCAGATGGCACCTCAGAAGTCATGGTCTATTAGGATAAGCAACCACTCTGATTTGCCCAGGACTGTCTCAATTTTAGAACTGAAAGTCACCCATCAAAGGACATCCCCAGTCCTGAACAAACCAGGGTGGCTTCCCTGGTTACCCATAACCATCTCTTTTCTACCATTATTTCAATTTATATATATTTTATGCTCATCATTGTAGACTCACCAAGGTAATAATAAAGAAATTAATTGAGAAATTGATTTTGTCTTGTCCACTAAACTATTACCTTCATGCAGGCATTGGCCAAATCTGTATCCTTTGATCCCAGCCGATGATATCATACAAAGTAGTCTCTCAATATATCTTTCTCTAATGAATGAATGAATGAATGAATGGATGAACAAATTTCTCAGTAAATATTAGATAAGAATACCTAGTAACCACCGTTGCTCACATCAGCATTTCCTAAAATATCTTCCTTCCAGAAGCTTTTAATATTAATTTTTAAAATAAAGGTTTCCTTGGTGAAATGAACACCAGAACACTGGGTTAGACGAAGTCAATTGATTTATTTATAATGCAGGGACTTTCTTATTTACTGAGCAAAGTACAGTCAAAAGGGCTGGAGGTGGGGTGGTGGACCAGTAAGTACACGCTGTTCTTCAAGAACAGTAATTTAACCATGAACCCTTTTAGCAAAGGGCATTTGAGAGACTTGTGCTCTCTTAAACATCTTCTGAGAAATGGTGGACTAGATAACTAACCATGTGTACTCTCTGCCAACTCCATTTCCTTTGAGCCTGTAATAATCATTATTGTTACTAATGCCATCCTTGTTGCTCCTTGTCAATGGATAAGAGAGAACTAAAGATAAGCTCTGCCTCTCTCCCTGTAAGCTCTAACTCTCCAAACTCCCATAATTTTTCCCTCCAAGGCAAACTAATGCATCATAAAAATAAATTACCATGGTGTGCTGGCTTGTTTTCAAAATATTCCTGAGGGATGACAAGCTGTTCCAGTTTATTCTTCCCTAAACCCTCATATCACCTTCCGTTCGTGATCCCCATGATCCCTGCTGAACAGTGGAGGGAAATTCTTTGGACATCCTATTAGGATGGTGTTGGTGGCAAAATTGCTGTTATCTTACTAGCTGAGAGCTGAGAGCTCAGTGGCGAGGTGGCCAGATTCCTCCATGGCTCAGCAACCTCCCTGGCCATTATTCACAAGCAATGACTAATCAGTCACCTAGAGGCTGCAGAGGAAGAAAAATCAAAGAAGGGGTTTGCTTGGCTGTCATGAATGCTAAAAGAATAGTAGCAAGGGGTGGCGGGAATAGCACCGGCTCCTGAGGGGATGAAATAATGGTGCATTTCAAAGTAAATTTAAAGTTGTTTTGAAATACATCAGCCAATGATTGGGTACAAAGTCATTTGTCAAGATGAAAAAAAAGAGAGAGCTGATCAACTTTCAGTCTCAGAAAGGGCACAAAGACAAACTTTCCTGCTATGTACCAGGTTTTCTTCTACTGATATTCATGTATTAATTTTCATTTTTTTAATTTAACAAATATTATGAATCCATTATATGTTGGGTGCTATTCTAGCCACAAGAGACACAGTGGTCAGCAATCAATCAATCAATCAAATAAAAAATAAAACACCACCAGCTTCCCCAGAGATTGTAGATTAGTGAGAGAGAGTGTGAATAACCAAATAAACAAATGCTCATAAGTGCTATGAAAGAAAGAAGGAAAGATACACAGTGTTGACGGCAAATGTATGACAGAACAATATGACTTCGGATGAACAATCAGGGAAGACTTTCTTGAGGAGATGACATTTGGACTGAAACCTAAAAGATGAGCAGAAAGTCTCTTATTTGAACATTGTTTTGGCTGTGAGTAGCATTAACTCAACTGAAAATGACTTAAAAACAAACAAACAAAAAAGGTCTTGTGCAATAAGAAGACTGGAGGAGGCAGAGTTTCGGGGGTAAGTGGCTTGACAATGTTATCCAGACCTAGGTTTTCTCATTATTCTTCCCTGCCGCTCCCCTGGGGCTATGGCACGTCCTTTTGGTCTGCCACAGGCAGCCTCACGCAATGGCTACTACAGCTCTGGGCGTCACATAAGATAACAACATTCTGGAGCAGAAAAGTATGTGTTTCTTCCCTTGAGGCTCCTTTTTCTTTTGCAGAAATATTTTCCCTATGTCTCCCAGCAAACATACCCCTCATGCCTCATTGGCCAGAATTTCAACACATGTGCATTCCTAAAGCAGTTGTTGGCAAAGGAAAGGAATTACCATGATTGGCTTGGATCAAGATCGACCCACTGGGGGCTTCAACCTCCTCCCAATATCAAGTTTGTGATTACTTGATATCGATATAAAAATAGGGTTTTGTTAACAAGGTAGATGACAGAAATTTTGCCCGTGATGAATTTTACAATTAGAAAACTGAGATCAAAGAGTTGCACAACTTGACTCATACAATTTTGGATTGGAGCACAGGTGAATCTGACCTCAAGTTCACGCTTTTCTCTTTACACTGAAGCATGCAATGAGGGCTGAACCAGATCCAGAGGGAACTGATTCTGTGCTCCAAGAGGTGGGGCTGGCCCTGGTGTTGAGTTTGCAAATGAAGGAGCTCCAATCATAGGAGGAAACAAAAGGCTAGGAGCAGCGAGGGCCCAACACATTTTCAAGGGAGAAATTTGGGGGCAGGGGGCACAAGCACAAGAAATGACTATAACTAGGGATCCCGTTGATGTCTCAGAAATAAGGGGAAAATCCCAGTTACTAGAATAGAAGATCAGGCAGGCAGACTAAGTGACTAACACTCCTGCATTCCTTCCCTGTCTCAGCACTGGACTGCACAGCTGCCTCAGCTGTGAGGACAGCAGGGTAAAGAATGTGGGATTAGGGCAGATTATGAGAACAGTTCAAAGGTGATCCATCCACATTTATAGAGTAGAGAAAGAAATAGAATCCACCAAAAGAAAGTGGAAGCAATGGTTATAGAGGTAGAAGAAAATGGAAATAGCATAGAAAACAAAACAAAATTTTCATAGGAAAGGGATGATCAAACCAAGGTCTGGCATAGAATATGAATGGAATACACTTGGATACATCCATGAGTGCATGAATGAATGAATTGGCCAAGCATACAGGAAGGACCAGAGAGACTGTAGGACCTGCACATATCATGGAAATGAATCTTAGCCCCCCAGGCGTTGGAATCGAGTAGAAAAGAGACAGATGGAAGGCTCTTGGGGATAGCTGGTCCATCTCAGGACTTGGGTCCTCTTGGACTTGAACATGGGTGGTAGCCAGGTTACACCCCCCCTTTTTCAGATGCAGCTGCACAGTCAGGCTCTGCTTCCTTTCTGCCCTTTATAGATGCTGTGCATGTCCTCTGACAAACTGGCCACAGTCTTAGAAACAAAGCCTACACTATTGCAAATAATAGAAAACCAAGTAGATGGAACCTCCCAGGATGGGTGAGAATAGGATAGGAGAGACCAGCCACCAAATGTAAATTTTCTAAACTCAGGGATGGCCTTGGAGGAGTCCTTATGCTCCCCTCTAGGGTTGTTTTCAGTCACACACCTGTCCTGAAATCTCAGGAATGCCTAGGTCGACACCACTTCTTCAAACATGCCCCCTTGATTTCCTAATCCAGTGCCTCCGTGCATGCTGTCCTCCCAAAGCGAAATGTTTGCCTACCCCACATAGACTTGTCCCCAAAAGGGACAACTTCTGAAGCCAGGCTGTTTTCTTACAGGTCCCCTCATTTAAGGTAGTTGGTGCTTCCATATAGCGTAGCAGTCATTCCGACGAATTTACATCTAATAATTCATCTGTTTTCCTTCTAGTCCAAGAATTTTTTGAGATAGGAGATATATTTCATGTCTATATCTGCAATGACTAGCATAATACCTGATTAAGTGGTCAAATTAGGGGTATTGATTGACATATATATGATTTTATGAGCAAGTATATAACAATACATACAAGGATGAGGGCTATGTGAGTGAATGAGAGTAAGTGATGTAATTGGAGAATAAAAAATAAATGAGGGGTTTCCGGTTCCAATAAAGATGGTATATGCACCCTCCACTCTGTATTGCTCCTACTAAAAGCAACAGAAAACCCTGCAAAGAAATCACAGAGCAGCTAAAAAGCAAATGATAGTGGGTGAATCTGCAAAGGAAACAACTTCAAGCAGCAGCAAACTGTTGGTGAGTTTCCTGTTGATTTTTCCTCCAGGATTCCCCACTGCGCCCTTGACTCAAAGGTGGCCTGAAATCTAGAACCATGCACTGGGTGAAAATAGAAGCCCTAGGAAAAGTCTTCTAATCCTGGTAGGAGGAGTGGCTTCCCACTCCGTGAGGTGCAGCTCAATTTCCTTCCCCCACCCCTAAGTGTGGGCTGGATTTAGTGACTCACTTCCAAAACACAGAATACAGAAAGGAAAAATAAAACAGGAACTTGACAGAAGAGAAATGTGGCAGACAAGTCTGTAACCAAGTGATCAAGGTTAATGTCAGCAGTTATGTTGGTTTCCAGTATCCCCTGAGATGATACAATGAGGAGGGCACTTCATCTGTGCAATCCTAGTCTATCATAAGAAAGTGTCAGACAACCCAAATTGAGGGAGATTTTACAAAATACCTGACCAGTACTCATCAAAATTGCCGAGGTCAGGAAAAACAAGGAACGCCAGGGGAAGTGTTACAAATCAGAGGAGACAATAACTTTCTAATTTTTTAAATTTTCATTTATTTACTTTTTTAGGGATGTGATTTTGCTCTGTCACTCAGGGTGGAATGCCATGGCACAATCACGACTCACTGCAGCTTCAGCCTCCTAGACCCAAGCAATCCTCCCACATTAGCCTCCCAGGTAGCGGGGACTGCAGGCATGTGCCATACACCCAGCTAATTTTTTTTATTTTTATTTTTTGTAGAGTCAGTGTCTCACTGCTTGCCCAGGCTGATCTCGACATCCTGGGCTCAAGTGATCCTCCCACCTTAGTCCCCCAGTGTGCTGGGGTTACAGGTGTGGGCCGCTGAGCCCATCCCTGACACATGATAACTAAATGTAATAAGAAATCCTGAACTGGATCCTAGAGGACAAAAAAAGTCTTTAGTGAAGAAATGGGTGTATCCAGATTAAAGTCTGTATTGGTTCATAGTATTGTGCCAGTGTTAATTTCTTAGTTTTGACAAACATATCATCATAATGTAAGATGTTAATATCAGTGGGAAATGGGTGAAGGATATAGGAGAGCTCTCTAAATACATAAAATTATTCCAAAATAAAAAGTATATTTTAAAAGATAAAGAATAAGAAGAGACATACTATGCAAATACCGATCATAAGAAAGCTAGAGAGGCTTTAGTAAACATCAGGAAAGAAAAAATTACCAAAGATAAACAGAGGGAGAGACAGTGAACAATAAACGGAGCAACAGAAAACAAAAGACAAGTTAACACTAGAAGAAAATATTTGCAACTCAGATACTCAACACAAGACTTACATTCAGAAAAATATAAAGAAGCCTCAAATCTCAACACTAAGAAGGAAAGCATCCATTTTTCTTAAAGGGCAAAAAAAAAAATGAGACACATCACCAAAGAAATTATTCATATGGCAAATATGCACATAAAAAGATGACATTATCAGCCTCTAGGAAAATGCAAATTTAAACCACAATGAGATAGAGATACCGCTATAACCCTTTTAAAATGGCTAAGAAAAAAGAAGACAAAGTCAAGTGTTCCTGATGATGTGGGTCAGCTGGAACTTCCATTCACTGCTGGTGGAAATGCAAAATCATACAGCCACTCTGCAAGAAGTCTGCAGTTTCATACAAAACTAAACCTACACTTGCCATATGACTCAGCAGTCCCATTCCTAGGTATTTAACGTGAAAAAATGAAAAAGTATGTTCACACAAAATCCCGTACATAAAAGGTATAACTTCTCTTTTCCTAATTACCAAACACTGGAAACAATGTTGAGTGGATAATCAGATTGCAGTTTATCCATACAAAGGGATACTACTTAGCAATTAACAACAACAAACAACATGGATGAATCTCCAAGGCATCATGCTGAGTGAAAAGACCATCTCAAAAGATGACACTGTGCATGATTCCATCTATGCGACCTTCTGGAAAAGGTGAAACACAGTGAGAGAGGACAGTCAGTAATCACCAGGGGACCAGGGGTGGGGGAGTGGGATTACAAAGCAAAGGGGCACAGGAGTTTTGGGGGTGACAGGCTCCTCTGTGCCCTGCAGGTGATGGTAGTGTCACTAATCTATACATGTTTTCCCAGGGAGAGGGAGTCGACTTGACTGCATGTAAGCTCATATAATAATTGAGAACAGCAATAACAATGGCGAATGGCTGTATTCCTACTTGTGAGTCTTTGTTCATACTGTCCCAACCTGAAAGGATCTCCCTCACTCCTATCAGCCTATCTGTATCTATAGCAATCTCAACTAATTACTGGAATCCTGCCTCTGACATCCCTCTCCTTTTGAATCTCGCTGTCCCTGGTGGCCCGTGACCCGAGGGGTGCCGCAAAGGCTTTGTGAAATAAGCCCCTCTGGAGCCAGCCTCCCTGGTGTGCTGGCGACACCATCCTTGCCTCTGCAGACACACTGCTTACTGTGCTCGGGTGCTCTCCAAAGGCTGCAGCTACCTTGGGTTCTGTTTCCACCAAGATTCTTGACTGTATGGAGGAGAACCTCCCCCACCTTGAGCTAGCTTCAATAGAAGGCATTTATTGTAGGGCTTCACAGAGATCTCACAGCACCTGTGACAGAAAACTGAAGAGAGCCAGGCCTCAGGAACTGGAGAACTGGCCTCTGGCTCCCAGGCCTGCCTGGCCTCTCCTCTTCCCCATGGGTCTGCTCCATGCCCCTGCCCTCTCTCACACCTGCTTTCTCCTGCTTGCACATCAGCTTGTACAAGACCCCCAAGTCCTCCAACTCCAGATCTACATAACTTTTGTGCTACACACTAGCAGCAGTCTCATTCAGTTTCCAATTCCAAAGCTTGGAGAGGAAAATCAATTGGCTCAGCCCAAATTTTTAAATATGACACACACTTTTGGGCTTGGATTAGGCATTCACCTCTGGCCCAGTCAGCAATTGGATAAAGAACGGGATCAAATGGCCTATGAGCTGCTCCATTGAGGGGCTGTGGCAAGGGCAGGCAATACAGTAATTGCCTCTGGAATTAACTCACAGAAATGGCAGGCTATAAACACACAGCTCTCCCTGGGGTACAAAATCAAGACCACACATCCAGCTGCAAGAGCAACTGCAGTTTGGGGGCAGCCAAAGAAGCCTCAGCTTCAGACCCATTCAGATGGGCCAGAGCAAGAGGAGGCCCTGGGTGGGTGAGGTCAGGAGGCCTGCTATCGCCAGAGGCTTGCAGGAGTCATAGACCCAAACTCAGAGTTCACCTTAAGCAAGAGACAGTCACAGCAACACAGAACAGCTTTGCAGACAGATGTCGGGGCAGGCTAGGGGCGGGTGCAGGGGCGTGTCTGTGAAGGGCACTCAAGGAGGCAAGGAAAGGAACCCCCATCCGAAGGCCACACCTCCTTGCTTTCTAAGTAGTGTCAGCCTCCCCCTGCTCCCCACGACCTGGGGGCCCTCCCTCCTCACCCAGGGCTTGACTGAGAGGCGGCTGCCTTGTCCCCTCTGCTCTAGGCATTTCTGAGATTTCATCAGTTCCGCCTGCTCCCAGACAAAACAATTCTCCAGACCCAGTTTGTGACAGCAAAGTGCTTTTCTCCCTTCTCAGGAAAGAAGATATGTGGTCACACACTCTCTCTACCTTTGCATGTTCATTTTTTCTGTAAAACTGAAATCCCTGCCTTCTCCTACCACCAGAAGAGCAGAGTTAGCCTGACCTGCCCTTGTGCCGCCTCCAGGTCACGTAGGGGTGACTTGTACCATCCAAAACTGCATTCGTGCATTTTCTCTCCAGCTCATGAGCTCTTTAAAGACAATGTCTTTTCCATCTGTTTCCCTACACCTTGCACAGTTCTGAGGAAGTGTTTCTATTTGAGTTCTTCCAGAAGCCACTCTGAGCAAGGGCAAGTAGTTCAACTGGGAGAGGAACTCAGGAAACACCCACAGGGGAACAGGAACATGGGAGGGGGAAGGAAAGGCAGCCAAGGGCTGATGCATTTAAAACCCAGCTATGACTTGTGGGCAACTGGAGCTTAACCCCACTGAGAAGGCCCTGGGGGTGCAGGATACACACTGCAGAGTTGCCCCTCCACAGGGTGAGGGAGCTGGTGCGGTTATTCACCAACACCTGTCAGCCATCCGGGAAAGGTGCTTCTAGGTGGCCTTAATACCCTAGATTGCAGGCCCACCACTGGGACAGGCATAGCTTGCTGCAGCAGTCAGAGATGGTCCTCAGCAGAGACATTCAGGCACTGGCCAGTGGAACTTGGCACAGCTAGAAATGAAGTGGTCAGGAGGCGGGCAGAGGGGTGGGGAGGTGCGATTTAGTAAACACTTACTGAATTATGCTCGATGAACTTCAGAGTTCATTGGGAATTGACTGTTTTTCTTTTCTATCCCTACAAAGGGATACACAAAAGAATGAATGTTACTCCATTTAATTCTTCTCAAATTTGTTGGAGAATCTTAGGCTGGTTACTTCAGTGTATTATTCCCTCCCACTGCCTTTCCTTTAAAAACAAAAAGGCACAAATATATCCTCTCATTGGATATCTGTCACCCATTGGATTGTTGATTCTGATTCTGTGGTTGAGCAAGTGGGTGGGTGTCTCCTTCTCTCCTTCCTCCCCCTCTATAAGCATCACTCCCAGAGCTATGAGGTTAATCAGAGCAGAAAAATGTCCCATAGTCTTCATCAGTCGGGGGCACACACGCAGCAGGGCTCTGAGTCAGCGCAGGGAGGACCCTGGCTCTACCTCCACTCACTGAGAGTGGGCAGACTACATCACTTGTCTGTGCCTCACTTGTGTCATCTGTAAAACAGACATCTATCTTGCTTAGTCTTGTGGAGATGAAATTACATAAGGTATGGAAAGCATTCAGTACTATGCTCAATACTTGGAGTCTCAATTTTTTTTTCTCCCCTGAATTCAGGATAACACTGTAAGGGAGGGTCAAGTGGGGGAGAACAATTGATTTCAAAGACTGGGATGTTGGGGATTCCCATACACATAAGAGGGAACTGAAGTGCAGAGAGGTCATGAAAATCATCCCAGGTCACACAGCTCAGTGTGGGATTAGAACCCGGACTGTCTGGCTACAGACTCCACCCTCATCATCACTATGTTTTACTGTTGTCTGAGAAGTGGTTGTGCGAGTTGAATACTAGAAGTGGGAAGGTGATGAAATAGGTTCTTTCTAAGGAAAATAACGCAGAAGTGCAATAACTGTGGTCCAAAGCAGAGCAGGCAAGGGTGGGAGTGGAATGGAGGCATGGACAGGAGGGATGTGGCAATGGAGGAGTTTAAGAACTGGGGAAGGCCGAGGGAGCAGGGGAGAAGGAAGAAAGGATCAGTGAGGGTTTGTATTTGGCAAGCCTGTGGCTGGGTTTTGACATATTTAACTTAGGGCCAGAGAGCAAGGTTTGCAAAAATTGATGACACAATGATTTTTAGAATATCCATTGAGTCACCAAATACGAAAGTCCAGCTACATATAAGCTCCACCACCTCAAACTAGGCCTTAAGTGTGGCTCAGAAATACCTGAGGAGCTCACCATTAAAATGCTAGCACTCAGATGTTACTTTAGACAATTAATATCTCTGGAGGTGAAGCTGTGGGCATTGGTATTTTTGAAAAACATTCCAGGTGATTTTAATATGCATACAGGGTTGAGACCCCCTGGAATTCAATATCTCTTTTAATTCTTACATTTAATTCTCATTTTGCCTTTAAGGTTCTATTATTATTATCTCAGAGAGGCTAAGAATCAGCTCAGAAGGAGCAGAGCCAGGGTTTCAACATTAGTCTATGTGACCACAAAATCCATCCTTTCTGCCACTGCTAGCTTGGAGCTTACAGGGGTCTTAAAGGTTGCTCTCTTCCATCTCCTCCCATTTTGCACAGTAGAAACTCAAGGTCCTAGGATTGGAAGTGAATTGTCACAGGTCACCCATACCAGTAATGTCAGAGGCCAGACTCCAGCTTGCCTCTCCTGGCCCTTGGCCCAGAATTCATTCTTCCCAGCCAGGTGGCATTCTGTTTTAGACTAGAATATTGATCCAAGAAGTAGTGAGGAAAACCGCCTGAGAGTCAGACAGTGCTCTTTCACTCCCAAGGCTGGAAAGACAGGCACCATATTTCAGGGAGATAGTGAGCAGAGGAGTCCCAGCTGGCCACCTCCTCATGTCTGCACAATAGCTGCATCTCAGTGACAGCCAAACCTCTTATTAAGCGGCCTGTGCCATCTCACCTCCTGCCCTTGCTGAACTTACACAGCTCATGTTGTAGAGATTAGGGAAAAAAAAATCCCTCAACCCCGAGGCAGAGCAATAACAACATGGAAGCCAACAGGGAAGGCAGTTAGTCGTGTTGGCTTGAAAAATAACGAAGGTGACATTTAGGGCTGCTCTGGCCTCGCTGTCATGGAGTCTCATCATTAATTCAACTGTCTCTGTTACAGACAAACTTCCTAGTCAGTCTTGAAGTGGGGGTGGGGTCATCCTATCCTCTGTGGCCCATTAAAGATGTAGGGGTCTTCTTTTATTTCCCTCTGTCCCTCCAGTCACCTGAAATTTAGTCTCTGTCCAATTCCTGGCGCTCACATGACATTTCTGCAGGAGAACATAATTGGCTGTTGTTGACGGGGAAGGGTGGGGAGAAAAGGCAAGAAGGGTCGACTACACATCAGTGCTCTGCCTGGCTGATAGATGCTATTCATTGAAAGCCCATGATGGACCACTCACTCATTCATACAATAATTCATTCAACAATTGATTACAAGTAACTAATCTGTGTCAGGCACTGTACTAAGTGCTGAATATACATTTGATCCAAATAAGCATGGCTTCTGTCTTCCTGGAGCATAGAGTCTAGTGTTACCCAATACAGTGGTCACAAGATTCAGGTGGCTTCTTAAATGCAAAGTGATCTAAATTATATATAATTAAAAATTCATTTGTACTAGCCACATTTCAAGTGCTCAGTTAGCCACATGTGGCTAGTGGCTGCCACATTGGATAGATAGGAAACAGTTCCATTGTCACAGAAAGTTCTATCAGACAGGGCTGGTCTAGTGGGACAGGCAGACACTTTCTGTATATTCTTGCCTCTACCCCTCATTGATCCTTTTGAGATGGGTGTTGTTTTCCCTGTTTTAGAGAGAAGTAAACAGTGATCAGCTCGTCAATTTAGAGCCAGGATTTGAACCCAGGTTTGTTCTACTCCAAAATCTGTAAGCAACTGAAAGTTACCAGGATCAAAGCTACAGATAGCAAAGTGGTTAAAAGAATATGGTTTGCAGGCTGGGTACAGTGGCTCATGCCTCTAATCCCAGCACTTTGGGAGGCCAAGGCAAGTCGATCACAAGCTCAGGAGTTCGAGACCAGTCTGGTCAAAATGGCGAGACCCCTTCTCTACTAAAACTACAAAAATAAGCTGGGCATGATTACAAAAATATGCCTGTAATCCCAGCTATTCAAGAGGCTAAGGCAGGAGAATTGCTTGAACCCAGAAGGTGGAGGTGGCAGTGAGCTGAGATCGTGCCATTACACTCCAGCCTGGGGGACAGACCAAGACTCTGTCTCAAAAAAAATTAAAAATGGTTTGCTGTCTATTTATCAAAGTCTAAATATTAATGTGAATCAGGTTTTTTTTAGCCTCTCTAAGCCTCAGTTTCCTCATCTGAAACTGAGACAGCACTGGTCTAGTGGGACTGAATAATCATATGGTCACTTCATTTTATAATAGAGATGAGAGGTAAGATAATATATGTGTGCATGATACCTGGAAAGGAGAAAGTTCTCAATGTATGGTAGCTGTTGTTTTGGATGAGAAAGCTGAGCTTAAGATAAGAGAATTAATAGTAGTTTAGGACCAGAACAAGATTAGCCCAGAAACCATTGCTTTGGAAAACTTAAGAAGACAAAAATTAAAACCACCGATGAACATGGAGAGTGAACATGGAGAGTGAACATGGAGAGTGAGCTATGGTGAACATGGAGAGCGGGCTCAGGATTTTGAGCATTGTATTATCTACTGCAGTGTTACAAAATTGCCAAAACCTAGGATCTTAAAACAAGAAACATTATCTCACTGTTTCTGAGGTTCAGGAACTGGGGAGCAGCTTAGCTGGGTAACCCTGACTGAGGATCTCTTGCAAAATAACTGTTGACTGGGGCAGGAAAATCAATTTGCAAGAGGACCTAGTGAACAGGCTGTTGGCAGGAGGCCTTGGTCTCTCTTGGGCTGTTGGTGATCATCCTGGATCTTCACCACATGGGCCTCTACACAAGGCTCCCCAAGTACTCTTAAGAATGGCAGCTGTCCTCTTCCAGAGGAAGAGGTCCAAAGGAGAAAGAAAGAAAATGAGAGGGAACAAAAATAGGAGTGCGGGCAGAGAAGAATCCAGTCTTTTTATAATGTAATTTCACAAATAACATACCATCATTAATGCTGTATTCTATGTATTAGAGGCAAGTCACAGGGCCAAGTATGGTAGCTCACGCCTGTAATCCCAGCACTTCGGGACGCCAAAGTGGGTGGATCACTTGAGGCCAAGAGCTCAAGACCAGCCTGGCCAACATGGCAAAACCCCATCTCTACTAAAAATACAAAAATTAGCTAGGCGTGATGGTGCATGCCTGTAATCCCAGCCACTCAGGAGGCTGAGGTGTGAGGATCACTTGACCGCAGGAGTCAGAGGTAGCAGTGAGCTGAGATCATGCCACTGCACTACAGCCTGGGTGGCAGAGTGTGACTGTGTCTCAAAAACAGAAAAAGAATCAAGTCACAAAGTCCAGTTCAACCTGGACTAAGAGAGGATTTACACTCCACATCTTGAAAGGAAGTATATCAAAGAATTTGTGAATATATGTTAAAACTACCACAAACATGAACTGGGATAAGTACTCAGAGCTCCCTTTGAACAGAGAGCATGGATGAATCCACCAGAGATGAAGCACAAAGTCTAGGCATATATATACACCACTTTACTATCCAGGAGCTCTGGGTCAGACCCGGAGGGTATTAAGATGCCCAACCCTATCAGATGAGGAAATTGGCACCAGTAGGACATATCTGTGGTAGAGATGCATATACGTGGGACTGGGCAGGGAAGGAGGGTGCATGATCAGTATTTAATAGGATATGAAACTGAGTACCCATATCCTATTGGAGAGGTGGGCACCAGAAATATATGTTTCTCTACTGAGAAACATTTCCAAAATTGCATTCTTTTTTATTTCTGGCCAGAATATCTGGTCCTGAATTCCTGTCTCCCTTCCTTCACTTGGCATCAGGTTGAATAGTGAGAAGGAGAGGAAGAAAGGAATAGTTATTGAACACTTACTGTGCCATTTTATTTATTTCTCATGACTATCTTATCAGATAGGTGTCACAGGCAGATTATTAGAAAGAGGGTCCCCTCCCACGCATGTGTGTAGCTGTCTGTAGTCCTGAATCTCATTGTTCTTTAGCTCCCAACGCTGTTGACCTACCCAGACAGTGTGTATAATGATTCATGGGAGCTACGGGGGAAAACACATTGGCCTTCCAATTTAGATATTTAAATTTAAAGACTATGAAGGTTTACTAAGATGCAGTTTACAGATGAAAATCAATGCTCAGTATTTGTCACCTACTGCTAGTGAGAGATCCTGGAGAAAGTGTAAGTGCCCCATAGCTCATAGGAGTCACCCAGGACAATCTCACTCCATGTTTGGCTTTCAACATTTTATGGTTGATTAGGGTTGACTTGTGCCCAGTTAAGTAGAGTTACAGATGATATTATTTAAAATACTAGAACTGAGAAAAAATTGTGAAAGCCTTCTGTACCAGACAGAGGTTCACTGGTTATCCCAGCAGACTGGGCACTTAAAAAAGTCATCTCGACATAAAGATAAGAAAGGTAATTTTCTTTCAAAAAGACATTGGTTCACGGTTTCCTCACCCTTTCTGTGATGAAACTTGTTGTTTTCTGTGAATAAACTAGTCTCTTACAGCTAAGACAATAACTAAACTCAGCCTTTGGTATGCATTGAACTCTGGCCTAGATCTTTAAATAATTGTTTCAGAAAGTGTTGAATGCAGGTTTTCAAAAACATAATATTTTAGTATGAGCAAGCATTTTTCTTTCATTAACAAATTTTAAATTACTATTTTTATCTCATGCTTTAAAAAATCTCCATCTTAAAAATGTCCACTTATGTATGTTTTAGAAATAAAATATTAGTACAGAAGTTAACTATGTACTATGTTAATAATGACATATACATACATTGATACTAGAAGCTCAAACTTTTTACAGCCAGTAGAGGAATATGACCAAAAACGAGTGAAGACCACTGCCATAGAGACTAGTTTTTTCTTTTAATGTGATTGAAATTTGCTCTCATTCTTTTGAAGCAATTAAAAGGAAGGAAAAGGCAGGGGTAGTTAGAAGGGAGAAAGCAAAGATGGAGACACAGAAGGGATGAAGGCTTTGGAGGGCCAGCGCAACTCAGGAATGGCCCAGGAGAAAGCAAGAGAAAAATCTGTCTGAAGCTGTTTTCACATAATCACAGTAGCCAAGGACAAAAGCACAGTCCACCCCAACTAACCTACTAAGCAGCTAAGAAAAGGGTAAGAAAGGTACACCTCAAAGGATGCGGGGCCAGCAAGTGTGGATATAAACAATGATAGTTTGTGAGCACGCCAAAGAGTACCGATGAAGGCACGGAACTCACTCTGTGGCTGAATTATTCCCAGAGGCTCTGATTTTTTTCTGTTTATATTTTCTATCCTGATGAGAAATGCACTGATTTTCACCCTGTCTCAGGACAAATAGAACTTTGACATGTAGTTCACAATTTATGTAACTGATTTCACATACTTCTGCCAGCTGTATCACGTTTCTGACAATTACAAATATTTCTCTCCTCACTCCAAGGAATTGTGGGGCATCCACAATCATGGTGCTATCCCTTGAATGCTACAGTCTGGATGCTATTATATTCATCTGACACTGCAGGCAAACAGAGGCTGAGAGGGGTGATGTTGCTTACCCAAGGGCCCAGGAGGATAACTGGTAGAGCCAGGATTGGTACCCAGGTCGATCTGAGAAGGTACCTTAACTAAATTCTTTTCTGTATTCCAGGTGTCAGTCTGGATACCCTCAATCCCAAGGCATCTCAACCAGTAGCAATTTTTAGAGGTTCAGGGTACCCCCAACCTGTTCTCAAAGCTTCAAAAGTCTCATTAAAATGGCACAATACAGGTTATTTCTTAATGAATACAGTGTTTGTATTGGATGAAATCTTTCAAGGGTGGAGTTAATGATGTAAGTAAATCAGATGTGTGGTCATCGGTAGTCAGAATATGGGGAGCCACTGCTTTAGATTTTCACCCAGAAGACAAATATCCCGCATTAAATCCCTTTAACTTCAATAGCATACGACTTAGCCAGACTGATTCCTAAGCAGAAAACCTCAGGCTGTTAATATGACCTTATGTGCTTCGGTTTCCTCCTCTGTAAAATAGGGGTGAAGACAGACATACCTCTGAGTGTTATCGTAAGGACTGAAAAAACTGAAACATGTACGGCACTTAAAACAGTGCCTGACACGTCGCAGGAAGTCAGGGACAACTGCTGCCCTTGTTGTTGTAACCTCAGTTTCCTTGTCTGTAAAATGGGGGTAGTTTATGTACCATCTACCCCATAGGACGATTGTAAGACTCAAATGAAACAGTGAAAAAGTGCTTCATAAGCAATATCATGCTCTGAAGATGAGAATGTATGCTCGAATTTTCACTCCTATGTCTCACATATGAAACAAGTCTAAGAACAGTGTATTCCAGCCAAGAAATTAAAAGCTTTGTTCCTTTGGAGTCAGAGTGTGGCCCTGAACAGATCAACGTTGCCGAAGCGAAAAGAGAGAGATTTAATTACCTTGAGCCTTAGTGCCTTCCCCACTGAGAGCAGAGAGCTCCTGGTGAGAGGAGTAGCTGAGTGGAGAGGTGACAGGTCGTCATATGAGTGCCTGGGGACTCCCAGCCATAAGCTCCGTCACCTTCCTAGGGCCAGACAACTTGACAAAGGAAGAGCTGGCTCCAAGGAGAAGGTGTGAACCTGTGTCTTTGAAAGGCCATGATCTGTGATGAAATCTGTTTGAGTGTGGCACCCTGGGGAGAAGGAGGCTAAGGTTGCTTTTTTGGCCCTTGCATGGCTGTGTATAAATCTTCATGTTCGAGGCATATGGTGTTTGCATACACTGGTATCCACATTCTAAGGGGTATGTACACTCACATACTGAGTCTTACATGTATAAGGTTGTATGCATACTTGAGTCTGTGTGTACACGTATCTATGACCTGGGCACATTCCTGCATGCATACATGGGTTTGCATGTGGATGCTGGTTCTGCCTCCATGGGCAAAAATGTTTATCTGTGTCTCTGCACTTGGTCTGGTGGACATGTATCTATCTGGATTGCCATGTGGACCCACGTGTGTAAGTCCCTGGCTTCACAGGTATATGAGTCTGTCTACATCCTTGCCATGTGTTTCAGTAGAGCCTGAGAATCTGAGACAGGCTGTGGGGCTGTCCACTGGGACCATCTGTGGAGCTGGGTCTCCAAGACTGTGGGTGAATGACCCAAAGCTAGGAAGAGATGGGAAGGTTTGCATGAGGGAAGCTGAGCTCACAGCTCCAAGCAAATGGATCCTGCATCCAGCCAGAGGGGTCAAGGAAGACCAGATATTAAGTGACAGGAGGTGCAGAGCCTGGGCTGTGAAGAGGAGAGTTGAAGAGGAGGGAAAATCACACTGCAGAAATGTGGAAGCAAATGCTCTGGCCACCAATCCACAGTTGCTAAGCAGGCACAGGCAGAATAGCATTTTTGTTGTTTAATTAGAGATGTTTCCTTAAAGGTATCATACCAGCTGCACCATGTGTATGCATGGAAGACATCAATGTGTGTATTGTCATGCACACACTGAGGTCTGTATTTGTATAGGTCCTTACCAGGGCCTGACATATGATGCGATTGCATCTCAAGGATTTCCACTGTGACTCAGACAGCATTTAGACAGCACTTACCGTGTGCATGATGCGTTCAGGAGAGAATGGAATGAAGTAGAATCATGTCCCTTGTCCTTGAGGTTTTTATATTCTAAATGGGGCCAGAAACAGAGAAATATGCAATGCAGAGAAACATTATAAGCAGCATAAATAAGATGGGTAGGAATTCTTCTGCCTAGATTTGTGTTCAAGCCTGAACTTGGCCTTGTACTAGCTGTGTGGCCTTGTGAATGTTATTTAACTTCTCTGAGTTCCTTTTCCCTCATCTATCACATATAACACCAATATAACACCAAGATCTAGCACTAGGTTGCTGTGAGAATTAAAGGAAGTAACATATCAAAGTCACCCAATAAAATATAAAGTACAAAGCAAACACGATGGATGTGGGCTTGCTCAGGCAGTCTCCTTGGAGGAGGAGGCAAGAGCTGACCAGGGTGATGGGCAAGGGTAACTATAGCCCAGGAGAGGATGGGACCATTCTGAACTCCATTTCGGGCAGCCCTTGTCCTCACACCTCAGTGGTATCTGAACAGCAGGCTTCCTCTAATCACTGAATATCGGGGTAGGAAAGGAGCTTAGAAACATGAATCTAAGGCCGGGCGTGGTGGCTCACGCCTGTAATCCCAGTACTTCGGGAAGCCAAGGTGGGCGGATCACAAGGTCAGGAGTTGGAGACCAGCCTGACCAATATGGTGAAACCCCGCCTCTCCTAAAAATACAAAAAATATCTGGGCGTTGTGGCGGGTGCCTGTAATCCCAGCTATTTGGGAGGCTGAGGCAGGAGAATCACTTGAACCTGGGAGGCGGAGGTTGCAGTGAGCTGAGATCGCACGACTGCACTCCAGCCTGGGTGACAGTGTGAGACTCCATCTCAAAAAAAAAAAAGAAAAGAAACATGAATCTAACCCATCATATTGCTAAGGCAGAAACACTCAGAAATGCTCATCAAAGCCTTTCCAGAAGTTTGCAGGAGTAGCTGACACAGTGTGAGACATCGTGCTGGTGGTTTTGCACATGCTCAGTCTGGCTTATTGGCAGAGCTATTGTTAACCAATACAGTATCTTTCTCAAATAAGAAAAGGACCTTCCTCTGGACAGATGCAGTCCATCAGAGGCTCATATGACAAGCTTTAAGCAATGTTGTATGAATGGAAACTAGAACACTGTGCCTCCTTCAGGCAGGCACAGCCCCTGAGCACACCACTGGGCCCCCAGCCACCAGGTGGACTGCAGCCCTCCTCTCCTCTCAGGCAAGCGCCCTGCATGACCCTAGAGAGTGGCCCTGGGTTTGAGCCTGGCTAGGGCAGGGCTCAGCCAACATGTAGGCACTGATGATGTGGCAGCAAACAGGACATCGACCTCACCCCCACAGGAATTCTCAGTTTATTTCAAGAAATGAAAACAACAACAAAACATGCAACTAATCATTGTAAAAAGTTCCATGGGAAAAGGAGGCTACAGGTTCAGAGGAAGGCCCAAAGCCAAACCTCAGGGTCAGGGGCAGCTTCATGGAAAGATGGTGAAGCATTCAGGACAGAGTGAGATGCAGGTATATTTGGCACACAGCAGTGGTGGGAGCGCAGGGCTTTTACATTTTGATGTAGCCCCATCAAACCATTGCATTGAAATGGCCCCTAAATCAAAAATGGATCCATTAATATAATAATAGACATCATTTATTGGGCACTTACCATGCATTTTAATTCGAGTACTTCTGTAACAACCTTAGGAGACAGGAACTGTTATTATCCACAATTTCCCACAAGGAAACTGGGGGGATCAATGCCTTACCTGCAGCACCCATGGTCAGTGGCAGAAATGGGGGCTGCTGTGAAGCTGTGCCCTTCATCACTGCCCAACACCACCTTTGCTCAGGACTGTTTATCTTGGCAGAACCCAGGAAGAGGGCTGAAGCCGAAGCCAGATTTGGGGGTATATAAAAACCTAGGGCAGTATGTTGGCCATGGAGAATATTCCTCACAGATACCGAGCTTCAGGGAGCATGACTGCCCAGTGGTCCGCACAACTGCTTTCCGAAATCCAGCACAAACTGCATCCTGACTGCCCCTGGCCACCCCTAGCCAATGGAGGAGCAGGACAGGGATGCTGAGGAAGGGCCCTTCCTGGAGGCTTGGGACTCCTCTCTTGGGCAACTGTGGCTCCAGTACTCCCAGCCTTGCCAAAGTTTCCTTAGGATTGACTAAAAACGCTTCCTGCATCCCTCTCTCCCTCTTTTGCCCCTTCACTGGGAGTCAGGCCTGTATTGTGGACTTGTGGCTTTTCCAGCCTCCCCTGGCCTCTTCATTTTTTCCCACAGGCATTTCCTCTAACAGATTTCTTGCAAGTTTAATCCTGTCTTGGTTTCTGCTTTCTCAGAGGACCTGGACTAACACAGATGGGGTGGGTAGGTCTGTGTGGAAGTAATGTGGGGGCCCAGGGGAGGTTCCTGAAGCCAAGGACTTGGAGCCTGGAAGGCAGATGAATGGGATACTCTAAGAGAATGCACTATTGGCTGTCACGGGAAGCTCTGACACTCTGCTCTTTCATCTTCAGGCCTCAGAGAGGATGCTCTTTCATGAAAGAGATAATACTCATCCCCTGCCAACACCCTCCTGTCTTCCCTCCACCTACCCTCACCTGGGTCTCATCTGGAGGTCATTCTTCCAGGAAGCCTTGACATTCAGCACTGGTGATGTTTTTCTTCCTTGTGCCACCACAGCCCCGTTGACCAGGACCTGTCCCAGAACCGGTCTGCGACTGCAAGGGTAGCCGTGCTTGTGCATCTGAGCCCTCACTAGTTGGGGGGCTCCTTAGGGTGGGTCTCAGTCTGAGCCATTCATCACTGTATCCTAGTACCCGGCGCAGTAGTGCCTGGAATGCAGGTGGTGTTGAGTGAATGAATACATGAATACCTGAGTGAGTGGCCTCACAGCAGATCCGCAGCTTGCCTTGTATGATGCAGATACAAATTTGCTGACCCTTAGTTTCCTTATCTGTGAAAAGCAGTGAAAATGCCGAACTCTCCAAGTTGTGAGGATAATGCCCAACTCTTTGCCTGAAATATATAACAAAGTGGCTGCCACTGTCACAGGACCTCACACACCTCAGGCCCTCTGGCCTGCCCCCCAGCTGCCCCACTGTAGCCCTATTGCCCATATGTAGCTGCACTCAAACAAAAGCGGAAGCTCTGCTTTTTCGATTACATTGAAAAAATAGTGACTTAGGTTTTGCCGTCTGTACTACCTGCCATCTCTCTCCCCAGTCCCTGGTTTCTCTTCTCCTGATTATTAAAAACATAATAAACACATATTGCTCCCTTGCTACTGTCATAGCCACTGGGGATTCAGAAATAAGGAGATGAGAGTCTTTTTTCTTACAGCTCATGGTCCAGTGAGGGTTGGGGAGAGAAAGAGAACAGCAACAAACATAAAAATAAATAATTGCTACTTGGTGTAGTAAAAGCCACAGTGGACTAAGACTCAACTGATGGCGTGCGACAACATATATCCAAAATTTCCCAAAACATAGCCAATTTCAAATTATTTTATCATTTTTCACTAGAAACAATTTGTTGGGTATGACTTAATATGTTTAAATTTTTTACTATGAAACATTTCAGGCATATAAAAAGCATAGGTATAATGAACAACTGTGTGCCAAGCATGCAGCTTAAAATACAAAACCCGTTTGCATTCTTCTTTTTCTCCCCAGTGGTAGCCTCTCTCCTGAATCTGGGTTTAGCTTTCCTCAGTGTGTGTGTGTGTGTGTGTGTGTGTGTGTGTGTGTGTGTGTGTGTGTTTTGTTTTGTTTTTTTGAGACGGAGTCTCACTCTATCGCCAGGCTGAAGTGCAGTGGCATGATCTCGGCTCACCGCAACCTCCTCCTCCCAGGTTTAAGCACTTCTCCTGCCTCAGCCTCCCAAGTAGCTATTACTATAGGCATGCACACCACGCCTGGCTAATTATTGTATTTTTAGTAGAGATGGTGTTTCACCATGTTGGCCAGGATGATCTCGATCTCTTGACCTCATGATCCGACCACACTTTGGCCTCCCAAAGTGCTAGGATTACAGGCCTGAGCCACTGCCCCGGCCCTTAGTGTGTTTTTATGCTTTATGTACTCATCTACAAATTACATACGACATTGTTTGAAAAGTTTTAAAACTTTATATAAATGTTACATACTGTATGTATGTATCACTCACTCTGCAACACTTTTGTTTTGTTCAACATTATGTTTTTCAGATGTATCCATGTTGATGCCTCTATCTCTGATTCATTCATTTTCACTGCTCTATAGTATTCTGTTGCATGATGATATCACAAAATTGATCTGTTTTCCAGGTGATAGGCATGTGGGTTGGAGAAACAGAATCACTGTGTCTTTCCATTAGCGTTCTTCAGTAAGTAGACACCAAGATGAGATTAGCTGTGCATGAGATGTATTGGAGACATTCTTGTATATGACAAAGGAGGGGATCAGGATGAGACAGGAAGAGGCTTCAGACCATGATGTAGGTCTGACACATGAGAAAGGAGAGCAGGAAGGAAGGAGAAGGAAGTTGGAAGAGCTGTGACTACAGTGCAGTTCTAAGAACGTTTTGGCCAGGCCAACAGGGTGTCCTCATGCAATAGTCATCCATGACATGATCTCATGTGCAGAAGGCATGGCCCAGCTTTAGTGCCCCTGACATACCCAGTTACTGTGGACCTGAAGGTGTAGCAGCTGGAGCATTTGTCACTTATGCACGCCACAGAGGGCTCTGTTGAAGAGTTATCTGAGTGATGCCCCTCCATGGCCGTTACATGGTATATGAGCAGAAAGGAAGCAGACACATTCTTCCTGGTGGAACTTCTTTCATTCATGCATCCTCTATCTTATGAAAAAAAAAGGCGATATTAGAGAAAGTCATCACAGGACAGTGTCATTAAAGATGGGTCCTAAGGGACTGTCTCAGGCATCATTGCTAGCCAGCAATCACAGCAAGCATTATGTGATTCATTTATTTTTTGTATCTACGTTGAGCTCTGCTTCCAGGGATCTGCCATCAATGATCCAAGAGGTTCCTTGTTAAGGCTTTGGAATCACACAGACCTGCATTTTATTCATCTCAGCTACCTGGGCATTGCATAACATTGTGTAAGTCTTTTCACCAATGTGGGTCTCACTTTTGTTATCTAATAAATGAGGATAGCCAGACTTATCTCATGGTATTATTATAGGGATTAAAAAAACATGATATAAATATAGAGTCTGGCACACAAAGTTACGTGCTTTTAAAAAGAAAACATTAGTTCCTTCCCCATCCCACTGTGACATTATTAGGGGAAAAGAAATCTACTCTTAGATGTAGTAATTTTTCTCAAACTGAGAAATGTTTAAAAACTTAGGGCCTTAGTTCTGTAAATTCCAGCTATCTATCGCAATTGGGGCGAATCAGAATGATCTCCACGAACCTTCTAATTCATACCCATCACTCTTTCTAAAGCAGCAATTTGTGATTAATCTCACTCTAGGGCTAAATCAGTCCCAAGCGCTTCAAAGCACTTGATAAAGAAGCTCTCTGATTTATAGCAAACACCATTATTGAGCGGTGGCAGGGAGAAGCCATTGGGGATTTGTCTTGCTGGAAACTCTGTCTGTCGGAGCCGTTTCTTCTATTTTCCTGGGTAAGAGCTCAATTTATTTCAAAATAGATGAATGGAGTTCCTTGGTAGGGCAGGAGGAAGAGAGGACTTAGATACTTTTTAAAAATAAATAATAATACTTAATATTTTAAATTTGTGAAACTCTTTCAGCTTACACAGACATCAGGATTTGAAAGAAGGCTAGGCATATAGTAGGTCTTCAATAAATGTTTGTAGATGTGTACAATCATCTCATTTAATCTTCACAGCAGCCCTAGGAAGTACACTGAAGCCATTCTTCCCATTTGACAAAGAGGGAATTTGAGGTTGGCAGCTAGGAAATAGCAAAGCTGGGAGTTTCTTTTTATTTATTATTTATTAATTTTTATTTTTACTTTATTTATTTTTGAGACGGAGTCTCACTCTGTCACCCAGGTTGGAGTGCAGTGGCGTAATCTTGGCTCACTGCAACCTCTGCCTCCCAGGTTCAAGCAATTCTTGTGCCTCAGCCTCCCAAGTAGGTGGAAATACGGGTGTGCAGCACCACACCCAGTTAATTTTTTCATTTTTAGTAGAGATGGGGTTTCGCCATGCTACCCAGGCTGGTCTTAAACTCCTGGCCTCAAGTGATCCTCCCACCTCAGCCTCCCAAAGTGCTAAAATTATAGGCATGAGCCACCGTGCCTGTCCAGAGCTGGGACTTTCATGCACATCCAGGCCTGACCCTTACCTTTCACCTTGCCATCACCCTCAATGGTCCAGGAGCAGCACTGTTAAGCCCATTCCTGGACCACAGATGTCTGAAGCACTGTCTCATCACCAAACTGGAAACCTGGTTAGCCAAGACTGCAGTTTCTTTTTTTGCCTATTCTTTGAGCCCATGTGGTTCTATTACAGAACACGTTTATAACACATTAGCGTCTTGCACGCGGTCCATCTTTCTGACTCCTGTCTACTTAGAGACTGGCTCTCCTTCCAGTGACCTTCATGGATGGCTGTCTTTTCTTTGCTTCAGCATCTCCTATGACTGAGAACTCCCTACTCAGTTGCCCAGTGTCAAGAGCTCTTCTTACTTGATTGAGCCAACCTATCACCCCTGGAATGTAATTCCTTGGACTGTAGACTTGGGTCCAGGCAGAATTGTAGTAGCAAAAGCTTATTAGGCCTTCCCACTTACAAGCTGGGTGACAGAAGAAAAGTGATTTAATTTTTTATGCCCTGGTTTTCTCAATTATAAAATGGAACCAATACTATTTTATCAGTAGGAATACTTTTAGGAACAAGTAAGAAAATACCCAATTAATAATGGCATAAATAATAAAGACATTTACTATCTCACTTCACGAAAAGTTTTGAGGCAGTCAATGCCAGCATTGCCCCAGCAACCCAGTGACACTAGGATTCTGGGGTTCTGGGTTGGTATCCCCGGGATTCCCTAGGTCATATCTTGACATAGCACTTACAAGGCAGGGATAAAAGACAAACAAATAAGCAAACAAACAATTAAAACAGAATCTTCTGTGGCATCTTTCTTCTCAGGGAGGAAAATATTTGCTATCCTTGGAAAGTACTTGACTTTGCTTTCTTTCCTATTCATCATATCTAGCTACACACCTGTTCTCAGACCTGGCCTTGGCTTAGGTGAATAGCATTAGATAATTGACTTAGATATTTGCAGGCAGGGCACACTATCACCCAAACAAAATGAAAAACAAGAGGAAGGGTGGCTGTTAGCTGGTGATACGGTTTGGATCTGTGTCCCCATCCAAATCACATGTTGAATTGTATGGAATCCTCAATCCTTTTTTTGGAGGTGGGGCCAGTGGGAGTTGATTGGATCATGGGGCGGGTTCTGATGAGTGGTTTAGCACGATCCCCTCAGTGCTGTTCTTGTGATAGTGAGTGAGTTATCACGAGATCTGGCTCTTCTAAAAGTGTGTAGCACCTCCCCACCCCTCCTGCTCCCACCACGTGAGACACCTTGCTCCTCTTTGCACTTCTGCCATAATTGTAAGTACCCTGAGGCCTTCCCAGAAGCTGATGCCACCATGCTTCCTGTATAGCCCGCAGAACTGTGGGCCAATTAAATCTATTTTCTTTAGAAATTAGTCTCAGGTATTTCTTTATAGCAATGCAAGAGCAGACTAATGCAGCTGGGCAACAACAGCATTATGGTGGGTGCAAAATTGGATAATACATGCAAAGTGTTTAGTGGCGTCCCCAACACTTTCTGCTTCATAAATGCTAACTATTACTATTGCCTACTATTATCATAAACATTCACAAAAAATAACCAGGGTCCCTCTGATCGTCTCTTCTCCCATCTAGGACTTCTGTTCACTTTCAGTTATGCCCTACCTTGCTAGTCATGTTAAGAGAGGAAGTAGTCCCAGGAGAACAAAATAAATCAAATGACATTTCCCCACACTGCACTGTATTGTCATGCTTTACAAACTATCCAACCAGCCAGAGCCAATCTCACAACACTTAATGCCTCCAAATGGCATTTCATCTGAGACCCAAGAGCTTGCAAGGTCAAGGTAAGTCTTACCTGGGAGGCCTGAGTCAACTCGCTCACACTCTCTGAGCTCGATTTCCTCATTCATAAATCAAGTGGGACAATTTTATCTGCCTCACAGAATTGTTGCAGGAGTCAAGCGAGCTACTGCATGTCAAGTGCTTTCAGAGCTTGGTTTGTAAGAGGTCTCAATAATGAGTGGTGGCCATTATTATTGCTCTTGTTACTGCTCTTATTGTTAGGGACTTGATCTTACCAAGCACTAATGACCTCATTGCCAGAACAGTCTGACCCAAGGGCACTCTGCAGAGAAAGTCTGAGCACCGCCTAGCATGCCTTCCAAGACTGGTGTGTCTTCCCAGCCTGCGTTTCCTTCACATTTCAACTCCGACAGATTTCTGTGTTCTGGATGAAGCTGTTGAGTGTTAACTCTGCAATCTGTTCTGGCTGTTCAATAAACGTCTGCTCCCAAACCAGCTGTCACATACATGTAAATATCACTTCACGTCTGGATTTTGATTTCCGAGTCAAACTTCTACTTCACGGAGGCTAGTAGGGTCATTCCAGATACAGAGACTAGGAATCACCGATAAAGCATCAAGCATTCCTGTGGACTGTGGATGAAAAAGATGAGGATGCCAGAGCTCCTGCTCTACAGGAGCTCCCAGGCCAATAGCCAGCTTGCAGCATGATGGGGTAGGTGCAGTAACAGAGCTCTTTCCGTTGCCACAACATGCAGGTAAGGATAAACTGAGCTTTCAAGAGGCGTAGTGACTTGCTGGATCCCACAGCTGGTAGGGAAGGCAGGATGTGAACTCAGACCTTCTGACCTTGAATCCTCAGTGGTTTCCTAAACTATAGGTTGGTGCGAAAGTAATTGCCTTTTTTTTTTTTTTTTTTTTTTTGCCATTTAAAAGTAATGGCAAAAAATGCAATTACTTTTGCACCAACCTAATAGTTCTCCTGAGAGGAGGAGTTAGTTCTTCGTAACGCGCTCAAGTCAAAGCTGGTGGCCCATGTGACTTTGGGTAGCTATTAGGGTCCAAAAAGTGCCCTAACCCCTGCAATGTCAAGGGTCAGTTGTATGTTCCTGAGGCTGCTGGGCCTTTTTCATGAATACCTTTTAGTTAGCTGATTGGCTCATTGCAAAGGGAGCTGGTGTTGAGATCGTGGAAAGTTTCAGGGACTATGGAGCAGGAGAAATGCTCTAGGCACTTGAACAAAGCAAGGGTCCCAAATAAATGTTTCCCACATTGTCCTGCCAATTGCTCTCATTTCTTTTGTGTGAGGGGAGGCGTATTAAAGACAGTGAAAGCCTTTGAGTGTCATAGACCTAGCTAAATTCCTGGGCTACTGTGTGACCTCTGTAAAGTTACACAGTCCTGTGAACCCCCATTTTCTCATCTGTAAATTAGGAAAATAAAACATCCTCACAGGGTTGCTGTGAAGATTAAAAGGAGAGAAAGGTTATAGAATCTTGCCTTAGTAGGGCTCTACAAACACTAATTCCCATTTTCCCAGTCCATCATCTGGAGAATGGATTGGTGATTCTAGGAGATGGCTGGCCTTATTTCTCCAGATTTAAACAACAGAATGTAGAAATTGATGGAAATCAGGAACACCCTCCAGACAAGGGCCATAATGGATTAACGAATTAGGTTAATTATTTTTATGCTCTGTTGCCCAGGCTGGAGTGCAGTGACATGATCTAATCTCACTGTTAACTTCTGCCTCCCGATTCAAGCAATTCTCCTGCCTCAGCCTCCGGAGTAACTGGGATTACAGGTGCCCACCACCACTCCCTGTAATAAAATTTTGCATTTTTAGTAGAGACAGGGTTTTACCATGTTGCCCAGACTGGTCTTGAATTCTTGACCTCAAATGATCTGTCCACCTCCGCCTCTCAAAGTGCTGGGATTACAGACGTGAGCCACTGCACCTGGCTGAATTAGGTTAAACACACACACACACACACACACACACACACACACACACACACCCCAGACTAAAACAAAACATGCCACAAATAAAAGTTTCCTTTCCTCTCACACTCAAGTAGGAAGAGATCATCACCAATTCTGAGTTGTAACAGATCAGAACCAACCTTTGGGAAATGACCTCTCTTAACTAATAATCATATAGCCCAGATGAAGACATGTTAGAATATGTTAATAAGAATCAGCACAGTGTAGCATTTGGGATGTTCAGCAGAGCATATATACATTACTATATTTAAATCCATAATAATTCTGGGAATTGGGTAGGGCAAATATTACTATCCCATTTTCCCAAATAAAAAAATGAGACTAGTGATGTTGCCCTTGATTCTTTGAAGGCTCCAATCACATCAGAAAGAAATAATTTGGAAAAAACTAAACTCAACATTTCTGTGTAAAAACAATAGTTACTTAAGAAATACAACCTTAAATATAGAAGTACAGAATTCTTAAGTAAACCATCCACCATTTCTAACCTACAAAAGTATGATTAAACTTTAATATATTGGTCAAAATTAATACATGTTAACTTTAATATTCTGAAGGAGAAAAAAAAACTAATCTTATTTTAGACCAATGCTGCCCAGGATGAGGTCCCAGGCCCCTTGTGGTCTACTAAGATGGAATTGGAAGCCTGCCAGCTCTGCTTAATATTTCAAAGAGCTTAACTAAAAATTTTATATTTTCTTTCACATAATTAAGCTGCTCAAACTAATTAAAACAACAATTTTTTTTCTTTTGGCTGGAACTTTGGTAGCACCAGAGATCACATGATGATCAGAGGTCCTGCTTGGTCTTTGATGATATCAGAGACATCCTAAGACCTGGAAACAGAGCTGCACTGTGACTTATGCCCCATACCCCACAGTCTCCTAAACAGCCAGTGTAGTGAGAACACCTGGACATGGGTCTAGACACACCAACTCTTCAAGATAGAACTTAGAGGTGTAAAACTCTTTGCTGGCAGAGCCAGCTAATGTAAAAGGAGGCCTGGATGATTCAGAAGCTGGGAGCCACTAGCCTAAGTTTTCTGATGGAGGTTAGGGGGCAAAGTGTAGATGGGTAGAACACTGATAGAGTTTTCTTCCCCGTAATGAAGTGGGAGATTTATCTCATCTCACTACAGATTAAAGAATTCTCTAGGCTCTCATCAAAACATGTTATGAGGTGATTAACAAGAATTTTATCCTTCACATGTATACATACGCTTAAAATGGATATTTTTACCATCTGCCATCGACTATTAAAATGGGTGCTTTGAAATAAGGGAAAAGAGGTGTTGGCCCTGGTGTTCACGAGTGAAGGATGAAGGGAATGCACATTTTTCATCCTCACTTTCTATGAGATTTGTTATGGAAGTGGCAGTACATGGAGGAAGAGGAGTCAGGAAATGAGAGGGTTTGAACCAGTTCTGCCATTGAGAAGTGAGTAGTGCTGGGCACACATTGACTAATATTTTTGAGCTTCAGTTTCCAGGTAAATGGAGGTAACAGCTCCCTCTCCAAAGAATGCAGTATTGCAGAAAGAACACTGGATTACAAATCAGTGGACTCTTCAGTTCCAATCCCAGTTCAGCCATTTACCTGAATGCATACTTGAGTCACTTGCCTAATTCCTCCAAGCATTAGTTTTCTCCCCTATGAGTAAATAATGCCATTTGTCCTTCCAATCTCATAGATTGGTTTTGAGGCTATAATTCAGTACAAAACAAGACAAAACAAACAAAAAAACTTTTAAATGGTAAAGCAAATAGGTTAATGAAAATTTGCTATCATATCAATATAAAATTTGTACTACATTTTTTCTCAGATTAGGTATCATTTCAGATAAAATTTGTCAAGGAATCATCTTGTTTTTTGCCTGCTGAAAGGATAAACAGGTTTTAATTCCAGTTCTGTCACTTACTTCATAAGCCCTGTGGTTGCATCTCTCCCACTGCGCAGTAGCCATTCTGTTTGGGTGGTGTTGAGTCGTGCCCATCCTCAACTCGTGTTGGATCCAGATAGGTCCAAGCCAATCAAAATAATGCCATCCCCTGCCATGGCGATTGCTTCAGGGTGCAGTTAGTGTTAAAGGCTTTGTTTCAATAGTTGGGGTGTGAGTCAGTCACTCATCCAGCTGGATGTGAAAGCATGCAATCCTGGAAGTGCTGGCAGCCATCTTGACATCACCAGGGAACATCTGAGAAAGACTGCAAAGAAAAAGAGCCCTTGCTCGGATGACATCATGATCCCCTAGATTAAACTGTGCCTGAAGCAGAATATTTCTGGGCTTTTCTGTTAGTTTGAGGGAACAAATTTTCTTGGTTGGGTTTGTGTTGGTTTCTCTGTTCTTGCAAGTAAAAAAAAATCTTAAGAACTATACCATGTAGCCTTGAGCAACTTCCGTTACCCCTCTAACCTTCAGCTTCCTGACCTACAATAGGGCATAGTTGAATAGAATATCTACCATAAATAGGGTCGCTGTGGGGTTCAACAGTGCTTGCAAAATGCTTAGCACCATGCATAGCTGATAGGTTTGGCTGTGTCCCCACCCAGATCTCATCTCAAATTGTAATCCCCATGTGCCGAGAAAGGTGATTAGATCATGGGGACAGTTTTCTCCATGCTGTTCTTATGACAGTGAGTGAGTTCTCACCAGATCTGATGGTTTTGGGGGTGGTTTTCCCTGCTCTTGCTTGATCTCTCTCACATGCCACCAATTGAGATGTGCCTCTTCCCCTTCCACCATGATTGTGAGATTCATGAGGCCTCCCCAGCCATGTGAAACTGTGAGTCAAGTAAACCCCTTTTTCTTTATAAATTACCCAGTCTCGAGTATGTCTTTATAGCAGTATGAAAATGGCTAATAGTATAAAGTATGCATCAGTATATGGTAACAATTTTTATTACGTTTGCAGCTTTAGATTTTGTGTTAAATGCTGTATCATTTCACTTGGTCAACCAAGTCAACCTAGGAGAATTATTTTGCCCCCATTTTACAATTAAGGAATGAAGATTAGAGAGTTTATGTGACTTGTCCAGGGTTCCACAACTACAGAAGCAGAGATTTTAGAGTATGACTGTTTCTCCTTTTTTTCAGTCCTTTGACCAGATGATTGCTGTACAGTGTCAATAAAATATTAATTAATGCCTATAATGTGTCAAGAACTATAAGCATATAGAAGTAAATATACACGCTGTCCTTGTCCTTTAGTTTTGGGGGATAGTCTCACACTATCAGAATTATAAAAAAATCAGGTTGAGTTTGTGTCTTGAATTTATTAGCATCATCCTCCTAACAACTAAGTTAACCACCAGCCTATCATCTATATCCTATAGGCACATGAAAAGTATTGACAGGAACAAAGTAGTTCTGCAACTAAGTGCAGAACATAGAGCTTATTTCCATATAAAATTAAATATATATATACACACACACACACACACACACACACACACATATCTTGTATTTCAACTGCTATTTCTTCTAAAACATTGAGCTGAACTGTAACATTTCTTTTGCATTTGATTCCACTGGTTGAAAAAAGTCTTTCTGGTATATTATAAAGATATTATCTCTGCTCCTTCTGACATGGTGTCAACTTGTATATGTTTCTAGCAAGTCTGAACAACACAATTAGAAGTGACAACAGTATAGAAGAAAAAATAGAGGTCTTTGCTACACTATTTTCTTAGGGAATCTGTAGGAAAATCTAACGCTGTGTTTTACTGTTTACCTTTAGGTGATATTCTCCAACTGTCTTTATATGTTATGGAGTGTCTTTCACAACACTCCAATCACAAGGAGTGTAAAAAATGATTATATTGAGAATAGTTAATGTGAACCTCTTCATGACCAATGGTTGTCTTGTGTGTAGATCAGGAAATTCCTTACAAGTAATGTATAATAAGCCCTGGGAAACAAAAACAGCCTCTGAACTTGTTTTCTTAACAACTAGATATTTTGTCTAAGAAGATTTAATATTGACAGGGCACATCCCAGGTGAGATTTCACAGGCTTCTTTCCACAGGCAGTGGGAGAGGTTCTACTCTCCTACACTGCCTCATCTAAAGCTTTTCATGTCAATTTTGATAGCAGAGGCTGAGAACCTATAAAATCAACCTGCAGGAAACACAAGTGGTCCCTGATTTCATAATTATGAGATTTTTACTTGTATTGTAGCCATATGTGGGGAAGCTAATGAATAACTGAGAATAGTTTGTTCCTTGTTTCGATAGCTTACTCTTAGATATCTGAGCATTGTAAAAAATGGACAGATTCGTAGTCAGATAGATCTAGCTTTGTTCTATCTAGGTGAGAGACATTGGGTATATTATTTAACTTCTCCAAGCCTATTTGCCATTGTAAAATAAGAATAATAAAACCTAACAGGGTTATGGAAAAAAGATAAATACAGGGCCCAGCTCATAGTAGACATATAATACAAAGTAGTCCCTTTCCTCTGTAATTCTCTAAGAAAATATTTATTTAATATAATGTGTTTCAAGAAAAATGTCTTCTTAGAAATATAACCTAAGCATCACTAGACTTCACTAGTTTGGGAATACACATATTAAATAAGTCATATTTCCACATTTATATAATGCAGCAATTTCTTGGCACCACTGGGGGTGTGTCTTGTGCTTCTTCTCTTGTCATTTTCCTCCGGTCCCCTCGTTGATATCTGCGGCTCAGGAAGGTCAACTTGGGGGCAGTGCCTTGCCTCTGGCTCTTTTGATGGTACCATCATAGAAACAGAGTGGTTGTCTTCTCTGGGAACCCCAGAGATTCCCAAATGGTAATCTCATGGAGCAATCAAATGACACAACCTTCTGTTAAGACATCAGTGCACCAGGAACACAGTGTCTCTGTGGAAATGCCCTCTCCCCCAATTCTGTTTCTTGCTTTGCTATCTGAACCACAAATTCTACTTCTTGTGTCTCTCTAGGAAAATAGCTTCTGCCTGTAGCATTTTCTCCAGTCATCCACAGGTGAAGATAAGAAAATTCTCTATCCTGAGGTCCCCTTTTCCACATAATCCCACCCCGATGCTAACAATTTCCTGCAAACAGATACCTTCAGACTATTTCCCACTTCATCATAATCACCCAGACTTGGAAATCCAGTTTAGGCTCAGTTGAAACCTTCTCTACAATAAAAACTACTTGTGTGTTCTCATTTCTCATCCACTAGGGGTCTGCCTTCTAAATCAAAAGCAAGTAGAAGACAGAGTAAAATGTGTAATATAAATTTATTCTGTGACATTTTCCTCATTGAAGATATTTTAACATAGATTAAAATCCATCAATATTTCATGAAAAATAAATTCTAGAAGAATTTAGATAATATCCGTAATGTACATGATTTGACCCTGAATATCCTTTTTGTTCATTTCAAACATCAATTTTTTTAAAGTAACATAAAATGATAAAGACTGCAACATTCTTCATATATCTTGTGTCTCATAAGTTTTAATTCAATTACCAGTTCTTTTCTCAACTAGGTATGCTAATGGTATTTGCTCCTGTTTTTGAACAGGAAGAGTATCCATTTTCTGTTTCTTCGTAATATTTAGGTCTTCTTTCTCTGATTCTTCAAGAAAATGCTTCATGCTGAGTTTGAATAGTAATCGAGGGTCTGGTTTAGACAGTGGTGGGCAATTACACATCTCTCTAATTTTGAGAGCCTATAAAAAATAAAATTTAAAAATACTATATATAATCAATGTATTCGGATTGTTTCAGTAATCCCTAATATGTTTCATATAAAACAAAGAATGCATTCCATATTTTTTTAATAAAAGGTTATCTTGATTATAACACATAAAAGGGAACCACTAATAAATTCACAGTGAACAGTTGTTTTCATGATTTGGTCAAATAATATTTAAAAAACAACAATGACAACAACAATAGTATTAATATCTGTAACAACTGCCCAAATGCTCTTTTGAGAGTAAATAGATCTTAGAGATACCTCTGTGGTATCTCTAGGAGACCTGAAAACAATCATTCAGATTTAAAAAGACTCTATGAGTGACTTTTTCAAGAAAAGGTAAACTGCAGAATATAGATGACTGAATATACTGAAAAAAGATATACATAACTGATACAGTCTTGGGTAGAATTGATGCTAATAACCTAGTGATATGGTTTGGCTATGTCCCCACCAAATCTCATCTTGAATTGTAATCCCCATAATTCCCACATGTCATGGAAGGACCTAATGGGAGGTAACTGAATCACGAGGGTAGATTCTTCCCATGCTGTTCTCATGACAGTGGTTAAGTCTTACGACATCTGATGGTTTTATAAAGGGCAGTTCTCCTGAATACATTTCTTTGCCTGCCCCCATGTAAGACTTGATTTTGCACCTCATTCACCTTCCACCATGATTGTGAGGACCATCCCCAGCCATGTGGAACTGTGAGTCAATTAAACCTCTTTCCTTTATAAATTACCCAGTCTCGGGTATGTCTTCTGTCTTTATTAGCAGTATAAGAATGGACTAATATACCTAGAAAAGTAAACGAATCAAAATCATGACAATTTTTAACTTTAGGAAAAAGAAAACATTACAAAGGAATGGAAAGTAATCACAGTGTACTATGGGGCTCAGCTATGACTAGGGCTTACAGTTTAAAATATCAAATCTTGATGAAACCAAAAGTACAATTTTATCATACTGAGAAGGGGAGAGCTGTATGTGTGTGAGCATGCACAGGGTGTGACACTGGGAAGAGGGGGCTTACGTCTCATCCCACACAGTGGAAAATGAATAAGGCTCAAAATTGAAGTTAGGTAGTAGCAACATAAGCATGTTATTTAGACACAGTGTAAAATACCAAAAGAATCATCCAATAGAATTGGAAATAGTTACTCCTGAAACTGACGGCAGTTCTTAGAACTATTTAACTCTTTAAAGTGGGTATGTGGGTAATTTTAAGACATAACGACCAAAATAATTTTTAAGGAAAAATGGTCTTCATAGTTAAGGAGTTTTAAAAGAAAGACATTTAGGAGGAAAAACTAATTTAGTTTTTTACTACTTCTGGCTTTTTGATATTGATGTGTCTTAACAAGGGAAGTAAATAAGGCAGTAGAGGAAACAGTGTTTGGGGGCTGGTAAAATTTTAGAAAGACTGTCCAGGCAAGGCCTCACTGATAAGATAATGACTTGGGGGTCAAGAGAGGGACAGACCTGAAGAACATGAGAAAAGAGACCATGTAGCGACCTAGGAAAAAAACATTCCAAGAGGGAGCTGTGAGTACAAGGGAGAAGGGAGTGTGCCAAGGTGTTTCAGAATAGTGAAGAAGCAGGTACAGCTGGGTGGAACAGGGTAGAGGGCAGGAGGAGATTATGTAGGACCGCACAGATCACGCTAAGAATTTTCAGTTTTACTCTAAACAACCTGCCTCTAATATTTGTGGGGTCCATGGCAAGAATGAAAATGGAGGCCCAGATACCATGTATCTAAACACCTAAAAGCAGTAAATCAAGCTAATACACTACTACATAAAATCTGTTCATTCTCCTACTTTGAGGAATACACATTCAAAATTACCTGGAAGTCCAGGTGCAAATTCAGAATTCTTGAATTTTAGGACACATAATATTGCAGGGAGCTTACTGTAGCTCTTGCTACTAGCCTGCCATCTGCCCCCTTTCCCAGCCCTAGCTTATCTGGCACTGTAAAGGGCCTTGCGTGCATGTGTTCAAGGAAGAGGTCCACGTGGGCCCTGAAAGCAGGCTCAAACATGTTTGGGCAAAGAATTCCATCATCCCAGATACCTTGAGTTGGGTGTGGTAGGGGCACTGGTTCTTGAGTCCCACAGGAGAGGGGGACTTGTAGTTAGAGGCAAGCCAGATAGGCGTCCTCTAAGTGAATGGGGTCAGGGGAGAAGCTTGGGTCTAGGAGCACTTCTAGCTCTGATGAGGCTATGAGTTACCAAAGTAAGCAGAGGGTTTGAAAAAGCATTACTTAACGTGAAATTCTTTGGTGGCAGGGGCCTTGTCTTATTTTTCTTTGTATTCCACAGCAGATATAAGATATTGCTCATTTCAACTGAGTGTCAAGTAAGCGTTTAAGTAAACTGAATTGACATAACAAGAAAACGTTTCCCAACTATAGCACTTATAGCACTTAAGTAAACAGAAAGTCAGACCATCAGCTAAATAGTGACCTACTGTCCAAATGGGGATACCTCTGACAATGAAAGGAGATGCTAGTGAGATTTACAATGAGACATCAGGCATAAGCCAAGACTGTCTCCGCAAAACTGGGATGCAGTCACTCTTGCCTTAGCTCCTTTACAACATGTTAATTTTCTTTTCCAAGTGAGAAGTTTACCTGTCGTGGCTGCTGTATCAGTGTAGTGCCTATGTCTAAGCACTGCACTGGTATCAGTAAAGGGGGAAAGTATGGAGTCCAGCAGGTACCAGCTGGCACAGCTGAGTTTGGCAATGAGAGATGCAAAGCAATAAAGAGAGGAATAGGATGTCATCCCCTCTGATCTTTGGGTGTTCAGTAAAAACTCTTCTCTTTTCCTTAAATTCCCTTATTCAGTCTTTTTGATACAACAGATACTTAGAACACCACAGTGAGTAAGATGCCAGGTACACGTCGGTCAGAATAGTCATGGTCCCTGCTCTCACGCAATTTACTTTGTATTTCTCCATTAATGGGCATTAGAAATGTTCTCACAGTTGTGTCTATTTGGCTTTTATAAATTACCCTGCTATAAAAACCTTTGTTTTTAAAAAAAAAATCTTATTTTCTTACCTCCATTTGGAGTTACGTGAAGTCTAACCCTCAAAATAGAATGACCTAATCAAAGAGTTAAGAGCAGATAGATTATAATTTTTATTATATAGGGCCAAACTGCTTTCTACCAGAAAGGCTTTATGAACCTTTAATGTCACCAGCAATACAGCCATACTTGAGTTATTCATAGTTATTCACATAAGATTTCATTACTTTTATCTAGGTAACTATGTAATTTCAAATCTCAGAATCCTTACAAAATATCAGGTCAATTTTACATGTGAGGAAACTGAGTCTCAGAGAAGTTAAATGCCGGGCAAGGAACAAAAAGCTGGCTTGGTAAATGTTTTTAACAGCTTTATTTGCTAAAACTTGGAAATAACCAAGATGTCCTTCAATAGGCGAATGGATAAGCTACCAGATATCCAGACAAAAGAATATTATTCAGATCTAAGAAGAAATTAACTATCAAGCTATGAAAAGATATGAGGAACTTTAAATGCATATTGCTAAGTGAAAAACACCAATCTGAAAAGGCTACATGATTCCAACTACATGATATTCTGGAAAAGGCACAACTATGGAGACAGTAAAAAGATCAGTGGTTGCCAGGGGCTTAGGGGAGGGAGGAATGAGTAGGCATAGAGTGTATTTTTAAGGTAGTAAAACTACTCTGCGTGATACTATAATGGTGGACACATGTCATTATACATATATCAAAATGCACTGAACTTACAGCACCAAGAGTGAACCCTAATAGATTTTGGGTGATAATGATGAGTTAACATAGATTCATCAATTGTAACTAATATTATCACTCTGGCGTGGGATTTTGATAGTATGGGAAGCTGAGAGTGTGTGGGGGCAGACATATAAGGGAAATCTCTATACCTTCTACTCAACATAGAAGTTGAGGCTTTAGAGTCTAAAAATAAAAACTAGAGTCCACTATTTAAAAAAAAAAAAAAGCTGGTCTGGAAGTAAAAATGCTGGGTTTAGAACCTGTTTTGTTTTTACTGCTTTTGCCCTACATTTTTTGTGCTCATGCTTTTTTGCACCAAATGATGTTTCTTGAGTAAATTTTTTACTGAATAAATGTACTCTGGAGACGTCTGAGCTAGGTTTCTTTAATTGCTAGAAACACTACATATTCTTCACACAGGTTTTCTATCACTACTTATTCATATGTGAACTGTTTCTCCTCTCCAACTATCTATCAGGTAGAATCCTGTTATGACCATACGTATTTCTATCAAATCTTCATCTATTTTGCATAGTAAGATATTATTGGATGTCTTAGTAACTTATTTTTCTTTTTTGCTTTCCTTTCCATATTTATCTTATTACATTTCAGGGAGGCAATGTCTTTTGTTTTTATAAATTCTAATCTATTTTATTAAATATACCTTCATCTCCTCCAAAGTGAGCAAAATTTTCCCACCATATAGCTAGAATATGCCTTTCCACTTCCTTCACTTTGTTTTCTGTGTTTAACTCCATGCACTGTACATAATAGGCACTTAACAAACGCATGCTAAATTTTAAACAAACATTTATAGAACACTAGCTATGAATAAATCATTACGATAAATGTCATAGAGAAAATACTCTTAGGAGTTTACCATTTAAGAAAAAGCAGAAATGTACTCTAAAGCAAGAATATATGGTTCTGAGACTCCTAAGGAACGTTTGAAGTTAAATATAGAATTTACCAGCCTAAAGACTACAACTAGAAGTGAAAGAAACATCTATTGTTCACTTTCTATGTGCTTTCACTGTGTGAGGTATTTACACGTTATCTAAATCGACAACGGAATTTGAACCACTTTTGAAACCTTGGGCTTGGCATAGAATACTTAAAGTGTCTATGCCAAAGAGAAGAGGACAAGGGAGAGAAGGCAGCAGGACCTTACCTACAGAAATGCACACGTATGTACATCCAATATCTAGGAGATGTTCCTATCCTGATTTCACATATGAAGAAAACTGAAGGTTAGATTAGGAAACTTTCTTCAAGTTAGATGGCTGAGTGAGAATTAAAACCCAACAGTCCTAAGACCACTGTTATCTTTACATTACTATTTCCTGTGAGCATCTTTCTCCCATTACCAACTATTAATTTCCTACATGCTAAATTTCTATAAGGGAGTGGAGGTACTGTTCAATTCTACTGCCAATTTTTCTACTTTTCACCCACTATTGTATTGCTTATCTTGCCTATTATTACACATCATGCAATCATTTAACAAATATTCACTAAGCACCTCAAATTGTCATAAGTACTATAGATACAGCAGTGTACAAAGGCCTTACATTCTAAGGTAAAAGCCAATAAACTACTAAGGTAATTTCAGTAAGTGAATGAAGAAACTAAACAGTGAGGTGCGGTGGACAGTGAGTACATGGAAGCGAGGCTATTTGAGATTGTGGGATCAGAGAAAGCTTCCCCAGGACAGTGACATTTGCCTAAAGAACTGAGGGAAGAATGTTTCAGACAGAGAAATCAGCAAGTAGAGGAGCTGTAAGGAGGACACTACCTTGACGTGGAATGGCTAGACCAAGGAAAGACTAAGGAAAGGGGCATATGGAGAAACTGGAGAGCTAAATAGTGGCCAAATTACATGAATGGAAGACCTAGGAAGAGTCTGGATTTTTATTCTAAGTTAGATGAGAAGCCATTAGAGGGTTGTAGGCAAGGAGAGGACGTTAAAATGATAACTCTGGCTGCATACTGAAAATAGGTTGTTAGGAGTTGAGGTGAAACGTGACATCAGAAGATTAAAACAGGAAATGACTGCAGTAACTTGGGAGGAGATGATGGTGACTTACGAGGAAAGTAGCAGTGGTGAAGTTGAGAAGGGCACAGATTCTGAACATACTTGTCGAACAGTCAACAAGATTTTTTCATGAATAGGATACAGAAGTGAAGGAAAGAGAAATTGAAGATGAGTCCTAAATTTCCTCTTCTGTGTTAACAGCTTTTCTTTTATGATGCTTCTCATGCATCTGAGGATAATTAACTTGCTCACAGTAAATAATTATTGTAACGTAATATAGTACTGTTTGTCAATTAATGATCCCAGCCCATAAATTCTTTTAAAGTTATTGTTTTTATCAAATTGTCAAAAAAAATCATTTATGCTCATAAGATGAATCAGAAACTTAATAACATAGCTTTCTATACTTTGAAGGTAGAACTAATTAGTAACTAGGCAATTGCTCTCTGAACTTTTGAAAAAATTCTCCAAATGAAATTCCATTCTAGTTAGGCATCCTTTTCTTTGTTAGTTTATTATGACTCTATGGGTTTCTAATACAGTTTTTAAAATTTGATTTATTTATGCCTCACTCATTTCTAAAATTAATTTGAGGAGCTTCATTCTAGCTATAATTTCTACTCCTAGCTGCATCTACTCTGGCAATTCCCCTCCCCACTCAATGCAAACACACTTTAATTACTTCTGATTTTGACCTGAGCTATTAATCATCTAACTAAAAATAACATTCTCTCAAATATTTTAGTTTCTTGTATGTTACCGTACCTCTTCTCCTGATCCTATTTACACTTTACTTTGTCTAACTAAGCTAATGATTATGACTTTGACTAAATTTCCCAAAGAATCAACTACTGACATTTTGCTTATTTCTGCTTAATCTTATATATAATATTTTCCCTATTTGAACACTTATATTTCCATATTTCTTTTCTTTTTCTTTCTAATATAGACATTTAAGAAAATTTTTAAAATACAAATTTAGCAAAAGCTCATGAAAATATAACTACATCATTATAAAGTTTATTGAATTTAAGGCATCCCCTTGTTGTCTATAGATTTCTCCCTTGCTTTACACGTGTGGAATTTTAATTTTCATGTGGTTATCCATTTTTTAATTTTTGTTATATTAGTTTTGCTATACTATGTTCTGATGACTGGAACCAAAACTTTTTGTATGTGTGTATGTATATATGTATGTATTTATTATTTCAATGGGTTTTTGGGAAACAGGTTGTGTTTGGTTACATGAGTAAGTTCTTCAGTGGTAATTTCTGAGGTTTTGGTGCACCCATCACTCAAGCAGTGTACATAGTACCCAATGTGTAAATCTTTTATCCCTAACTCCCTTCTCACTATTTCTCCTCAGTACCCAAAGTCCACTGTATCATTCTTATACCTTTGCATCCTCATATGAGTGAGAATATTACATTTTTATATTATGTACAGATATTTTTGTCTAAGTTTTATGATCAATATTTTCATGAAAGATATGTGTGTATTTGAAAACATATTCCTTTTTCAGGATGAGTTCATGACCTTTGCAGGGACATGAATGAAGCTGGAAACCATCATTCTCAGCAAACTAACACAAGAATAGAAAACGAAACACCACATGTTCTCACTCGTAAGTGGGAGCTGAACAATGAAAACATATGGACAGAGGGAGGGGAACATTACATACCAGGGCCTGTCGGGGGTGGTGGCAGGGTAGGGGAGGAATAGCATTAGGAGAAATACCTAATGTAGATGATGTGTTGATGGGTGCAGCAAACCACCATGGCATGTATATACCTATGTAAAAAACCTCCACGTTCTGCACATGTATCCCAGAACTTAAAGTATAAGAAAAATAAATAAATAGAAACTATATTCCTTTTTCCTAGCATTTAGTTTCTTATGCCGCTTAAATCTTGTTTTTCATACTATTCAACTGAATTATTTGGTAATTCCTTACTTGATCTATGGTTTTCTAAGAATGGCAGGGTGCAAGCTACAGTCACAATTATATTTAAACAAACAAAACTGTATATTTTATCTAATTCCTGATTGTCAGTAGATTCTGGAAAGAGCACTGCTACAACTGAGCACGTCACTGACATATTGTTCTATGTGTTTCATTCACTAAGGATCTTCCATCGTAAAAAGCAAAGCTAGTTTTGCTAGATATCATAACAAAGTGTATTAGTCCCACTGTTTTTGTTTGGTTTGTTTCTTCCCTCCTAAACTCTTATACTTCCTCCAAAAGCAAGAAGTATAAGAGCTTAGGAGGAAAGAAACATATTCCTTACACTTAACAAAAAGCAAGGTATAAAGTCATTCTTACTCTTGTGTGTCTTTAAATTTTGTCTTTTTACCTAGGTAGCTTGTAAGAGCCTGTCTTTGCAATGATGATTAAACACTTCATAAATTTAAATATCTAAGCATTGTCATTTCAGGGCGTCTCTTGGATGATACTCTGGGAATCTTCTAAAAATCCATCTTGAGAAATGTTACCTAAACCAAAAAATGTGATACAGAAACCACGATCAAAGAAATGAAGACATGTATAAATGAATGAATATATCTTTCCCATTGTTATATGCAGCTTGGATTTCCTGGTGCCTTTTCAATATTATTTCATTTTTTTAGATTTTTTTTTTGTTTTTTTTTGCTTTCGGCATTTTAATTTGGTTGTGCTATGTTCCTCTATCTTCCGCATCAATGAGTCTTTGCTCTGGGGCATCAGTTCTGCTCTTTACAGCCTCCACTGAAAATTTTACAGGTTCTCTGCTGAATTCACAAGTTTAACAATTTTCTGAAATGGATGTAACTTACATTTGTGAAGTTGTTCTTTCAGCTTCTGTCACTTTCAGTGCAGTTAAATCAACCTTATCATGCCAGCTTCAGGTGGCACTGCTTCCATGATCTTGCCACCTTGGCTGTCCTCTCCAATAAAGTAAAATGTTTAAGTTTGAGCTGAGATTTGGTTTTGTTTTTCATATTTCTGCTCTTTAAAGCTTATCTCAATTGGGAACAATGAGTATTTCAGAGGCTTTGTTTTGGGTTGCTGTTGCTGAATTAGTTTACATGAGGGTCCTTGTAGTGTTATTAGTTAAGGGTACTTAGATATTCAATAATCTTTTAAACAAGATAACCCTCATTTTCCGTTTCAACTCTGTTTTTCCAAGTCTTGTAAACTTATTACTCTGATTTTTTAAGTCTCTCTTACCTAACACTTAAATCTATTTTTGAATAAGAGAAAAGTATCAGCAACATCTTTAATTCTATTAGGGTTAATTTGGCTGGTCTGAGTTCTAAATAGAGTCTACATACATTTCTCGAGAAGACACACTTCTCAGGTTGTTTGAAAACCGATTATTTGTAGGGTGGTGCTAAATTATCACCACACAATCACTTGCTAGTCACAAGGAAGAAAATCACCTTTACAAGCAAAGGACCAGGCAATCACCAGCCAAACCACTGATGGCCTTCAGTATGACCAAATATTCCAATGCAAAGCACTATGAAGCATAGTTGCATCACCTGTAAAATATCCTTCCCAAAATTTAACTTCTATTTACAGACATATAGAAACAAGTTAGAAATATCATGAAGAAGCAATCAAGTAAATCCATAATCTACAATGTGGATTATATGTACATATGTACTCAACAAGTCAATGACAAGTTTTAAAACAAACAAAACAAAAGAGAGGGAGGCACTGTTCTAAAGACAAAAGGGCTTTAGGGATGTAAGGACCAAATGCAATGTGTGGATCATGAAGTATCCTAATTTAAACAGGCCAACTGTAAAACTGCTGACATAAGGAAATCTGAATATAGACAGAATATTTAATTTTAAGAAATTACTGAGTTTCCTTAGGCATAATGTTATGATTATGGAAAAAAATGATACTACTTTCTCAAATGCATACTAAAGTTGATGGAGTTCAGGACATATCATTCCAAAATATGACTCGAGGAGACTAGACTATGCCACCCCAAATATGCCTCTTTAGCATAATTCTCCACCTCTTGGAGAATTATTCATTCCGTATCTCCCAGGTATACAGGAAGTAAACATGTTAATAAACTTCCGTTTCTCTCTTGTCAGTCTGTCTTTTAATACAGGGGTTCATCTCAACTAAGAACTATGAAGCATAGAGAGAAAATTATTTTTCCTCCCTATAAAGCAATTAGGGGTGAAATGCCCTGATATCTGGGCTTTATATCAAAATATTGCTGGGAAAAACAGAGATGGGATAGATGAAGCAAGTGTACAAAAGGATTATACTGTTGAATATCAGTGAGTGAAAAATAGGGGCTTATTAAGCTTTCAAATTATTTGCTATCTTGACGTGTGTTTTAAATATTTATAATAATGGTAAACTAAAAGTTAAAAACAAAAAACTTTTTCCACTGTCTTCCATTCTCCTCTAACATTTTTGCATTCCTATAACTTCACCCCTGATTTTACGACTATGTTTTTAGATCTAAATAGCTTATGAGAGGTTTAAATGTTTCTCCTGGAAAATGAAACTAGTCTCTTTACTACCACCTCTATTTCCAACTCTCTTCCTTAATTTCTAAAAGCAAGCATATACTTTTCAGAAGGCCTAAGGAGTTGGGTGTCAATGACCCTAATCCAAAGACTCACTATGCAACAGATTTAACAGAAATTGATGAGATTAGTGGGTAACTACTTTAAAAGACACAAAAGAAATACAAGGATAATGCCTACATGGCTATTTAGTAACAGAACAAAAACTCTATAAAGGAAATCCCTAAGTCACTTCAGCATTCCTTACTGCCTATGTATATCTATGTTTCTTGAATTCTCTGTTGAACTAGTTATAACATATTATGGGTCACTCATTAATGAGTTAAATAAAATCTCAGAGATGTGTTCATTTTATATTTGAATGATTCATGATTTCACCATTTAAAAAATTATCCTTTAATTCATTTCATTTCCTTTCACAAACACTGCAATGGAAATTGGAGTCTTAGTTTTTGAAGTGTTCTAAAGTAATTAAGTATAAATAACAGAAGTAAATAATTTAAAGTAAATAAATATAGAATATTAAAAATTAAGGCCACCTTGACATAGGGCAATTATCCTCTGGAATGATAAAATAATTAGGAAAGGTCTTCAAGCAAACCTATGAAAACATTTTATAATCAAACACTCCTAACATATGAACATGATAAAAATCCTATCATTTGCAACAATATGGATATATCTGGAGGACATCATGCTAAGTGAAATGAGCCAGGTACAGAAAGAAAAATACTATATGGTCTCACTTATATGTGGAATCTAAAAAAGTCCAACTCAGAGAAATTGCAAGTAGAATAATGATTACCATAGCCTGGGGATGGGGGAATAGGAATGGGGAGGTATTGGTCAAAAAGTACAAAGTTTCACCAGCCTGGGCAACATGGCAAGATCACATCTCTACAAAACGCTAAAAAAAAAAAAAAAAAAAAAAAAAAAAAAAAGGAAAGAGAGAGAGAGAGAGAACGAAAAGAAAAGAAATGAAAAAACAGGCATCGTGGCATATCCCTACGCCCTAGCTACTCTGGAGGCTGAGGTGGGAGAATCGCTTTAGCCCAGGAATTCAAAGCTACAGTGAACTATGATCACACCGCTGCACTCCAGCCTGGGGGACAAAGCTAGAGACAGATGAACAGACAGATAAATAGATAAATAAATGAATATTAAAAAGTATAACGTTTCAGTTAGGAGAAATAACTTCTGGAGATCTACTGTACAGCACTGTTACTATAGTTAATAAAAATGTACTGTATACTTGAAAATTGCTCAGAGAATAGATTTTAAACATTCTTGCCACAAAGAATAAGCATGTGAGGTGATGAATATGTTAACTGGCTTGATTTAACCATTACACAATGTGTACATATACTGAAACATCACACTGGACTCCATAAATATATACAATTTAAGAAATTAAAAAATAAACACTTGCATTAAAAAAATAACTAGCTATATTTATTCCCAGTAACAACTAAAGTATTTACGAAACAACTGCTAATATACATCAGTACTCTGGCAGGCACTACATATCAAGTAAAACAGCAACTACTTTTTCACAAAAAAATAAAAGTAAGTTTTTTTAAAAAAAGAAAAAAATGGAAAAAATTAATGCCAGAGAGTTTTCATGATTGGATTAAAAGCTTTCTTTGAAAACAGAAAGGAAGACATTTCAAGGGGAAAAAAAATCACCTCTATATTTTTAGCATGTTTTTCTAAAAATATCATTACTTTCCCTTTTCCCCTCAAAAGCAATTTTTTTCTAATAGCCCATTCATTTCAGCTTCAAATAGATACACATCACATGTACCATAATGTTTTTTTTAAGGGTTTAGACAATGTTACTGTCAGGCTTCCTGGCTTTATATGATTCAGAGGCCAATTCAATTACAGTAGCTGCTATGATATTTGCCTTCCTCAACACTCTCTATGTCAGACAAAATGAAATTCTGTAAGGTGTACAGTGTATGTTTGTGTACATTGGCCAACAACGACATTTCACTTCAATGTTAAACACTCTCATATTTTCTGGTCATGAGATGTAAAATATTAATGATTTATTCATTTACTTTGTCCAATTATAAATGCATAAGAATGATTTACACATGAGTCCAAATCCCTAGCTTCCTGAAAGTGTAAAGGATACTAAATAAAATGAGATTAATATGAATATAGCCATCAAGTGATTCTCATATCTAAAAATTGAATGAAGTGAATTTGATAAAGATTTTTCAAGTTTCTGAATAAAACTGGCATTGAAAGCTCTAAAACATTTAAAAAAATATCCTATTCAAATTATGATTATAAATGTAACCCTAAACAATGAATAAGTTAAAATTAAATATTTTTCCTATATGTTCTATCATTCTCCATACCCTTCATCCAATGAAGAGGGGATGGTAGAAACAGCATTGATAAATGGAGAATAAGAAATCCAGTTCTAAATGCTTTCAGTTTTAAAATAAATATTTGAAGCAGATTTCTCTTATTCATATCTAATCATGTTTTATAACAATCCTTATAGAAAAAAGTTAAATAAGGTGTCTCTTTCAAGGGCAAATTATAATATATATATAAAGTGTGAACAGGGTAACTATAATTTTAAAATTGTTATACTATTAAACATCAACAAATTGATACAACATCTGCTCTTCATTTTTTCAGCCGAGTTGTTATGATAATCAAAATATATAGAATATGTGTTTAACTGATTATTTCAAGTACATAAAATTATAACATATCAGCTTATTAACAACAAATAATATTACTACAAACCTGTATTTATCCTTTTTAAATGTTAGTACATCACAAGATTATATTTAACCAGGCAATCTACATGTTTTATCTTGAAATTCACATTTAAAAAAATGCAAATGTGAAAAAAGGTTTGCTTTTTTTTCTAATGTGAGGTGTTATCTTGACTTAAAAACAAAGCAAAAAAGGAACCGATCTATTTTCTGAACAATACACTATGCTAAAATGATCCAAAACTATATTATTGCACTGCTTTGTAGGTCACATCCTTTTCAAACATAAGCGACCCTGTCACTCCTCCAGTCCTCTGCTCAAATCCCTCCACTAGAGTCCCATCTCTGTGAACAAAAGCCAAAGTCCCTACAGGGGCGATAAGGCCCACGCCCTCCCCATTCCCTTGCTCACCCCATTAAACCCACACTGGTTTTCTTGTTGTTGCTCCTGCCCCATGGCCTTGAACCCTTCCCCAAGACAGCCACAAGCCTGGCTCCTTCACTTATTTCAAGTCTGTATTCAAGTATCAGCTTTTCAGTCAAACCTTCTCTGGTTGATGACTGACCTCATTTTACACTGGTATTCCAGCACCCCTCCCATCTCTGCTCACACATAACTGTCTACTAAGGACTCATGTGTTCCTATAAAATTCATATTTTGAAGTCCCAACCTCCACTGTAACTATATTTGGAAATAAGGCCTTAAAGGAAGTGACTAAGGTTTAATGAGGTCTTAAGGGTGGGGTCCTGATCCAACAGGATTAGTAGTTTTATGAGAAGAGACATGAGAGAGCTGTCTCTCCCTCTCCTTTGCTCCCTACTCCTGCCGCCAGTACCGAATTTACTGTCTGTCTCCCTTTATTGCAGAATAAGCTTCGTGAGGACAGGGATTTTTGTCTATTCATATCACCTACAACCTGGCATATAACAGATGATCAATAAATATTTGTTGAATGCATAAAGTATATATTTAAAACATCTTAAAAGTTGATAAGCTACAGTAAGAAACAATATATTTTTGTGACGCTATTCAAAGGATCTAATAAGAAATAAAAATACACAATCTTCAATAAGCTAAAGTTTAAAAATCAAATGATCAAAATTTGTGTTGTAATCACAGAATCCTACTTTCTTGGTTCTCCTTCTATGAATCTGACCCAACACAGGCTCTGTCTTCCTCTCACCCATAAATGTGGAAAATATGGAATACTGTTACTTTGAACTTTTTCTCTAATCACTTCCTACATGAACTCATCCATTCTCATTGCTTCAACTATCGCTTTTTTTTTAAGATGACTCTGAAACTCTGAAATCTTCATCTCTGGCCTGGACTTGTCTGTGCACTCTAGTGCTATATTCACAACTGCCTTTGAGGGGAACATCACTTCACCAAACTGCTAGAGATGTCGAAGGGCAGAATCCTTACATAGAACATAATGTACTCACTTGAGTAGAAAAAAAATGCTACATAAAATATAATTTTAAAATGTAGTAGTAGTATAAAGACTCACTTAATTCTATATACTGTCTGAGAAACTGCCTTCTTTCATTATAGAAATTAGACTATGATAATAGGGAATTCCAATCTTTGAGTTATGACTGTGTATTCTAATTAACAATATACCTGTGTACTAACAGTTTCACTTCAACCACTCAGTTATTCCCAATATTGCAATAAAGTTTTATTACCTTCAAATTGAATTTAATCACTTGGGGTGGGGAATATAAGAAATTATATGAGGTTTTCAAATTAAGTTTCTGAACTAGGATAGTTTATTTTTAGAAGAAAAATGTCTCATGTCTTTGTCTTCATCACTGACTCCCAAATAACATTTGTTTCTTTAGCCATTTTTCTTCCTACTCACTAATCAATTCATTATTAAAGACTTCTCTAAAGCACAGATTTTACCTCTCCAAAAAAGCTCAGTAATTTGATGATGAAATGACAATTCAGAATTTAGAAGTCTTCACATTAAAAGTTGGCTAACAGAATTCATTATCCAATTTAAACGAACCACATATTTTTAGAATTTCATTGAGCAAAAAGAAAAAGAAAAAAAATCCAGGAGAAAATTATACTGTTACTATGCCATTAGAGATAGGCAGACCTTCCAGGGTGCAATAAAGTCTCTGGGGCCTTGGATAGCATGAAGAAACCTCTTATAGTCAGTGATCCTCAGTACCAATCAGTTACTGATGAAATACATGATGTCCCACGCCTATACTACCCTTTTAAGAGGAATAATTACTACATATTATATCAGGTAAATTTCACTGCTATTTCTTTCTCAAATATTTTTTCTTCAAGTTAAGAATATAAATTAAATCTAGTTAAGATAGGTGCTGATATAGACTGAATGCCTGTGTCCCCCCAGAATTCATATGTTGAAATTCCAGGTCCCAATGTGATGGCATCAGTAGGTGAGGGCCTTTGGGAGGCGATTAGGTCATAAGGGTGGAACCCTCATAAATGGGTTAGTGCCCTTATATAAGAGGCTATTGAGAACTCTCTTGCCCCTTTTAGCATGTGAGGTTATAAGGAGAAGATGGACGTTTATAAGCTGGGAAGTGGGCCCTCACCACACATCAAATCTGTTGGAAACTGGATCTAAGACGTCAGAGCCTCCCCAACTGTGAGAAGTAAGTTTCTGTTGTTCATAAGCCACCCAGGCTATGGTATTTTGTTATAACAACCTGAACAAACTAAAATAGGTGTTAAGAAGCCATGCTCAACTGTCCTCAATGCTCACAAAAGGCACAAAGTATGCCTAAACTACCAACAAATCCTGTCATCACTCCTCTCAAAAAATATCCAGAATCTGACCAATGCTCTCTCCCTTTTCTGCTACCAGATATCTTGGTCCAAGCCACCGTCATCTGTTACCAGGATTATGATAAGAGTCTCCTAAATAATTTCCCTGACTCCATCATTGCCCCACTACAGTCTGCTCCATGCCAGTGATCACAATAAAACATTAGTCAAATCAAGTCACTCCTCTGATCAATATCCTCGACTAGCTTTCCCATCACTTGAAGTGAAAGTCAAGTTCTTACAATGGCTTAGAAGAACCTTCGTGGTCTGGTCCCCCTTCACCTCATCTTAAACTGTTCTTCCTCTCTTTTACTCCCTTCAGCCCCAATGTCTTCCTTGCTACTCCTTGAACACATCAAACACACTCTCACTTCAGGTCCTCTGCGTCAGCAGCTTCCTCAGCCTGAAAGGCTCCCTCTCCCTCTAGACAGCTACAGGACTTGTTCCCGTGCTTCCTTCCAGACTCTGATCAGTGAGGCCTTCCTTGACAACAGAACATAGACTAGTACCCCTTCTCTGCTGCCTGCCCTTCTCTAATACTTTTCACCTGCTTTATTTTTTCCCAAAGTGCTTATTATTGCTTGGCATACTGTATGTTTGTTTCTTATTTGCTTTACTTAACTAGAACGTTAATTCTAAGAGAACAGACTGTTGTGTTCTTTGTTCATTCCCTAGCAAGAGAATATAGAGTAGTAGATTATCAATAAGTATCAATAAATATTGATAAAATGAATGAATGGATAAATCTTGCACTAGTTTCTTATCCCAAACTAGATTCAGATTCATCTTCCTTCAAACTGCATACCACTAAATTTTTATTTTTCTTAGAATAAATCACATCCTTGTATTAAAAATCATTTTGTATGTATCTTAGCATCCTGTAAATATCAATAACGATGTCTTATTCCTCTTTGTATACCCCACATCTAGCATCATTTCTTTCTTTCTTTTAAGAGGTACTCAATATTTGTTCATTTGTTGGGCTGAATTTGAAGTCATACTAAAAAAGACTTCTTTTTTTTTTTGAGACAGAGTCTCACTCTGTCACCTAGACAGGAGTGCAATGGCGCGATCTCGGCTCACTGCAACCTCTGCCTTCAGGGTTCAAGTGATTCTCCTGCCACAGCCTCCTGAGTGGCTATTACAGGCGCACACCACCATGCCTAGCTAATTTTTGTATTTTTAGTAGAAACGCGGTTTCGCCAGTTGGCCAGGCTGGTCTCAAACTCCTGACCTCAGGTGATTCACTCACCTTGGCCTCCCAAAGTGCTAGGACTACAGGCATGAGAAAGATATTTCTATAATATACCTGGCTCTATTGTGCTATCCATTAGCACATGGCCCAGTACCAATTCTTAAATTGCTAAAAAAAAAATGTGCTGCTTTCATAACAACCCACCAAAATTTAATACGAGTGAGATAGAAAAGGGCGTGTAAGCTGGCTCAGAGATGCCTAATATCCATTTTGTACTGATATGGAAACCATGAAACACATCGGGAATGATGTCAACAAATCAAAAGACTTTCAGAGGATACTGAAAACTACTTGGAAGAAAGCTGCCTCAGCTTGACCTACTAATGAATTCTACAAAAAGAAAAGCCAGAGAGCAAATGGTTCCCTCTTATCTTTATAAAAAAAAAAAACCAGAAACAAACTAACATGAAGAGATTTTTCCTAAAAAAAAAAAACAAAAACAAATTCCAACATCACTACTACAATTAATATCCACTTGACCCAAAACTTTTACACAACTCATTAACTGGTATTTTTAACAAAAAGCTTAAATAACCAAGGAAAGATTAAATTATCATCAATGTTTAAAAAACGTAATATGCCTTGAGTTTTAAACTTTCATCAAGTCAGTTAAAATTAGAGTCTCATATTAAAGGGGTTAAACCTTTACTAGTAAGAAAAGTCAACCATACACAGTAATTTATTCTCTAAGACTTGTGGACAAGCAGAATTTTGCTTTTCAGTCAAACTTTTTGAAAACTAATCATCCATAATTATAGTCATCAAAACAGTTAATAGACTAGAACTCTTCTTACAAAGCAAAAGAAGTGACAGCATTACAAATAAATGATACGGTAAAAATAACATCCTTCCTTCTGTGGTGTCAACTCACCTGAGGTATAAGTCTATCCAAGTGCTCAACTCGATTGCCATGAGAAGGGTGTGTAGATAACCATTCTGGCATCTTGGGTTGCCCATGCAGGCTATCAACAAACTCCATTTGCTGCCAAAACACTGAACTGGCTCTTATGTCCACACAAGCCTAAAACCAAAATTAGTAAAGCCACACAATGAGCTCAGTTTTGAGAATATTTTCTTAAAAACATGACTTTATGTCACCACATGCTTTAAAATCATTTTCTATCATCATTTTAATAAAAGTAGAACATAATCATTGCTTAGAAAAAGACCCACCTCAAACAATATGATATCACAGTACAGAAATAAGAGAATGCCTGCCCTCCTCACATACAACATTCATAATAATCCTGCTCCCCAAAGATAACCCACTATTTTCAGTATGATGGATATAAAGAACATATATTAAGGGTAAAATATTATACACAAATTAAAAATTTGTTTTCATAAAAATAAGGTTTTTAAAATATAACCTATTAAAACATTAAAAAACTTTACTTCTATGCCACTAGATCAGAAAAAAAACTTCAAATAAACTTAAAAGAAGACATTTTTATTGTGTACATCAATTTACCCACTTTTCTCAATGTATATGGAGAATATACTTAATTCATATTATACCTTATAAAATACAATACCTTGTAAAAGTACAATATAAAAGTACATTAGTACTTTTTAGAAGACTATATGTAGATTTTGTGCATGTGTATGCACAATTCCATCATACGCTCAAATATATATACCCAGACATATATAATTGTATATGCCCAGAACATATCTGGGAAGCTATTTAAGAAATGTTTAATAGTAGCTACCCTAAGAATGTACCTGAGGTATTTGATAGTGGAGAGGGAGCAGGACTTTTATTAAAATATATTAATTTAAATATATTAAAATACATTATTGTATAATTAAAATTATTTTAAAATCCTCCATAAGGTGGATTATTAATATTTTATTAATTTGTTCAATTTATTCACATTTCTTAACTTATTCTTTCTATAAGACGTAACTGGAAAACAAGTAATTATATTTCCCAACCATTTTACTTTTGATTAAAACTAAGAAAAATATATATGTATTATATTAACTAAAATGTTCCCTCAAAAACGCTTATAATAATGTAATTGTGAAATCACAAAGGCAAATATATTAATAGAACACTGCATGCTAGTCAACAACCATCCTACATAATTTCTTAACAAATACCATTAAAACATTTCCAAATGTTAGCAAAATAAATAAAGAAGTTTTAAATGCAAGTAAATCTTATTAAATATTTAAAGAAATATAATTCTTTAAGATCTCTGAGTATTTTAAGTTGAAAAGAAGTCAAGGTACTTTATACACTGCTGCAAAGATATGGATATACATATTTATATGTATATAAACAGGAATATACAAGATAAATGTATATCACAAACATAAATATGATTCATGTTTGTACACATAAGTACAAATCTATATATGCAAGATGTGTGTGTGCTTATGTATAAAATATGTTTGTAACATAACTACCTACACAGAAATAATTATTTGATGTTGAATTAGAAATACACAGGGGAATATGCACCTCAATAATAGGTAATCACATTCACAATAAAAATACAAGCTGAGAGTAACAAGTATTCTTCTAAAATAATCCATTAAAATATAAAATCATTTGAAAGAATTCTAACACAAACAAAAAAACCCTCTGAAAACTGGAAGATAAACATTTCAATGGACTACAAATTCATGAATTATCTAATATGAAGTCTATCTGCTATATAAGCAAAAAGCATACTTATCTAATTTTTTAAGCCTAAAACTGTTAATCAAAAGACAAAACATTTCCTTATTCAATCTCTAAGTAACACAGTTGAAGGAAATCTTTAAAGCAATATTTGATATGCAGAAATAGAAAAAGAAATTAATTATCCCAACAGACTAGAAAGTATTCCAAACTAAAAATATTAAAAAGGGACTTGAGATGTCTACTTTAATGTTAAGATAAGAGTGTTGAGTTTGTCTATATTTCTCAAACCCAGTTCAAAGACCCATTAAAGTCAGATAATTGTGTTTCCAAAATGAGTATCTGATTTACATTTTTCCAACTTAGGAAAAATAAGTAACAGGGTGGACATCAGCAAGATGGAAAAATAGGAAGCCCTGAACCCTCCTTCCCCATATGAACACTCTGATTCAAAAATAATATACAAATTCCCTTTGTGAGAAATCCTGAAACTAGGTGCAATGCTCTGCACCTGCACAAGTATGAAACAAGCCACATCAAACCTCGTAAAAAATTGGAGATACCCTCTCACCATAATCTCCAAGAGCTATTATGTACCTCCGATATGGCACCACATGATCATAAGAACACCTGCAGCTCCCCACCACTCCTTAAGGAAGGAAAAAGTTGGCTTGTATATCTAACATTCCAACTTTTCTAAGAGCTGCCCTAGGAACTGGCTTTTGTCTTGCCACCCTTGTAGCACTGATGGAATCTAGAACACTCTAGATGACAGGGGGCCAGTAATAACAGCAACAGCAGTTTGAATAAGCACACAAGCAGTTGCCATACTCTCTCCCTAAGGTTCAGCATCAAGTGAGTTGGAGAAAAACTCCAAAGCCCAGCCTCTCCCAGGGCAGGGATGGGGGAGAAACGGTAGATCACATGTCCAACACTCTAACATTTCTGAGGGCTGCCCAAGGGACTGGCTTCTGTCTCATCTGCCTTGGAGCACTGATAGGACACAGCATATGGACCAGATGGACCAGATATGACCCTAGATGCCTAGGGACTGCTAAGAACAAAAATAGCAGTTTGTACTAGCATGAAAGTTTGAGAGATTCTCAGAATCTCTGCTGTGCTGACTAGTGAAGATCTTCTCCCGTACAAAGAGTCTGTAAAGACTAAGAGAGGTTGCTGTTTTTTCCTAATGTGTAGATATCAACGATAAGAGTCAAAAAATAAACAGAAAAATATGTAACAAAAGAACAAGATAAATCTTCAGAAACTGACCCTAATGAAAGGGAAATATATTATTTATCTGACAAGAGAATTCAAAATAACCTTCATAAAGACACTCAATGAGGTCAGAACAACGCATGAACAATGTCAGAATTTCAACAAAGACTCAGAAAATGTAAAAAAGTACCAAACAGAAATTCTGAAGCATACTCTCAAACAACACACTCCTGAACAGCCTATGGGTCAAAGGAAAAAAAGAAAGGAAAATCATCTTAAGACAAATGAAAATGAAAACACAATATAACAAAACCGATGGGCTACAGCAAAAGCGGTTCTAAGAGGATAGTTTATAGTGATAAACACCTACATTTTATAAAAGAAGAAAGAAAACAAATAAACAACCTAATCTTATACCTGTAGGAACTGAAAAAAAAAAGAAGCCCAAAGTTAGCAGAAGGAAGGAAATAATAAAGATTGAAACAGAAATAAAGGCGAGAATTTAAAAAATAGGAAAAAACTTGAAACTAAGAGCTTTTTGGAAAAAATTTACAAAACTGACAAATCTTCAGAGTAATTAAGAAAAAAGAAGATTTAAGTCAACAAAATCAGAAATGAAAGAGGACACATTACAACATACCATTATAACTGATACCATACAAAGGATCATTAAGAGACTAATCTGAACAATTTTCCTCCCACAAATTGGATAACTTAGAAGAAATGGATAAACTCCAAGAAATATATAACCCACCAAGACTGAATAATAAAAAAACAGAAAATATGGACAGATCTATAACTAATGGAATTGAATCAATAATAAAAAAACCTCCCAACAAAGAAAAGCCCAGAACCAGATGACTTCACTGGTGAATGCTACCAAAAACATTTAAAGAATTAATGTCAATCACTCTCAAACTCTTCCAAAAAATTGAGGAGGGAAAACTTCCAAACTTATTCTATGAGGCCAGCATTAACCTGATACCTATGCCAAAGACAATAGCAAAAAAAATTACAGGCCAATATCCCTGATGAACATAAATGCAAAAATTCTTAACAAAATACTAGCAAACCAAATTCAAGAGCACATTAAAAGGAATCACACCTTATGACCAAGGAGGATTTTTTTTCCTGGTAATCAAGAATGGTTCAACACACAAAAATCAATTAATGTATTAATGTCATACACCACAGTAACAGAATAAAAAATCACATGATCATCTCTATAGATGTAGAAAAATCACTTGACAAAATTAAACACTCTTTCATGATAAAAACTCTCGAATACTAGAAATAGAAAAAAAATTATCTCAAGATAATTATGGTTATATATGAAAAGTCCACAGCTAGCATCACATTTCATAGTGAAAAACAAAATTTTTTTCCTCTAAGTGCAGGAACAAGGCAAGGATGTCCAATCTTGCCACTTCTATTCAACATAGCACTGGAAGTCCTAGCCAGGGCAATTAGGCAAGAGAAAGAAATAAAAGGCATTGAAATCAGAAAGAAAGAAATAAAATGATTTATCTTTTCAGGTGATATAATCTTATAAGTAGAAAACTAAAGACTCCACACACACAAAAACCCTGCTAGAACTAACAAAGTCAATAAAGTTAGGGTACAAAAATCAGCATACAAAAATCAGTTATGTTCCACACACTAACAACAAACTATCCAAACAGGAAATTAAGAAAATATTCCACTTACAAAAACATTAAAAAGAATAAAATACTTATTAAACCAAACTAAGGAGGTGAAAGGCTTATACACTAAAAACTATTTTTAAAAACTGATGAAAGAAATTAAAGACAACTCCAATAAATGGAAAGACATCCCATGTTCATGGATTGTAAGACTTAATATTGTTAAAATATCCATACTACCCAAGGTGATCTACAGATTCAATGAGATCTCTATGAAAATCCCATTGCCATTTTTCTTATAGAAACAGAAAAAACAATCCTAAAATTCATATGGAACCACAAATGACCCAAAATAGCCAAAGCAATCTTCAAGATGAGGAAGACTAGATGCATCATGCTTCCTGATTTCAAAATATATTGCAAAGCTACAGTAATTGAAACAGTATAGTATTTGCATAAAGACAACCACTCAGTCAACAGAAAATAACAGAGAACTCGAAGTTAAGCCCACACAAATACAGATCTTTAACAAGGCTACCAAAAATACACAATGGGAGGCCAGGCATAGTGGCTCATATCTGTGATCCCAGCACTTTAGGAGGCTGAGGCACATGGATTGCGTGAGACCAGAAGTCCAAGACCAACCTGGGCAATATGGTGAAATCGTCTCTACAAAAAATTAGCCAGGTGTGGTGGTACATGCCTGTGGACCAGGAGGCTGAGGTAGGAGGATCACCTGAGCCTGGGAAGTCGAGGCTGCATTAAGCTGTGAGCATGCCCTGTACCCCAGCCTGGATGACAGAGCAAAACCCTACTCAAAAACACACACATGCATACACACAAACACACACACACCCTTCACAATGAAGAAACAGCAGTTTCTTCAACAAATGGTGCAAGAAAAACTGAATATCCACATGCAAAAGAATGAAAGTGGACCCTTATCTTACACTACATACAAAAACCTACTAAAAATGGATTAAAGATGTAAACATAAGATCTAAAACTATAAAACTCCTAGAGGAAAATATAAGGGAAAAGTTTCATGACTTTGGTCTTGGCAATGATTTTGTAAATATGACACCAAAAATACAGAAAATGGAAGGCAAAAATAGACGAGTGGAACTACATCAAACCAAAAAGCTCTGCACAGTAAAGGAAACAGAGTGAAAAGGCAATCTATGGAATGGGAAAAACCATTTGTATACCAAATATCTAATAAAGAGTTAATTTCTAAAATACATAAGGAATTTCTACAACTCAATAGCAAAAAAACTAAAAACCCAATTTAAAAATGGGCAAAGGGGGAGAAGATCCAAGATGGCCAAATAGAAACAGCTCTGAATTGCAGTTCCCAGTGAAAACGCAGAGGGTGAGTGATCAACACATTTCCAAATGAATTTATACTGCCCACAGACCAGGAGATTCCTGGGCGGAAAAGCGCCATGAGTCTCCAGCATGGCTGTTTTAGCTGGTGCAGCGGGACTCCGCACAAAAACTCACACAAATCTGAGCGCAGCTTCAACTGGCGCGTGGAACGCCTGGGAGACAGAGTCGACCATTGAACTGAAAAAAAGGGGGCTGCAACAGGGAGCCAGGTGATCTGGCTTGGCCGGTCCCACCCCCACAAAGACCAGCAATCTGAAACGCTCTAGACTGAGAGTTTCACAGCAAGCACAGCTGGACACGGGACAGTCCAGCTCTCTGGGGGGAAGGGCATCCGACATTACCGAGGCAGTCCACCACTACCGAGGCAATCCACCATTACCAAGGCAGTCCGCCATTACCGAGGGAGTCCACCATTACTGAGGCAGTCTGCCATTACAAATACAGTCCACCATTACTGACACAGACTGCCATTACTTAGGCAGTTCTAACTATTCCTCTATAAACAAAACTGCAAGGAAGTTGACACAGCAGCTGGGCAGAGCCCACAGCAGCTCAGCAATGCCTCTGCTGGCAGACTGTCAGGAGGCTACCTCCCTGCTGGTCAGAGCATCCCTGAAAAAAGGCAACACCTCATCAGGAACTTATAAATAAAGCCCCAACTTCCTAGGACAGAGGATCTGGGGGAAAAAAAAAAGCGTTTATGAGTTCCGCTGCAGCAGACTTAAACGTACCGGCCCAGCAGCTCTGAATGGAACAACGGAGCTCACAGCTCAGCACTTGAGCTCCTATAAGGGACAGGCTGTCTCCTCAAGCAGATCCCCAACCCCGATATATCCAAAGAGACACCTCATAAAGGAGAGCTCAGGCTGACATCTGGAAGATATCCTTCTGGGACAAAGATAACAGAAGAAGAAATTGGCAGCAACCCTTACTGCTCTGCAGCTGCTGCAGGCAATCCACAGGCAAGCAGGGTCTAGAGCGAACCTCCGTTAGTTCTATAGAAGAGGGACCTGACTGTTAGAAGGAAAACTAAAAAACAGAAAGAAATAACTTCAACATCAACAAAAAGGTGTCCACTCAGAGATCCTATCTGAAAGTCAACAACCACAAAGACCACAGGTAGCTAAATCCACAAATATGGAAAGAAACCAGCACAAAAAGGATGAAAATACCCAAAACCAGAATGCCTCTCCTCCTCCAAGGGATCACAACGCCTCCCCAGCAAGGGAATAAGGCAGGATGAAGAATGATTCCGATGAATTGACAGAAACAGACTTCTGAAGGTGGGTAATAACAAACTTCTCTGAGCTAAAAGAACAGGTTCTAACCCAATGCAAAGAAACTAAGAACGTTGAAAAAAGGTTTGACGAAATGCTAATGGTAATAAACAGCCTAGAGAGGAATATAAATGAACTGATGGAGCTGAAAAACACAACACGAGAACTTCGTGAAGCATACACAAGTTTCAATAGCCAAATCGGCCTAACAAAAGAAAGGATATCAGAGATTGAAGATCAACTCAATGAAATAAAACGAGAACGCAAGAATAGAGAAAAAAGGGTAAAAAGAAATGAACAAAGCCTCCAAGAAATACAGGATTATGTGAAAAGACCTAATCTACGTTTGATAGGTGTACCTGAATGTGACAAAGAGAATGAATCCAAGCTGGAAAACACTCTTCAGGATATTATCCAGGAGAACTTCCCCAGCCTAGCAAGGCAGGCCAATATTCAAGTCCAGGAAACACAGAGAACACCACAAAGATATTCCTCAAGAAGAGCAATCCCAAGGCACATAATTGTCAGAATCACCAGCGTTGAAATGAAGGAAAAAATGCTAAGGGCAGCCAGAGAGAAAGTTCGGGTTACCCGCAAAGGGAAGCCCATCAGACTCACAGTGGATCTCTCTGCAGAAACCCTACAAGCCAGAAGAGAGTGGGGGCCAATATTCAACATCCTTAAAGAAAAGAACTCTTGACCTTGTGATCCACCCACACAAGGATGTTTTTCGAAACCAATGAGAACGAAGACACAATGTACCAGAATCTCTGGGACACATTTAAAGTAGTGTCTAGAGGAAACTTTATAGCAATAAATGCCCACATGAGAAGCAAGGAAAGATCTAAAATTGACACCTATCATCAAAATTGAAAGAGCTAGAGGAGCAGGATCAGAAACACTCAAAAGCTAGCAGGAGACAAGAAATAACTAAGATCAAAGCAGTACTGAAGGAGATAGAGATACAAAAAACCCTCCAAAAAATCAATAAATCCAGGAGCTCATTTTTTGAAAAGATCAACAGAATAGACAGACCACCAGCCAGATTAATAAAAAAAGAAAAGAGAGAAGAATCAAATAGATGCAAAAAAAAAAAAATGATAAAGAGGATATCACCACAGATTTCACAGAAATACAAACCACCATCAGAGATTACTACAAACAAGTCTATGCACATAAACCACTAAACCTGGAAGAAATGGATAAATTCCTGGACACCTGCACCCTCCCAAGCCTAAACCAGGAAGAAGCTGAAACCCTAAATAGACCAATAACAAGAGCTGAAGTTGAGGCAGCAATTAATAGCCTACCAACCAAAAGAAGCCCAGGTCCAGATGGGTTCACAGCCGAATTCCACCAGACATGCAAACAGCTTCCTTCTGAAACTATTCCAAACAATCCAAAAAGAGGGAATACTTCCCAAATCATTTTATGAGACAAACATCATCCTGATACCAAAATCCAGCAGAGACTCAACAAGAAAAGAAAACTTCAGGCCAATATCCACGATGAACATTGATGCAAAACTCTTCCATAAAATACTGGCAAACCAATTGCAACAGCACATCAAAAACCTTATCCATCACGATGAAGTAGGCTTCATCCTGCGGATGCAAAGCTGCTTCAACATACGCAAGTCTATAAACGTAATTCACCACATAAACAGAACCAAAGACAAAAACCACATGATTATCTCAGTAGATGCAGAGAAGGCCTTTGACAAAATTATATAGCCCTTTATGCTAAAAACTATCAATAAACTAGGTATCGACAGAACATATTTCAAAATAATAAAAGCTATTTACAACCAACCCACAGCCAATATCATACTGAATGGGCAAAAACTGGAAGCATTCCCTTTGAAATCTGGCACTAGACAAGGATACCCTCTCTCACCACTCCTACTCAATACAGTATTGGAAATTCTAGCCAGAGCAATCAGGCAAGAAAAACAAATAAAGGGTATTCAATTAGCAAAGGAAGAAGTCAAACTGTCTCTATTTGCAGATGACATGATTGTATATTTAGAAGACCCCATTGTCTCAGCCCAAATTCTCCTGAAACCGATAAGCAACTTCAGCAGTCTCAGGATACAAAATCAATGCACAAAAATCACAAGCATTCCTATACACCAATAACAGACTTAAAGAGAGCCAAATCAAGAACGAACTGCCATTCACAATTGCTACAAAGAGAATAAAATACCTAGGAATACAACTAACAAAGGATGTAAAGGACTTCTTCAAGGAGAACTACAAACCACTGATTACGGAAATAAAAGAGGACACAAATAGATGGAAAAACATTCCATGCTCATGGTTAGGAAGAATCAATATTGTGAAAATGGCCATACCGTCCACAGTAATTTATAGATTCAACACTATCCCCATCAAGCTACCTATGACCCTCTTCACAGAACTGAAAAAACGACCTTAAACTTCACATGGAACCAAAAGAGAGCCTGCATAGCCAAGACAATCCTAAATAAAAAGAACAAAGACAAAGGCATCACACTACCTGACTTCAAACTACACTACAAGGCTACAGTAATCAAAACAGCATGGTACTGGTACCAAAACATATAGACCAATGGAACAGAACAGAGGCCTAAGAGGCAACACCACAGATCTAAAACCATCTGATCTTTGACAAACCAGACAAAAACAAGCAATGGGGAAAGGATTCCCTGTTTAATAAATGGTGTTGGGAAAACTGGCTAGCCATGTGCAGAAAGCAGAAACTAGACGCCTTCCTGACACCTTACACTATAATTAACTCCAGATGTATTAAAGACTTAAACATAAGACCCAACACCATAAAAACCCTAGAAGAAAACCTAGGCAAAACCATTCAGGACATAGGCATAGGCAAGGACTGCATGACTAAAACACCAAAAGCATTGGCAACAAAAGCCAAAATAGACAAATGGGATCTAATTAAACTCCAGAGCTTCTGTACAGCAAAAGAAACAATCATTAGAGTGAACTGGCAACCAACAGAATGGGAAAAAATCTTTGCAATCTACCCATCTGACAAAGGGCTAATATCCAGGATCTACAAAGAACTGAAACAGATTTACAAGAAAAAAACAAACAAGCCCATTCAAAAGTGGGTAAAGGATATGAACAGACACTTTACAAAAGAAGACATATATGAGGCCAACAAACATATGAAAAAATGCTCATCATCACTGGTCATCAGAGAAATGCAAATCAAATCCACATTGAGATACCATCTCACACCAGTTAGAACGGTGATCATCAAAAAATCTGGAGACAACAAATGCTGGAGAGGTTGTGGAGAAACAGGAACACTTTTACACTGTTGGTGGGGTGTAAATTAGTTCAACCATTTTGGAAAGCAGTGTGGTGATTCCTCAAGGACCTAGAAACAGAAATTCCATTTGACCCAGCAATCCCATTAGTGGGTATATATCCAAAGGATTATAAATCGTACTATTATAAAACCACATGCACACATATGTTCACTGAAGTACTGTTTACAACAGCAAAGACTTGGAAACAACCCAAATGTCCATCAATGATAGACTGGACAGGGAAAATGTCACACATATACACCATGGAATACTATGCAGCCATAAAAAATGATGAGTTTGTGTCCTTTGTAGGGACATGGATGAACCTGGAAACCATCATTCTCAGCAAACTGACACAAGAACAGAAAATCAAACACTCATAGGTGGGTGTTGAGCAATGAGAACACATGGACACAGGGAGGGCAGCATCACACACTGAGCTCTGTTGGGGGGAATTAGGGGAGGGAGAGTGAGGGGTAGGGAGTTGGGGAGGGATAACATGGGCAAAAATGCGAGATATAGGTGATGGGGATGGAGGCAGCAAACCACATTGCCATGTATGTACCTATGCAATAATCCTGTATGTTCTTCACATGTACCCCAGAACCTAAAGTGCAATTATATATATATATATACATATACATATATATATTTTTTAAATGGGCAAAGAACCTGAATAGACATTTTTTCAAAAAAGACATTTGAAAATAGTAACAGGTATTAGAAAAAATGTTCAATATTGCTAGTCATCAGGGAAATGCAAACCGAAGTCACAGTGAAATATCACCTCACACCTGTTAAGATGTCTATTATTTAAAAAAAAAAAAAAAAAAAAAAAGGAGGTAAGTGTTGGCAAGGATGTGAAGAAACTGGAACTCTTGTCCTCTGTCAGTGAGAATATAAAATGGTGTGGCCTTTACGAAAAACAGTATGAATATTACTAAAAAACTTTTTAAAAAGAATTACCATTATGATTCAGCAATTCCACTTCTAGATATTTATCCAAGAGTTGAAATCAGGGTCTCAAAGGGATTTGCAGCCACGCTCATTGCAGCATTATTCACAAAGCCCAGATGTGGAAACAACCTCAATGTTCATCAGCGAATGACCAGATTAAGAAAATGTGGTATAAACATACATTGAAATATTTTTTGGCCCTAAAAAAGAAGGAAATCCTGTCATATGCAACAATATGTATAAACCTTGAGGACATTAAGCTAAGTAAAACAAGCCAGTCACAAATGGACAAATGTTGCATGATTCCACTTACAAGGGGTATGTATCTAAAGCAGCAAGCTTGTAGAAACAGAGAACAGAATAGTGTTTGTCAGAGACTGGAAGTAGGAGGAAATGAGGAGTTGCTATTCAATGGATATAAAGTCTACGTTACGCAAAATGAATAAAATCTAGAGATCTGATATACAACATGTGCCTATAGTTAAGTATATATTGTACAATCAAAAATTTAAGAGGGTAGATCCCATGTTAAATGTTCTTACTAAAAAAGAGAAAAAAAGTAACAATTACAGACCAAAATAAAGATATTTTTTAAATAAATATTCAATGTATCAAAAGTCTAATTCATTTGCTTCAAGAAAATTACTGAAGAAAACTAAGAACTTATTAAGCAACTGATATGGTTTTGCTGTGTCCCTACCCAAATCTTGTTAACAATGGTAATCCAAATTGTAATTCCCATGTGTTGAGGGAGGGACCTGGTAGGAGGTGAGTGGATTATAAGGACAGTTCCCCCATGCCATTTTTGTGATAGTGGGTGAGTTCTCATGGGATCTGACGGTTTTGTAAGGCAGTTTTCCCTACTCTTACGTACTGTTTCTCCTGCCGTCATGTAAGATGTACCTGCTTCGCCTCCTACCATGATGCTAAGTTTCCTGAGGCCTCCCCAAACATGCAGAACTGTGAGCCAATTAAACCTCTTTCCTTTATAAATTATCCAGTATTGGGTATTTCTTTACAGCAGTGTGAAAATGAACTAATACAGCAACAAATTCAGAGTAACTCATTGCTTCAATAAAATTACTTAAGTGAACTAAGTAACTTATTAAGCAACTCTAAGTACATAAAGAAAGAAATTAGACTCTAGATAACTTTTCCTTCTTAAAACAGAATAAATAATGGCTACCATTGGCCAGAGAAACATAAGAAAATATGTGTTAGTGAAATACTTTGGCCCTAGAATATTTCTTGAGACAGTAAACTAAGATAATGGGAAGACTACAGGTTTTAGAACCAGAAATATCTGAGTTCAAAATATCAATTATTTTATTTATTAACAGTCATTTATATGACACTACATGTCAGGCACTGTTGTAAGTGTATTACAAATATTAACACATATAGTAACTCATTTAATCCTCCCAATAACCTAATGAGGTAAGTACCATTATGACTCTCTCTTTACAGATTAGATGAGGAAACCAAGATCCATGGTGACTACATAACTTGACAAAGCTCACACAGCCAGTAAGTGACAGAGCCATAATTTGAACCTAAGTAGTTTGGTGACCGAGTTTGTGCCCCTGGGTCAATAATTTAGTCTCTAGGAGTCTCAGATTCATCTGTAAAACTAAATTAAAGCAGTGAATTATCAAGCTAAAATGTGGTAATTCTTACAAAGAAGTCAGCCAGTCCAGGACTCAGAACACAGTTGATACTATTTCTACCCTTCTTTTCTCCTGGTGAGCGATCAGAGGCCTACAGTAATGGCAAGATGCTATGTCTGGCCCTAAGTGATGATGTCATGATTTAAAAGAAGGTTCTAGCACAATCCAGAGTAGAATATAAATGTATATGAATATACATTAAGGAACATGTTAATTGAGAATTTGCTACTATTAAATTAGAAACTCAGTGGGATATGATATTCTTAAAGAGTATAGCAGTATAAAAATTATTCTTTTAATTTCAACATTTCCCAATGCCAAAACAACAGAGGAGAAATATGTATAAATAGATCCAGACCAAGTAAAAGCCTAACTGTACTGTTACCTGTAGCCAACATTTTCATTAGAAATGCAAAGATGAAAAGTATCTCTGAATTGTGCTGTCTATATTCATTAGACGCTCCAACAAAGCTGTTAGCCATCACCCCCCTCAAGAGGTAAATCCTGACACAATGAATCTGAATCTTTTTTTAGGAAACCACTGACACCCTACACTCATCCCAGTCAGTGTAGCATCCTCTCCTGTATTCCACAAAGACACGTGACAGGTAAAATAATCATCTGAGGCAATACTACAAAGGATTATGGCAGGGGGAATTGGGCTCCTACAGCTAGAAAAATACACTAAGGCTCTTATAAGATTTAAAGGTGCCAAAACAGATATAAAAATGATCATTATTTTAGAAGCGATACCACAGAAAACCAAAATTATTTCCAGCAGGCAAAAATAAGAAAGTTCCCTTTCAGAAATGAATGTTCCTCCACCATGGGAGGGGAAAATCTTACTGTCTGTGAGAGCTTTGTCAAGTTACTTAACTTTTCCATCCCTCAGTTTTACCCATACCTCACAAAGTTGTTATGAAGATCAAATAATGAACACATGTAATACACTCAGGACAGTGCTCAGCACATTAAAAATGTTATCATTATACACAACTATCATTATTGTCATCATCTACCAGAAACTAGTTCATTTCAGTCTCACATACTTCCATAGGTTCATCATTTTCCAATATTGCTGATGGCATCACTTCTTAAATCTCATTTTATTTTGTAACCCACCTATTCTCTAAACAATATTTTTCTAGTTAATAATTTAAAACTGCTCTTTTCCAACTAAATGCAACATAATCTTAAGATAATCTCAGCTAAGCCAGTCTCAGTATTTGCCAATCCCTCACACTGAGAGAAAACTTATCAAAAATATTTCATGTGCTCCAACACAGAAATGAAAGACATTTGTTGTTCATTTAATTTTAATTTTCTGCTCAATTTTTTGCATCTTTTGATTGCCAGCATGTCAGTTAACCCATCAACATAATAAATTAAGTTTTCATGTTACTTTTTTCCCTCTGTCTTAGGTAAAGTTTTATCATAAGACTGAACAGCTCAAATCATAGCAATGAAAAATCACATGAATACACAAAAGCCTGTCTCATTTCTCCAGGTGATAAAATTAAGTTCAAAATAATGTATGTATTATGAAAGTTACTTTACAACATACCTATTAAATAAGATGGTCTCATTACTTACTGGTTCTTTTCTTTCTTAAAAGAATCATTAAGCAAAGAACCTAAAACAGTAACCCAAATAAAACACAAGGATAGTCTGCTGTGATGAAAGCTCAGAATACCAACCTGAAAAACAAGAACTAAGGCTCTTCCTACTAACTAGGTTATAGGTTATTAGATAAATCACTTCACATCTTTGGACTCTGGTTTTCATATATGTAAAATGAGAAGGTACATTAAATTAGCTCCAATTTTCCTTCCTGTCTATGGTTCTACAATTTACTATTTTAAATAAAGTTTAGAATTTGAAATTTTCTCATTTCTGTGATGAAAAGTAGATTTTGCTTATTACCTAATGCCCTCACTAGATGGTGCTATTGGCACAGTTATCTTAGGCTACTTGAGAAACCAGCAGGCCATGTTTCCCAAAAGGGCCACTTAACAGGCTTTGGGGATTACTCCCAGTGAGTGCTTTCCAAGCCTCTATAGAATATTTATTACCCCGTTCCTCTCCCATTAAACACTCATAATTCCCCACACCACCCCAATCACTGTGACAATCAAAAACAATCATACACAATGTCATCCTAGAAGGCTACCCCAGTTCAGAACCACTAAAAGGAAATCAGTTTTCTTTTCCAAACTTAAGAAATTGTCATGAAAAAACTAAAACTTATAGCTTAGTTGCTTGTGAAATTTTTAAAAAGTAATTTCTATAACGACTGTAAAGTGTCAAAAGCTCTTTACAGTGACAAATATTCATACCCCCAAAAATCAAATGCTTAACAGGACATCTTTTGTCAGCTGATAAACGAACAGCTCCTTATTCTATGCTTAATTTATATTTCAGCCCTACCAGTTATTACTAACTCTATATTAATCATTCTGATAATTTATATAATGATAAATTAAATGCTTTCCAAATGAAAAATTAAAAGTACTCCTATAAAAATGTAAATATGCCAAATAAAATCACTCATAGCCAATAGCAGAGGAGCAGCAGAGAACCCTAGAAAGTGGGCTGCCTACTTTGAAAGAGACTTCATGAGTAACATACGGAGATATAGTTTATAGATAGAATTGCCAAGACTTGATGAAAAAATTAAATGTAAATGATAAAGAAGGAAGAACTAAGGAGGACTCCAGGTTTTTTCCCGAAGCAACTGAATAGAGGGTAGTGTATTTATTGGGAAAAGGAAGACCAGAAGAAAAACACGTGAGAAGAAATTAAGAATTTAATATTGAACATACTGGGTTTGAGATACTGTACTTGTGAAATAAAGAGGAGACAGCAGTCATCTGAAGATAAGTGATTAAAAGACAGGAGCTCTATGAATTTTAATTATATTAAGTGTATGAGATAGGTCCAAGTACTGTTCCTATCCTACAGATGAGGAAAGTTGAAGCACAAAAAGAATAAATAACTTGATAATAATCACACAGCTAGTACTCTCTCTAGAGCAGATTCTCAAACTTAGGCAGTATAGTTCCAGAGTTCATGCATTATCTCTACAGTTATTGCTTGCTTCTTTGGCAATTGATTAATCACCCCACACTACAGAGACCCCAGAAAGGTATAGTATTTGACATCCAAGAAAGAAGGGTGGAGGTATAAGGTTCGTTAACAGAGAATTTTTAAAGGTCTCCACAGTGAACAGGAAAACCCTACTCCCTTTTCCATTGCCAATCCTCAAACAATGACAAACCAATGTTTTTTGCTTGTTTTTTATTTTTCATTTTTGTGGGCACTTAGCAGTTAATAAATTTATGGATTACATGAGATATTTTGATATAGGCATGAAATGTATAGTAATCACATCAGGGTAAACGGGATATCCAACAGCCAATTTTTACAGAATTCATCTGCAGATATTTAAATGACCACAGAGAAAAGGCCAATATATATTCTATGGGAAGGTTCCCCAAAGAAAGAGCTAGATCATTGTCCTATAATCTCAGAGTAGAGCTCATCATCCCAGCCTATGCAAACTCAGCTCAGGCTCTGAATGAGTGAAGATATCTGCTATGCTCTAAGTGACCACTGGACTACAGGGAGGATGCTTCTGATGGGAAAAAAAAAAAAAAATATATATATATATATATATATATATATATATATATATGTGTGTGTGTGTGTGTGTGTGTGTGTGTGTGTGTGTGTGTATATACATATATATCATTCAGAGCCAACAGAACTGTCTATAGGAAATACCCAGCATTCAATCAAAAATAAGCAAACAAGCCAAGAAACAAAACCAAAGGCAAAAACAGACAAGAGAAACAGACCCAGGGATAATGCAGATAATAGAGTTAACATGAATTTTTATAAAAAATATGATTAACATATTCAAAAATAATAAACAAAGAAACATATGACAAAAATGGAGAACTTCCCCAGAGAATTGAAATTTATAAAAGAGAATCAAAGGGATATTCTAGAATGAAAAGACAAAGTAACTAAAATTTAAAACTCAAATATGAATTTAATGTAGAACAAATACAGCTAAAAATAAGCTTCATGAACTTCAAGACAGGTAGTGGAAAACATACATGCTTATACATGGGCAATTAGAGTTTAAGTGATTAGCCTACTGCATGTTCTCACTCGTAAGTGGGAGCTAAACATTGACTCCACATAGACATAAGGATGAGAAAAGATACTGGAGACTACTAGAGGGAGGAGGGCAAGAGGGGAGCAAGGGTTGAAAAAACCACCTATTGGGTAATATGCTCACTATCTGGGGGACAGGATCATTTGTATACCAAACCTCAACAACAAGCAATTTACCCATGTAATACATCTGCATATGTACCCTGAAACCTAAAAGTTGAAAAAAATAAAAAATAAAATAGCAAGTCACAGAATCAAATAAAATATTTGCAAGACACATATCTGACAAAGAACTTGTACCTAGCACATATGTGAAAAACTCTTACGACTCAAGAATAAGAACACAAACATCTTTCCCCAATTTGAAAATGGGAAAAATATCTGAGAAGATAATTCACAAAGGAATATAAACGAAGAGCCAATAGACACATAAAAATGTTCCACATTATTAATTATAAATAAGAAATACAAATTAAATAGACTAACTTTTCCCCCAAAAAGGCAAAGATAAAAACAATAACGTTCTGCTTACAAGAGATACACACGTAAGAACACAGAAAGTTTAAAAATAAGAGAATATTAAAGATTTATCATGCAAGTACTAACTGAAAAAAAGCTGAAATAACAATACTAAAAGAAAAAAGTGGACATTAGACAATAAGTATTACTAGAGACAGTGATTTTATATTGAGAAAAGGATCAATCCACTAGGAAAATCTACCAATCCTAAGTGTGTATACTAAAGATACTTTTAAGATGTACAAGGCAAAAATTGGTAGCACTAAAAGGAAAAAAAGAAAAATCTACAACCATAGTGAAATACTAACAAACCTCTCTTGATAACTACAAAAAAAGGAAAAAAAAAAAAATTCAGCAAGAACATAGAAGATCTGAAACAACAAAATCAACAAACTTGAAAAACCTGACATCTATAGGCCACTGCACCCACAATGGCAGGATTCACTTTCAAGTGCACATCATTTCAACAAAATTGATCACATACTGAGCCACAAAGCAAGATCCAACAATTTTCAAAGGATTCCAGTCATTCAGTGTACTATCCAATCAGAGTGTAACTAAGCCAGAAATCAAAAACAAAAGTTAACTTTAAAAATTATCAAATGTTCAAAAACTAAGCCATATACTTCTAAATAACCCATGAGTCAAGGAAGAAACCATGGTGAAAATAAGAATACATTTTAAACTTAAGAGAAAATAACATATCACCACTTGCAACATGACAAGTAAAGATGCTCTCAGAAGAAAACATATGGCCTTAAATGTACGTACTAGAAAAAAAAAAAAAAAAAACAAAGAGTTTAAAACAAATGATGGTAGTATTCATCTTAAGTTAGGGAAAGAACAACATATGAAACCCCAAAAATGAATGCAGAATAAAAAAAAAAAAAAAAACCACCATGGTAACTGACATAACAGAAAACAATTATATAATAGAGAAAATAGGAAAACCCAAAAGACGATTTTAAAAATATTAATGAAAGTGATAAACTCTAGCAAAAAAAGAAAAGACACAGATCACCAATATTAACAAAAGGGATGTTTAAAAGATATATGTAAAATGCAGGTATTCTTCAGACATTAAAATATAATAATAGTAATATATTAAAACAACTTTACGCCAATAATCTTGAAAATTTAAACAAAAATTCCTAGAAAAACTACAAACACCGACACAAGAAATAGAAAAATCTGAATAGTTCTTTATCTATGAAAGAGACCGAGGCCATAATTAAAGACAAACTCACAGAGAAATCTTTAGGCCCATATGGCTTTACCCAGGAATTCTCCAAACATTTAAAAAGTAAACACAGCTAATCTTACAAAAACTCCTCTGTAGTAGAGAAAATGAAGAACACTCCCTAATCAATTTTATGAGGCCAGCATAACTTTGATTCCAAAACCTGACAGGACATTACAAGAAAAGAAAATTCTAGGCCACTATCTCCTGTGGACATAGAGGTAACATTCTAAACTAAGCATTAAACCAATCCTAGCATTATATCAAACGATAATTGACAAAATTGAGTTTATTTCTCCAAAAATGCAACTTAACTTTAAAAAAAAAAAATTAATGTATTTTGCCATATTAACAGATTAAAGAAGAAAAATCATATATTCATTTCAATAAATGCAGAAAATGCAGGGGGAGGGAGAACATCAGGAAGAATAGCTAATGGATGCTGGGTTTAATACCTACGTGACCTGTGCAGCAAACTACCACGGCACACGTTTATCTACATAACAGATCTGCACATCTGCACATGTACCCTGGAACTTAAAAGTTGAAGAAAAAAATATAGAAAATGCATTTGATAAAATTTAATATACATAATTTTTAAAAATCTTAGGATATTAGAAATAGAAAAGAAACTCTTTAGATAAAAAGAATCTACAAAAAGCTTACAAGAAACATCATAATGGTGAAATACTGAATGCTTTCTTTCCCCTAATATCAGGAAGAAACAAAGTTGCCCACCACTGACTTTGTACTCAAGTTTCTCACTATTGCAATAAGGCCGAAAAAAAAAAAAAAAAAGAGTACAGTTGACCCTTGAACAACACAGAGGTTATAGGCACTGAAACCCCTCTGTGCCGTCAAAAATCCACATATAACAAAAACCTAACTACTAATAGTCTACTGTTGACCTTGCCAGTAACACAGTAAATTAACATGTTTTATATGTTATATGTGTTATATACTGTATTCTTACAATAAAGCTAGAGAAAAGAAAATGTTATTAAGAGCCATAAGGAAGAGAAAATATATTTACTATTCATTAAGTAGAAGTGGACCATCATGTCTCCATCCTTGTCTTCACATTGAGTAGGCTGAGAAGGAAGGGGAGAGTTGGTCTTGTGGTCTCAGGGGTGGCAGACGTAGAATGGAGACAGGAGAGGCAGGCACACTTAGTGTAACCTAATGGAAATACTTTGTAATTTCTATTGTAAAATAAGTCAAAAGTAGTCTTGAATAATCAGAATCCTTCTGCTAGACTGTCTAATGTCAATTTGTTTTCTGGCACTACTATGTCTTTTTTACCTGGCACCATTTTGGAATCACTCATCTCCATCAAGTCATCTGTGTAGTCACACACAACATCTGGATAGTTTGCTTCATCAACAATTTATTATTTTAGGTTTGATGGCTTTCATGGCTTTTTCTATAACAATGATGGAATCTTAAATGGTTTAAGGCTTTCGTGATGTTCTATCAGGGTTCCCCTTCACAGCACTGACGATCTTTTCCATAAATTATCCTGTTGTAATGACCCTTAAAGGTCCTTATGGCCCTCTGATCAGAGGCTCAATTAGGAATGCCATGTTTGGGGGCAAGTAGACCACTTAGATGCTTTCAGTGTTGAACTCATGGGGTTCTAAGTGGCCAGAGGCATTGAGAATGTAAGAAGAAATGGCAGTCCTTACTGGCAAGATGCTTCTTGACTTTAGAACAAAGCATGGATGGCATCAATCCAGAAAAAGTATTCTCATTGTGTAGCAGGCCTTTTTGTTATACAACAAAAAGACTGGCAGCTGGTATAATCTTTTTCCTTAGAGGCTCAGGGGTACCCCCTTTATAGATTAGAAAAGTACTTAGAAATCCAACTCCATTTCCACAGAGTTAGCATATCCCTTTCCACCTTAAATCTTGATGCTCACTTCTCTTCCTTACTAATAAATGTCCTTTGTGGCATTATCTTTTTTCTAGAATAGGACACTTTCATCTGCATTAAAAACCTGTTCAGGCAGATATTCTTTCTTCTCAATGATTTTCTTAAAGCATCTGGAAACACACCTGTTGCCTCTTGGTCAGCAGAAGCTGCTTCTCCTGTTATCTTGACATTTTCAAGTCAAATCTCTAATACTATCAAACCATCCTTCGCTGGCATTAAATTATCCAGCTTTAGATCTTGCATCTTCCCTTTGTTTTGGTCATAATGTAGTGACTTTACTTTTTCCTGAATCATATTAGAGTCTATATACAAGCCTTTCTTACAGCAATCCTGCACCCACATAAAAGGTACATTTTCTACACAAGATAGAGACTTTTGCAAAAAGTGCAAGGTTTTCATGCTTTCTGGCATAGCTGCAGCTATGGCTTCACAAATTTTCTTTTCTTTTATTAAATGGTCCTTACTCTGGATTCATTTATTTTGAAATGGCAGGCAACCACAGCTGCAGTGCTCAACCTACTGTATATACCAAGCAATTCAACTTTTTCTTGTAATGTCATGAGTTTACTTCTTGGAAGCATTTCCAGTATCACTAGCAGCAACTCATATGGGTTATTCAAGGTATTTACAGCATTGCACTAAACATGATGGAAAATATGCAATAGTTGCAAGAGACCATTTACTGAGATACTCAATTTATTGGAAAGAAAGCTGCTCATATGGAGATGATTAGCATCTCATGGTGTTTTAAGCAGATATTCACAACACTTGAGATCACTGCAATAGCAACAGGAAGTAAATACAAAATTATAAGAGCAGTGCAATAGGTACTACAGTTAACACAATGCAGTTATGATTTAATACTGCATCTTTACACTTGTTTACATTTCCCCAACTGCAAATGGCACTATGTATGGTCCGTGTATGCACAAGTTTTGATAAATTTTCATAAAAGATTTGCATTTTACGGTAGCAAATTATAAAACATGAATATATACATGTATTTTATTCATTCATGACATACCTTTTTCTTAACTTTTTCAATATTTCTGGGCTACGTGGTTCATCTGTTTTTTTCAAATTGTTGCAAATTTCCAAAAAACTTTCCAATGTATTTACTGAAAAAAATCCTGTGTATAAGTGGATCTACACAGCTCAAAAACATGCTGTTCAAGAGTCAACTGTATACAGATTGGAAAGGAAGAAATAAAGGTTGTTGGGTACAAGGTCAGTTATAAAAATCAATTGTATTTTTTTAAAAGCAGTTTGCTTTAAAAAGGACACTATTTATCATGATATCAAACACTTAGCAATAAACCTAACAAAAGATGTGTAATTCCTACATACAAAAAAAATTTCAAAACATCTAGAAAAATTAAACATCTAAACAAATGGAAAGATATATCATATTCATAGATGGGAAGAATCAATACTATAGGCACTAGTCAAGTGTCCCCAAATTAATGTAGAAATGCAATGTAATTCCAATCAAAAAATCATGTGTTTTTCTATGTATGTATAATTTAACAAGCTATTCCTAAAATGTATATAGAAATGCAAAGGTACATAGTCAAATCAATTCTGCAGAACACTAGAGGACAGAAGCTTCAGGTTATAGTGATAATATGGTATTGGCTGAAACATAAACAATAGGCAATGGAACAGAATAGTGCATCTAGAAAAATACCCCACATATACTTCCACCTTTATGACAAAGAGACACTGAAGTCCAATGAAAAAAAGATGACATTTTCCAATGAACAGTGCTGCATCTATTAGCTATCCATATGGGGAAAAAAAGATGATGCCCTCTTCTTCGTATTATATATTTAAAAAAGAATAGTAAAGTTTCTTAGAAATAAAGCAGGAATAACTTACTGAGATAAACAAAGATTTCCTAACCAGAACACAGAACACACTTAACATACAGGGAAAATTTGACAGACTACAGTACATTAAAATTAGGAAATTTGGCCAGGCACAGTGGCTCGCACCTGTAATCCCAGCACTTTGAGAGGCTGAGGCAGGCGGATCACAAGGTCAGGAGATTGAGACCATCCTGGCCAACATGCGAAACACTGTCTCCACTAAAAATACAAAAATTAGCTGGGCTAATGCCTATAGTCCCAGCTACTTGGGAGGCTGAGACAAGAGAATCGCTTGAACCCAGGAGGCGGAGGTTGCAGTGATCCGAGATTGTGCCATTGCACTCCAGCCTGGGTGACACAGGGAGACTCCATCTCAAAAAAAAAAAAAAAAAAATTAGGAAATTCTTGATACAGATATTCTGTGGCCCTCTTATTTGGGAATTTCTCAGTGTATGCAGTCTGATAATTACCTTAACCATACTTATTTAACATTTAAAGAACTGCTTTTGCTTTTGTGAAGGAGTAATACCTTGATTTATGAAATTAAATCCATAAAACTTATGAAAGATTCAAATAAAATGATTAATAGTTTTAATAACTACCAGAAACATAACAAAGGATCAAATAAAATTTGAATTTAATATGGGAAGTGGCATTGCTTTCACTCATTTTTTAAAATGCAGTTTTGCTTTTTTAAAATGTAGTGTATCTTAAACGCTATACTCAAGTTATCACAGGTGATTAAAAATAGCTGCCAGGTGTCCTGTTCAGTAGATGGGAGCAAAATCAACTTAAATAAAAGTAAAGGCCCAGAGGTGCTCTCTTTGGCTAGCAAAAAAAAGCCATCTGCCACAACAAAAATAACCTAAATGTCTGGTTCTTCTACTGTTTATTTAAATGACAGAAACTAAGTTTGCTTAGCCAAGATCATAGCTACAACAGGATTAACCTATCTTCAAGTGGGGGAAAACCACCTATCATCTTGTTTACTCAAAAAGCCTCCTTAGGGCGTAGGTTGCAGTGAGCCGAGATCGCGCTACCGCACTCCAGCCTGGGCGACAGAGTGAGACGCTGTCTCAAAAAAAAAAAAAAAAAAAAAGCCTCCTTAGATCAGAGAAGCAAGAAGTGAAACATTGGAGTATTCGAGTAAAATAAAGATAGCATTAGCTTTCCAGAGGGCACAAACGTTAAAAGGCCAGAGTGGATGATAACACATTACATAACCAAATGTTTTAAATTTTCAATTTATATGTTTCATGTCTATCATCAAAAAATGTATACATGCAAAAAATTATTTCCAATCAAAAAAAACTTCCTTTTAATAGAACCTAAAAATTACTACAATCTTATGGATTCTGTCTAAGGCATAATACAGCTTCACATATAGAAGGGAATTCAGTATCTTCAGTTATACATTCTTTCAAGGTCCATAATCTTTCAAATTTCTAAATTAACAGAAATTACATAAAGGGTTAATACAGTCCAACTCTTATTCTCTGCTCATGCCAAGCATCATTAAAATAACACACATTTATCTTTTAGCCTGTGAAAGGCACTGTGTATTCTCAACTACTAAACACTTTACCTTTGCAGCAAGCAACAGTCCAATTTTGTCAGCTTCAGCCTCCAATTTTCTGCTGTATGGTCTATTAAACACATACTAAGAAGAAACAGGACAGAAAATCTCCATTAAGACAATTTATTTGATTACAAAGGGAGTAACAAGGAGAGGTATTTTTAAAATGTTTCACGGAGTATATAGGATAAAGTTCTTATACTCTGTCTACTAACATTAAAATAACTCCATGATATAAAATATAAACACAGTCTTTATTTTCTTGATTAGAAATTAATACTTTAAAAACATGATAAGAATAGAAGTCATGCCTATAAATTTCTAGACAGTCTGTAGTATAAGTAATTTACTTCTATTTTTCCAATTATAGTCTCCACCTACTGAGTACAGGATTCACTAAGAAAGTTTATTGATGAAGGCTTTTAATATGGTCAAGGAATATTTTGACCTTGCAGTTTAAAAATGAAATCAAGAAAATGTAGGTATGTAATAACCAATGACACTACTAGACAATTTATTTCAGTACAAAAATTAACCATATAGCAGAATGCTCTTTCTTTGATAAATTAACTTAATTTTCTTTTTCTTTTCTAAGTATTGATTAGCTGGAAAAATGAAATTTTCTTCTGACTTCAATAAAAAACACACATAGATATAGTAACTTTAATTTTCCTAATTACTTGTATTTATATGAATGCTTTCCAGTTAAATTCTAATTTTCAGTAAGTACTAAAACTTTGTAGGAGATGAGTCAATAGGGACGACTTTTGAGAAAAGAGCTATTAATTGGGGAAGCAATCTTTCAAAGGTAGCCACATGTCTGTGATGGCCTGAAATAATATAATAAATCTGATATACAGTATGTGACCATTAGAAAGACTTTCTTACTTTTCAATCATGTCTGTTTTAGGCCGATAAAGTATCTCATATACTGCTTTCACTCTTCATGACAGGCTGCAGGTGCCCCCATCAAGTCTATTGATAGCATATGGATTTAAAACTTTGACTTTAAAAGAAGAAAAACTTAAGTTCAAGTCCAAATACTGCTAACTTATTGTTAACCCTGAGCTAACTGTTTAACCCCACTAAGTCCAGTAGTAACTTATGTAACACGGAACTAGTAACAGTGCCAAGCAAACATAACAGTTCATATTTATTGAGTCCTTACTTTGTGCCAGGTACTATGCTAAGTGCTTTATATAAATGATTCTAAACTTAGTGTGATTTTGTCCTCCAGGGACATTTGTAAGTGTTTGGAAATATTTATGACTGTCATAACTGAGAGGAAGGAGAGCTATTGGCATCCAGGGGATGGGAGTCAGAAATGCTACTAAACATCCTACAGTGCACAGGACAACTCCCCTGCAACAAAGAATTATCCAGTCCAAAGTGTCAGTGGTGCTGACATTGAGAAATCCTGCTTTAAATGTATCACTCAGTCCTCACGACAAATGAGTGTCAGCAACTCCCACTCCCGAATGACTTCACTATCAACATTCCTCTTAGCTCTCCAATCACAGTGAGCAACTTTCTAGAGAAAAACCTCTACTTGTCACCAAAATTATTGAGGGGACTTGATTTAGGGAAAAAAAATTCAAATAGAATCATTCCTACTTTATTTTCACTGAAGAATTACAATGAAGTGGTAAATTTATCAAGTATTTCAAGAAAGAAATAGCTACGTTATCTTTCTTATGATCAACTCTGCTGATTCCATTACAGAAAAAGCAATCTATAGATAGATGTGGAACATAACTACATTAATTCTTTTAATTTCCCGGCAGGTCAGTGACAGAAACAGAATTCAAAATATGAGGTCCTATAACCTATGCAATAGCCATTCTTTTGTTTTCTCTTTAAGAACCCTTACTTCAATATAAATGAACCAAATGATATGGCAATAGTGAGTAACAGACTAAGTTATCCAACCTCAAAAACAGTTTGTCTCCCTGAATTTTGCACATTAGATTTAAACAGCACCCAGATGGCACTCTGATGGGTGCTCCACAAATCATTAAATAAACAAATAGCAGACTGTTCATAAACAATCAAACCTCCGGGGACAAGAGGAAATATTCAAAGAAAGACGTAAAATAAAATAATCATGGTTAACAAAGTAGTTATAAAGATGGCAAATCTATTTTCAGTAGTACAGTGTTTTGAACAAAATGAGGCACTTAATAAATTTTTGAGATGATTATTATACATAAGCACTAAAAACAAAAGTTAACAAACACGTAGTAAGACTTTCCTTTCAATATTTACAAAGCAATGATAGTTTAACAGAGTAAGAAGGAAGGAAGGGTGGTAAAGCAGCTTTAGCCAATTCTGTGCCCATTAAAGTTCAAAGGTTTTAACAGTGCCCCATCAAAATGCAAATATAGTTGGTTCTCTGTATCTGTGGATTATGCATCTGGTGGATTCAACCAATTTGGATAGAAAATATTTACAAAAACAATAAAAACAAACAAAAATATATATAGTAAAATAACTATTTACATAACATTTACATTGAATTACAAGTAATCTAGAGATAAAGTATATGAGAGGATGTGCACAGTTACATGCACATGCCATGCCATTTTTTATCAAGGACTTGAGCATACTCAGATTTTAGTATCCACGAGAAGTACTGTATACCAAGGGATGGCTGAATTTTGGGGTAGGGGGAGTCATTCAGTTACTACGAAAGGAAGGGTCAGTGACTGGGTTTTCTCTCTGCAAAACCAATAAATATATTTTTTAAAATTATATTAGCCACAAGTTTCCAAGCCCTTCTAACTCATCCATGCCCATCATTTGAGAGATGCAGCTTCCTTAATTTAAATATTTATACATAAGAATATCCCCCAAAAATGAGAAAACATAAGACACCAAAAATTAGTACCCGTATATTTCAAAGTAAAATGTGATTTGCTGCTTTACAGTAGTATTAAAATATCCTCACCACAGACTATGATAAACTCAAGTTGTCTCAGGCTTACCTCTTGCAATTTAGACTGTATCCACTGGCCCAAAAGGGCCAAACTATCCCGAGGACAAATGGCCCAAATCATTGTGAGGAAAATCATACCTAGGAAATCCAATAAATGAACCATGCCAGCCTTTTCTGCCTGAGAATAATGGAAATAATAAAATTTACATTTCATACATCAAGATAGTATATGCTTACATTTTCTAGTTCATTATGTGTTACAATTACCTGACCTCCACCTAAGATTGAGAGTTCTCTTTTTCTTCTTTTGCTTATTCTTTCCTGGTCTGTTTTTCACTTCCTTTGTTTACTTACATACCTATTCATTCATTTAACTAGTATCTACTGAGCCACTTACTATTAGTGAGATATTACCCTGAAGTTTCTTATATTAACAAGCATAATAACCTTGTGAAATAGGTACAATTATCCCTATATTTATAATAATGAAACTGAGACAGAGGTTAAAAGAGTTGCCCAAATTCACACAGCTATTACTAAAGAACCAGAAATCAAACCCAGTAAGTTTTAGTTTTTAATTTAGTTGCATCATTTAAAAAAATCAAATACATGTTTTATTTTACTAATGTTTTTGGATAAAGATTAAACACTACCTAACATAAGAAACACAACAAGAAAAAACTCAGAAAAAGACTGGAAGTTTATTTTAAATAAAGGTATTCTGATCTTCAAGGCCTAATATATGAAACATTATTCATTTATACAAGTTTGTAATTTTTAAGTCTAGTATTTCTCTTGAGAGAATCGGGTTCTATGAATTTTTGTATGTACTTATATCAGTTACCAAAAAAGATTTTTCGTAAAATAGTTGTTTTGAGTAGTAATATCTAAATATAAGTTTAATGAACTGGATTGTTCATGATTTGCCATTAAAGTTGATGAGTAAATGTTAATGTTGTAAATGTTAACGATTATCAGCTGAAACTGATAAAATAGCAATCCTTATTTGAATGTATGAAAAATGCCTGAAAACTAAAAACAATGACTTAGAATATTGTCCCTTAACAAATATTGTGCCCTCACAAAACATACTTTACCTCATTATATGTGTCACATTACTTTGCCTCAAAACACAACTGTGTGTTTTGAAAAACAATTATGAAATTATTTTAACATGAGAAAGTGAAACTCAAAATAAGGAAGTCGTTATAGAAGAGAAAGCTCTTGTTAATAAAGAATATAATTGCTATTATACAGTCTTAGAAAACTAGAAATACACACAAAAAAACCTGTATTTGTAGAATGAAGAAAACCTAAAAGCCTAGATAAAATAAAAATTGAGACTCCCAAAAGACAAAATCTAGTGCTGACAATATTTCAGATCTCTGCAAAAACATATTAACTATTTTCCATTTTAAGGCTGCTGTTTGCTTTTTACATCTCATCTATTGTTTCCGCACTGATAGAGCTGACGATACACTGAATAGGAGGCACTGAACTAGATGCCTGAAAATCAAATGGACTGAATGGTAACACCTTTCCAATGCTAAAATGGACAAAACTGATTGATTTTGCAGTTATGAAGCCATTACTTGAAAGATATTAGAATGCATATAATAACACTATTTCTACTGCTTAGTGTGTATTTGTTTAAGAAAAAAAGATTTTTTTTTTTCTTTGAGACAGTGTCTCACTCTGTCACCCAGACTGGAGTGCAGTGGTACAATCATGGCTCACTGTAGCCTTGCTCTCCCAGGCTCAAGCAATCCTCCTGCCTCAGGCTCCAGAGCAACTGGAACTACAGGCATGAGCCACCACGCTCAACTAATTTTTAAATTTTTTTTATACAGACAGAGTCTATGTTGCCCAGGCCAGTCTCAAACTCCTGGGCTCAAGCAATCCTCCTGCCTCAGCCTCCAAAAGTGCTGGGATTACAGGTGTAAGCTACTACACATAGTCAAGAAAAAATGTTTTGCAAGAAAAAAAGGAGGTAATTACTCTTGATGCTTCAGAAAAACACCTCATCTTATTACTACTTTAAGGAATAGGTAGAATTTGAGATGACTTTTAGAAGGATTAGAATCATTATCATTTCCATTTGAAGTTGTTAACGTTACTTGTATTTCTGATTTAGCATTTCAGTCATTTCACTTTTTACCTTTGTGTTTACAATTAAAATAATACTTCTCTCTAACGTAGACAAAAGAGCCATTCACATTTTTAAATGAGTAACAATTTAAAAATGTGTGAAACAGATGTGTTATTTTCTTTAACTCATATCAAGATGAACAGACATCTATTCACAGGAGCATACACCAATTCGAATTCTATGATCTATAAGAAAAGTGCTGCTAAAAACCAGGGAGCTGTGGTGAAAGGAAGAAACCCTGGACTAACATACAGAAGACCCAGGTTAAAGTCCCAATTCAGTTACTTTGTCAGGTTAGTCATGTTACTGAATCTTTCTAAACATTGGTTTTCGCTTATATAAAACAGTAATAATAAATACATACCTCATTAGGTATTAAAATTATGAATGAGAAGCTACATATGCTAAAAAGCTGAGTAAACTGCAAAACAGCAAGGTATCATTATTACTCTGCATTAATTATACATGACACATCATTCTAGACATTTTCAACGATGCTCCAAGCTATCCTCTGAGAATGAATAAAAAAAGATGATTTACCCATTTAAATAGTAATATCACTTCCCCACAATTAATTTTCTGACTAGATTACAAGTATATTAATAATTATAGAAAGTTTAAAATTTAATTTGAAATAATTAGGGGTTGAGAATAATTACTTTTTAGCAAAAGAGAGCAGTGATAAAAATAGTATTTAAGAGAAATTTAATTATTCAGTATCAAATACTAAAGACCATAAAAATTCTCAAAATTAGTCAAACACATTTTTTGAAGTAGCAGATTAAGGCAATTCCTCAAAACTAAAATTCCACCATTAAAAAAAAAATGAAAAAAAATCAATTCTTTAAAAGACTTTACTTGTTAACTTCAAAGCAGTTTTTCCAAACCTGAACATTCATTTTAGGTACTTACAGCATGTCCAAGTACTGCATGTGCTATTTCATGGCCCAGAAGGAAAGAAAGTTGATGAATATCCGTTACACTATTTAAAAATCCAGTGAAAACAAACATTTGTCCATTCTGCACCACAAAGAAAATAATATAAGCAATTAGAAGGTAATACAAAATAAGGACAATAAATTTAACAATTACAATGAGTTTGAGAACATTTACTTACTGGAAGCACAAAGGCATTAATAACTGGGGAATCAACCACATGAACAGTCCAATTGATCTGAGAGATCCCTGGAACATCTTTATTGGATTCAATTAGATGACAAAGCACTTCTTTAACAGCCAGGTATCGGGCATCTTTCTCAGTCAGCATATGATTTTTAAATTCTTCCATCCACTGAAAGATTAAAAATCACTTCTTATTTCAAAAGAGCACTACAAAATGTTTACTCTGCTTCACGGAAAGTTATATGGCTACTTATTGTTGAACACTGTAACTATCAATTATATAAAAGTCTGCATATATTAAGCACTCAAATTTCTCAAATCTGAATTATTCATGCAAAGGCAATGTGGGTTCTCACAAAGGAATACATTCTAATACTAAGATTTTTTATGATTGAATACATTGACATCAAAATTTCGCTCTTTTGATTAACCTTCAAATGAATACTTAAGTATTATTTCTACTTTCCTAAACATTTTAGAAAACACTGCCTAGGCCAGGCAAGATGGCTCACACCTGTAATCCCAGCACTAAGGGAGGCCAAGGCGGGAGGGTCACCTGAGCTCAGGAGTTTAAGACCAGCCTGGGCAACATGGTGAAACTCCATCTCTACCAAAAACACAAAACATTAGCCAGGCATAGTGGCATGCACCTGTGTTCCCAGCTGTGTGGGAGGCTGAAGTGGGAGGATTGCTTGAGCCTGGGAGGCAGAAGTTGCAGTAAGCTGAGATCTCGCCACTGCACTCCAACATTAACCTGGGGGATAGGGTAAGACCCCATATCAAAAAAAAAAAAAACAAAAAAAACTGCATAGAGAACTTAAGATTTCACCTAAGTAAAACACACAAGAAAATTACATTTACAATGCATTGAACCAAAAAACACTTTATACTTAAAAAGAAAGTTAAACTTTTACCAAAATAGATATTTCATTAATTTTAAGGTGTTTTATTCACACAAATTGAAAGGAAATTACTGAAATCTCAGAACTAATGAGCATATCACTGTCTCTACATGATGCTGATTAAAACTAGCCGCCATAGAAGATACTTTTTCTGATGTTATATTAATGAGAGCTCTTTCAAGCATACTGAGATAAGTACAGATGTTCTGAAATATTACTTTAACTTTCATAAAATGTATACTTTCTTTCACTTAAGAATCAAGAAGTGGATGGGCACGGTGGCTTATATCTGTAATCCCAGCACTTTGGGAGGCCGAGGCGGGTGGATCACGAGTTCAGATTGAGACCATCCCGGCCAACATGATAAAACCCTGTCTCTGCTAAAAATACAAAAATTAGCCAGGCATGGTGGCGCATGCCTGTAGTCCCAGCTACTTGGAAGACTGAGGCATAGGTGCTTCAATTGAGAGGCGGAGGCTGCAGCGAGCCGAGATAGCACCACTGCACTCCAGCCTAGGTGACAAGGTGAGACTCTGTTTCAAAAAAAAAAAAAAGAATCAACAAGCTAGTAACTTTTCTCCTTGAGATGCATTACAAAGATATTATTTTATATTATAGAACATGAACTTACCAGTAGTCTTTATCTTAAAGACTTTTAAAAAGCATAATCCACCAATGTGAACTGCCTAAAACAAAAACCCCCATTATCAACTCTCCTGAAGTAAATAAAACAAGAATATATGTAATCAGAGCACTTTATAATATCCCTATAAGAACATGTATTTAAATTTTCCTATGACACAAGTATAATTGTAGCTAAAATAAGAAAAAAGACAAATGTATCTATGTCTATACGGAATTTTTTTAAATGTCTTATTAGGAATGTGAGTGGTAAAAGATGCACTAATACTAGGCCTGTCTCAATCTTTCCAGAACAATTTCCTCAAACTTGCCTCTGACTAAATCCTAAGAAACATCTCAAGTCTCCGTATATAGTCTACTATGAGATTGGTCTTACCTTGATTAAGAGAAATTTTTATACTAAGAAAACATTATTTCTTTTTTCATAGTAGCTTTCCATTGATAAACTCAGAAGTTGATTTGGAATAAAAAGACTTAACCATGCTGGGTGTGGTGGCTCACACCTGTAATCTCAGCATTTTAGGAGGCCAAGACAAGTGGACTACCTGAGGTCAGGAGTTCGAGACCAGCCTAGCCAACATGGTGAAACCCCATCTCTACTAAAATACAAAATAATTAGCCAGGTATGGTGGTGTGTGTCTGTAGTCCCAGCTACTCAGGAGGCTGACGAAGGAGAATAACTTGAACCTGAAGGCAGAGGTTGCAGTGAGCCAAGATCCTGCCACTGCAGTCCAGCCTGGTTTAAAAAAAGACTTAACCATGCCAAAGCTGTCGAGTGAGGCTACTGGACACAAATTCAACAAATATTGAGTGACAGGTCATATAACATGTATATGTGCTATAAACTGGAGAGAAAATGATGACCTCTGTCCCTAAGAAACTCACTAGGGTACAAAATGTTTAACTATCTAAATTATTATACTTTCCAAAGAGGTAAGTCTTCTAAATTCCAACTTCATTTTGGATTCAAAAAATATAATAAATTGCTAAAACTGATGCTTAGAAAAAACGGTCTTATATTACTTGATTTTCAAAGTAAAAAAATTCTGACTATAAATCTATTTATTCAATACATATATACTAAGCACTATACTTACACACTGTGTATTAAAATACAACCATAAACAAAACAGGTAAGATCCCTGCCCCCATGAAGCTTAATCTAATATGGGAAACAGACTATCAAATAAATAATTATGCAAATAATTGTTACTCTCATGAGTGCTTTGAAGGAAAAGTATAGCACGCAGAGAAAAAAAGCCTAGGAGACCTAACCCTAGTATGGTCAAGCAATGGGCACAATTACAAATGAGCTGGTTCATAATTCAGACGGTATGAAGGATACCTCCTAGGGCCTCATCCAGTTCCCCTGCGTAACCCAGTCTGGATAATCAAGGAAGGCCTTCCTGAGAAAGTGACATTTAAGGTGAGATGTGTTAAACAGGAGTCAGCTGGGTGAATGCTAGGAAAAGCAATGTAGGCAGCAGTAATACCAGGTGCGAAAGGTCTGAGGCCTTTTGGAAAAAAAATGCTAACTTCATATCAAATACTAAAATTAAAAAGCAATGTATCTTTCATATTTAAGAAACTTTCCTACTTTAAGTGTTATATTAAGCAGTCTAATTAAAAACAATTCTTACTACTTACTGCTTCATATTCCAGTTCTGATAAAAGTCTGAACTGCTCTTTCCCCAATAATAGCAGCTTGCTTCTTCCTGTGATTGGACTTACTTCCAGGTGAGTAAAATAAAACACCACAAAGAGCAATCCAAAACTACTCAAACCAAGGACTAGCTTCCATTTATTCTTCCTTATACTTTCTTTAAATAGTTCCTTCTTGTTAGGGGGAAGTGCCTGCCACCATTTCCTTATGCCCCTAAAGCAAAAAGAAAAATTCAAAGTTCTGATCATCGTTCCAGCACATATCACTAAAGCTCAAATGCATACACTAGAATTTTATGTCCTCAAACACTTGAATTTGTGTGATATATTTTGCTGAACACATGGCTTTTCCAATTAACAAGGTTCTTAGCTAAATGATGAAAAATAATTAACTATGTAAATTTACAATTAAATATTCTAAGGCTCATCGAAATTTTCTTCTTCAGCTATTTTAAGGATAAACACTAAATGAGATGCTAGTTTACTATAACTACCACTGGTTAACATTTATTAGTATTTAATACATGCAAAATACATATGTATGTATCTATACATATATATGTGTATGTATGTGTCTATATATACACATATATATGTGAGCTGGTTCCTTACATCTATATTATATATAGATATATATGTGTGTGTGTATGTGTGTGTGTGTATATATATATATGTATATATACACGTCTGTGTACATACATATATCTATACACACGTGTGTATATATACATATATATGCTCTATATATGTATATATGTAGAGTATTTTGCATGTATTAGATATGTTTGCATGTATATATATATATGTTATTTAATCTTCATAATAACCCTGTGTCAGAAGAGAAAACTGTTAAGTAACTTGTCCATGACCACAGAGGTAATAGAAGGAAAACCGAGCAATGAAGGCAATGACATTCCAGAGTCTGACCACTTAACCACTTAATAGGGATAACTGTCTAAATAAATATGTAAGAGGTTACAGTACAATAAATCTATACCTGAAACCACTATTCTATTTTTTCCCACTTCTCCTCAGACCTCCAACACAATCTGCCAGTGCTTCAAGGTACAAGGGAAACTACCTCAGCACTGATTTTGGAAATAAATAGTGCTCAGTAGCAGAAACTCCACTATCCTCTTTAGAACATGAAAAAGGAAAGATAATAATAAGATCATAAGTACTCATTATATAAGAAAGTAGGAGATTTTATAGATTACATCTGAGAAGGTCCAATTTCTATCAAGCAGTAATACTCTCTACTGCTTAGCAGTGTTCAGATACATTTTGACAACAAGCAATGTTTTCAATACTGAGGCTAAATATTTCCTTGTGTTGATCTATAAAATAACAACAAAAATTTAGCATTCATACATCATTCTCTTGACAGAAATTTACAAAATAACTTCTTAAAGTTATCTCTATTTTGTGAAGTGACACACCCCAATGCCTCTTTACACAAAGTGTTTCAATGTAAAGGGACATACAACAAACTATCAAGTGTACTTATTTCCTATTTAAAACCTTACGTGACATTATCATTTATTTAAAATGTATGAAAGACATTTTTCATTCTAAATGAAAAATTTTAGGTGATTAACAATAGTAACAAAAACAAAAAGTTAAAAAATAAATCATTTAAAAGAATGAGAACATATCAGAAATCATCCCAAGAATCTGGGATGAGCGTATTACTTCAACCAAGAGCCAAAACAGCTGTATCTCTTCCGGATGCCAACACCAAATCATGAAGAACACAATAAATTACAAATAGAAGTTATTGGTTTTTGATCAAAAGCAAGCTGGTTTGGTTCATACGGAAATTAAGAAGGCTAGAAGGAGCTTCACAGTCATCAAACACAAGAAAGCTTTCTAAGGAAATAGTGATTAGCTTTCTTCAATCTCCATGAAACAAATGAGAGAAAAAAGATTAAAGTACTACCAAGCTGTGAAAATACTATTATAAAGGACCACCAAGAAAAAACAAAGGTGTGTTGGGAACAGAAAAAAAAGAGAAGCATTAATGATTTAAGAGTTAACTAGGAATGAGCCCATCCTTATATAAGCAAAGTTCCTCAGTTTTATGATTTACTGCCTCAAATTGCACAAATTTAAAAAAAAAAGTAAGTACTCTTCTTATATATGAGCTATAACCAACATTTCTGATCCATATATCTTAAGATTCTGCAATCATAAGATTTTCTAAATGTCTATACGATATGTAAGAATAACTTTTTAAAGAGATCAAATTTCTATACCATAAATTAATATGCAACAATAGGTCCTAATCCTGTTTCAAGATTATTAAACCATACATAACAAAACTGAGTAGGATCTATTGTTTAGAAACTTTGTTTTGAGCTAAAGGGGGAGAGAGAGGGGATCTAATGAGGTTTCTTTAAAAGTCCAGTTTTATAAATAAAAAAGTTGTTTCTAAAAGTTAATATAACACAAAATATTAATGCAAAAAGTTAATACAAAAGTTTATTTTTCTAAAAAAAGCATTTTACCTGCCTACAATGATTGCAAGTAACTTCTGCACTGGTTTAAGAATCATCAACAAGAGAGGAACTGGAGCAGCTTGAAACCGTGGAGAGGTGTGGAAATTCCTAACAGCTCTTATAGGAGAAGGGCTTCGAGGATGCAATACTAACAGACTAGGAACCGCTGTAACTTTTTTTATTAATAGCTGTCTTGAAAAAGAGTCCTTCCATACAGTATATTTGCTGGCATTCATCCAAATTTCCTTACTTTTGGTACTTGAGAGGTATCCTGTTTTTTTGTTGTTAAAAGTCCTATAAAAATGAAAGTTTCCAGGCAGAAAAGTCCACCTATCACACTGATTTACTCCCAGTCCCTCAGACTTATTTACTATATGGTTAACTTGTACTTGGTGACAGCCCTGTGAGGTTGATGCTGACGTGTTACATTTTCTCCAGTTAGCCCGTGAATTAAACCGGAAGAAAACATGGTTTCTAACAGCAGACTGCAATCCACTGATGAAGCTCATACTTTTTACTTGATTACCTGAAACACAAAAAATAAACTGTTAATATCTGCGGAAAATATTTACTTACCAAACTGGGAATATAACACTTATTAAATAGGTGTGTCAGTTGTTCTAACACATCTCTGGCTAAATTACCTTGGGTTTCAACTCATCACCCCTACAGCAACGCCTTCTAGCAAGATAAACCAGAGTATACATAACATTACATTTACTATGCAATGTGTACTTTAGAGGCTTGAATTTTTTTCATTTCATTTTTAATTTTTAGTTAGGAAAGGGCCATTTTTATTTTAATGGCAAATTATTCGAGCAATAAGAAATGGATTAGATAAAAACAACAGTAAAACTTTATCCAGTTTGCAGTAACTGGGGGGAAGCATGAAACCAAAAAGTAAAATCTGACTTACAAAATGCCCTGGACATTAGGTGGTAAAGAACAGCGATTCCTGAGAGATGGGAAACAAAAGACTATGACAACCAATTGCCCTAGCTCATTGCCTGGAGAGTGCTTCCAGGTCACAATGCAGATAGGTGGAGCCCAGTGGTTTCCCTAAATCGAAACGATAAAGCTGGGAGGTCAAGTAAACCAAGGCTGCTAGAGCTCACAGCACAAAAGACAAGAGAAGACAAGCTGCACTGAGAAAGAACTCCAGAGCTCTGCAGAGAATTACCTTCTCATATTCCGCTGAGTCCTGTCTGGGCATATGCGTAAGAAAATCCCCTGGAGCTGGGAAAGGACCAACTGAAAAGACTGGAGGGAACGATATACAGGGCTCACACAGGGCACAATATAGTGCCTATCCCCCCGCATCAAAGTGGAAAACCTTATCACTCATGGGTAGAGTACTCAGAAGGGTTTTGCCTCAACATTAGAGAAAGATTAGTCCTAGGCCAAAAGCTGCTCTGGCCCCACCGAACAAACATTACAAGCAACACCCAAAAAGTCAAATGCTTCCAAGCAGCAACTGCATCTCACAAAAAAACAAACAACAACAACAACAACAAATTCATGAACCAGTATCAGGACACAAAACTATTTAGCACTTAACAAGGTACAATTTACAAGTAAAAATCACCAAGCATGCAAGAAGCAATATATGTGACCCATAATTAGAAGAAATTTCAATCAGTGGAAACTAACTCCTAAATAAACAAATAACAGCATTAGTAGACAAGAACGTTAGTTATTATAACTATATTCCACATGTTTAAGAAGCTAAAGGAAAATATGAGCATGTTATGCAGAGATATGTAATATATTTCTTTAAAACGCCTACACTAAACTTTTAGACAAGAAAACTGTAAGATCTAAGATGGAAAACATACTGGATGAAACTAATAACAGATTAATGTTGTAGAAATGAAGATTTGTGACCTTGAAGACGTAACAATAGAAACCATCTAAAATGAAATGCAGAGAGAAAATACAATGAAAAAAAAAGGCACAGAGCCTCAATGAGATACGTAATAACTTCAAGTGGCCCAATATTCATCTAACTGAAGCCCCCAAGGGGGGGGGGGGGGGGGGGAGGAGTGCTGACAGAAAAAAAATACTTGAAATAATGGCCAAAAATTTTCCAAACTTGATGAAAACCACAAACCCACAAAGTTTAACAAACCCTACACAAAAGAAAAAAAACTGCAAGGCACACAATTTCTTAAAATCGATAAACGATAAAATCTTAAACTTGACATCTTAGATGAACTGTATAAATTCGTTGGAAAACACAAAAAAGGCTGGTCACAGTGACACACATCTGTAATCCCAGCACTTTGGGAGGCTGAGGCAGATGGATCACATGAGGCCGGGAGTTAGAGACCAGCCTGACCAAGAAGATGAAACCCCGTCCCCACTAAAAATACAAAAATTAGCCTGGTGTGGTGGTGCTCACCTTTAATCCCAGCTACTCAGGAGGCTGAGGCAGAAGAGTCACTTGAACCTGGGAGGCGGAGGTCGCAGTGACCCGAGATTGTGCCACTGCACTCCAGCCTGGGCAATGGCGGAGCAAGGCTCTGTCTCAAAAAAAAAAAAAGAAAGAAAAACACAAAAAGGTATATCCTATGATTCCATCTCTGTAATATAAACTGCAAAATAGGCAAACTAATCCAGAGTGACAGAGAGATCAGTGACTGCTTGAGGAGTGGGAGGAAAAAAGGGGCAGTGGAGCAGATTCCAAAGATTGGCGCTTGCCTGCAATCCCAGCTACTCAGGAGGCTGAGGCAGGAGAAGCGCTTGAACCCAGGAGGTGGAGACTGCAATGAGCCAAAACTGTGCCACTACACTCTGGCCTGGGCCGCAGAATGGGAACTTGTCTCAAAATAAATAAATAAATAAATAAATAAATAAATAAATAAATAAATAACAGATTGAGAGAATCTAAATATGAATTGACTTTTAAGTTGTTTTAGGTAATTATTACTTATTTTCTTAGGTGATAATAATATTGTGATTATGTTGGTGAATATTTATTGCTGGGATACGTGGTGAAGGATTTATGATAAACAAAACTCTTTCAAATTGTACAGCAAATGTGCACACACACACAGAGGATGGGGACATAAAATCACTAAATAGAATATCAGCAATCACTGTACCTAAGTGATAGTTATATACGTGTTCCTTACATTTTTCCTCAATTTTTTCTGCATGTTTCAAAATCTTCATATAAAAGTTATGGAAAAAATATGTAAAACTCAACCTAAACTAATACAATATTATCTAGAAAGATGCTTCAGGACTACCAGTTTTAATAAATAGTACTACCTATACATCAAGCTATTTTTAAATTACTCAAATTTATTTTTTATGTAATTTATACATTCAGCCCTTGCATTGTTAATGTATAATGTGAATAAAGGGCATGCTAAGTTAAACATTAACTTTGAATTAACCCTTTCTGAAATACTACCAATTTTAAATTAGTAAAGTCTAAGGTGATATATATTAGTTTGACATTATAAACAAGCTACTTTGTTTTTACTTTTCTGAACCAACATGAAAAGTGGTAAAATAATTTTATGCCCAGAAATCATTTCAAAATGCATACTGGAGTAGCTAGTAAGGTTTTCATTGGCTAGATAGCATGAGAGTTACGCAGCACAGAATATAGTCCTGGCCTCATGGATGTTATAATCTAGTTGAGATTATAAAACTGAACCTAAGTAAAACTATTAGGGGATAATAAAATTCAGTTACTAAATACTACATACTGTATGCATTTTTAAAGAGATATCCATGAGTAGCTGAAGAGTTCAGGAAGGCAGCAATTATTTTTCATGCCATTTATTGGCAGATGCAGAAAGACAAAAAACAAATTGAAAGAACCATTTTAAATGGGAAAGTGTATTAACGTTTAAATGTAAAGTCTTCTAGAAGTCAAACGGCAAAAAAAACACAAGCCTTTCCTTTCCCTCAAATCTGATGATTTACTGTAGTAGATAAGCTTCAGACACTTGACCAAGCACAACTCCTTTTTCAAATGTGCATCTTACAGCCTCAGTTTAGGGGATGGGCCTAGATGACCACATTCATCCCCAACAACCCCTACCAGAAGCTACAGAGTTAGGAGTTGGGATTTGACACTAAAAAGATTTTACGTAAAACAGTATTCTGCACAGGAACATAAGGGCATGTGCAAGCTGGGTCTACAGCAGGTGCTATGCCCAAACAAAGCAATATGTAAGCAAGAACTACAAACGAAAAGCTTAAAAAAAAAAAAAAAAAGTGGATCCACAGAAAAGACAATGGTATGTATGTGTAGACAGAAGGTAAGTGAGAGACTACAAAGCCAAAGAGAGCATTAGAGAATAAAACCTCCCTGACTCCCATGAAATCAATGTATTTCCTAAATTTATTTGAGCTTCTTGAGCTTTTACTTTATCCCAAAACTAATGCTCTTTCTTCAGTGAGTTTCTATATTCTGCAAATGATCTCTAAGACATTCACATGGTATAAAACAGCTACACATTTGTTTTCGTAAATCGATAGCTTTTTAATATTATACACGTCGTTTACTAGAACTAGCTGAGGGATCCTTCTACAATCTGCAAAGCCAAATTTACAAATTTTCAACATTTAATCAGTTCCAGAAATACTGGATTATCTCTACGGCAACTTTAGCATCCAAAATATCTCGGCCCACATTAAATCAGTCATGTCAATTCCACCTCCTTATCTCATTCTAGCCCTTCCTGGGCTTGTGGTCTTATGTTGTTGCACTACACACCTTATCTCCCTGTCTATTTCACCACCAACCCCTCTTATTCCAGTTTGACCCCAAACTAGACCTAAAGCACTCTTTCTAAAACGCAAACCTACCCCCACAATTTACATTAAGAATCCTACCCCCAAAATTTACATACAGTCTTACCCTGATAAATACCAACTAACCATTTAAAAGATGATGTGGGGCGGGGCATGGTGGCTCATGCCTGTAATCCCAGCACTTTAGGAGGCCGAAGCAGGCGGATCACGAGGTCAGGGGTTCGAGGCCAGTGTGGCCACATGGTGAAATCCCGCCTCTACTAAAAATACACACACACACACACACAAAATTAGCCAGGCACAGTGACACTTGCCTGTAATTCCAGCTACTCTGGACGCTGAGGCAGGAGAATCAATTGAACCCGGGAGGTGGAGGATGCAGTGAGCTGAGTTCGTGCCACTGCACTCCAGCCTGGGCAGCACAGCAAGACTCCATCTCAAAAAAAAAAATTTAAAAATTAAAATAAAAAAATTTTAAAACATGACATAGTGGTCTATAAATCTTTAGAAGATTTAAAAGAGAGCAATCTATGGCAAAGGGATATGCAAATTTAAAAATAATAATAAATGCTACCTGAAAACTTCCGTATAGCAGAGGTAGCAAACTCAAATGTCTAAAGAAGACCTTTCTGCAATGATGGAAATGTTCACAGCTGCACTGTCCAATAAGGTAGTCCCTACATGCGGCTACTGAGCATTTGAAATGACTAGCGCATCTGAGGAATAAAAGTTCAATGGCCATATGTGGCTAGTGTCTACTGTACTGCACAGCACAGGTTTGTAGGGTCCAGTATAGGTGAGTATCAGCAAAGCGATACTGATGTGAATGTGGATTCATGCCCATCTAAAGGAGGTACAAACGGTATGATGGAATTTGAACTTGCAGTGACCAAATGATTCAAAACTTTCAAGTAAAACCAGAATTTCAGATTTTTATCAATTTTTAAATGCTGGCAAAGAACTTAAACTTAATTTTAACAACCTTGACCAAACATTCAGATTTTGTGTTTTTGACATCTGAACTGTATTACCATTCATTTATTCTAAAAATATTTAATGAGTGCCCACTAAATGCTAGGCCTCATTATGGATGTTAGAGATACTGCAGAGAATAAAATAGATTTTAAAAACCCTCCACAATTTGCAAAAATAGTAATGATAAAATATGCTAGTATATACAAAAATAAATACAACTATTCACAACTGTTTTGAATGGGAGGGTGGTGGTTGAAAGGGATTATTAGTATTTTCACCTTACATATTTCTGTGCAGTTCAAACTTCCACAGGATGTATTATTACTTTTTAAGCCTCCACTCAGGCAACTTTTTCTTTCTTTTTTTTTTTTTTTGAGATGGAATTTCGCTCTTGTTGCCCAGACTGGAGTGCAATGGAGCTATCTCAGCTCACAGCAACCTCTGCCTCCGGGTTCAAGCGATTCTCCTCTGCCTTCGGGTTCAAGCGATTCTACTGCCTCAGCTTCCCGAGTAGCTGGGATAACAGGCATGCGCCACCACACCCAGCTAATTTTGTATTTTTAGTAAAGATGGGGTTTTCTCCATGCTGGTCAGGGTGGTCTTGAACCCCCAACCTCAGGTGATCCGCCCACCTCAGCCTCCCAAAGCGCTGGGATTCCAGGTGTGACCCACCGCACCCGGGTGCAACTATTTCTGTAATTTCCTTTTATTTTCTTCCTTTTCGAGACAGGGTCTCACTCTGTCATCACTCAGGCTGGAGTGCAGTGGTGCCTTCTCGGCTCACTGCAAATGCAACCTCGCCTCTTGGATTCAAGTGATTCTTGTGCCTCAGCCTCCTGAGTAGCTGTGATTACAGGCGTGCACCACCATGCCTGGCTAATTTTTGTATTTTTAGTTGAGACAGGGTTTCACCACGTTGCCTAGGCTGGTCTCGAACTCCTGGTCTTAAGTGGCCTGCTCACCTTGGCCTCCTAAAAGTGCTGGCATTACAGGCCTCAGCTACCGCAACCAGCCAGTCCTGCTAATCTTTTAAAATTTTTTCTGTAGACACGGTGTGGCACTATGTTGCCCAGGCTGGTTTTTAACTCCTGGGATCAAATGACAGCATTGCATTGTGAAGTGCTGGGATCACAGTCAGGAGCCACCACGCCTGCACTTCCATTGGTTTTCCATGGCTTACATAAACTCCTTCATAGGGTAAACCAGGCCCTCCTAATACTCCTCGAAGCACCTTCCCCAAGCCTCCTTCACCCATTCCTAAATTCCAAACCCCCTGATTTCCTTACAGTCCTCAGAAAAAGGAAGGTCTCATCCCTATGGCTATGCACATCTATTTACACTCCTTAGCTCTGCTCATGACAAGCAAACTCCTTCTCATTTCTCATGACTTGAGTGAAAATTTTTACAAAGAATCCCACTGACACAGAAGGCATAAACAAAAGCCTCAACACCACCCGTATATAATTAAAATCATTATCATTTCTATCACTGACAACTAAGTGTCATTTTGACTAGAAACAGTGCCTGATAGTTTGTAATCCCGTTTATCCTTAAAAAAGGGTAAAGAAAGAAGGAAGAAATCTTTTCATGCATTTTCACGAAACCAATCACTAGACGACAGAGCACACAAGAAAAAAAAAATCAGGGCTGACACGTTCTCTTCAAAGAGCTGTGGCAGGTCAACAAACATAGCTGGCAGACTTCTAGGATTACAAAATTAATGATGTGAGAAAATTAAACAATTTGGATTGTTAGCCTCTAAGAACATTTCAGATCTTTAATTCTTTAAGTACCATCTCAGAATGAGCAAGTGCAGCACTCACTGGCACTCACAGCTGAAGCCTGGAAGACAGTTTTAACAACTCTTGCTGAAAATGACTATTTCTTCTCCAGTTTCTATGGAAACAGCTGTCAGATTGGCAAAAATAGGACATGTACTTTAAAATAATCATTCAAGCAAAGTACACACATGATGGAAGCCTTTAAAAAAGAATTGGACGGCAGCAGACTTGGTTCTTAAGCTTCCAAATGTCAGACTACACCCCTTCACCCTGGCTGAGAATGACAGAGATGAACCTAAATCCTTTTAACGAAGGTGGCATGACCTTGATCAACGCCTGAATGCCAAATAAGGGATTTTCATCTCCCTGGACTACAATTTCTTGCTGAGGATTGCAGGGCACAATAAAACTGTTGCTCCACACACAGGCAACATTTAAAGACTATACAGTGGGTTCTGTAAACGAGTTGACGAGGAAATTGTTAAAACTCCCCGGAACTGCTTAGACGGGGAATGTTCCGGTTTGCACAGCCGAGTTGAGGCAGGAAACGTGTTCAATTTCTCCTGGAGAGTCGGGGGCGGGGCGGGGAAGAGACGGAGGCCCCAGCCGGGGGGAGGCGGTCCCCTCTGGCTGGGGTGCCGGGTGCGGCGCCGGAATCCTCGCGGATGAGAAACGCCGCTCTGAGAGCGGAGCCGCTGAGGAGGGCGGGCTGAGGGCGAGGGTAGGCGGCCCCTGAAAGTACTGCCACGGCGCCAGACACACACGGTCCCCGGCGTGCCGCTGGCCGGGCGAGGGGAGAACCGGGCTCTCCCAGGACAGATCCCCTCCCTCTCCCGCCCCGGGGCCCCGCGTCCCGCCCCTCCACGCAGCCTCGCCGCCCACCCACGCCCCCTGCTGTACCCCTCCCCACGCATCCCCACTCCTCGCCGCGGCGCCCCCACAGGCGCTCTACGCTCCGCCCCCCTCCCCGCTCCCGCACTTTGCCTCCTCCCCTCCACACGGTCCTACTCGGAAAAGCTGGGGAAAGGCGTCACCGTGAGGACTGACTCTAGCAGAAGCGAAAGCGGGGACACCGCCGACCCGACCTATGCGCAGGCGCGCACCCGCACTTCCTGCCCTCCGTACCGGTCTGGGCGCCCTTCGCTCCGCCTACACCCGGCAGTCAATACAGCCGCCCAGAGTCTTCTCCCAGAGGCCCCGGTCCCCGCGCGGACTGTGGCGTTCTAGCGCCCTCGTGTGGCTGAAGGAGAGAACGTGGCCCTCGGCTGGGCTGCCTGCATGGGAACCACTTACCCCTGTCCGTGGTGAGTTGGGTCCTCTAAAGAATGATCCATGCAAAGCTGTGTCCGTTGTAGACTCTACGGCAGTACTGGCCAAAAGGGGAGAGACTCCAAAGGCTGCCAAAAGACGAAGGCTTCCTGGTTCTAACTCTGCGTTCATAGAAATACTTTGGAATGTGGGAACGGTGCTTTCATATGATTTTTGGAGGGACTCATTTTTAAAAAGATTAAGTATAATCTTAAGTGTCTGGAAGTTAGTTGAAAGTAGCTAGCTACAAAATGATGTGTATAGTATGTTTGATTCATTTCACCAAAACATATTTATTGAGCATCAACTACATTTTAAGTATCGGGGATGTGGCAGTAAACAAGACAGACCTGACTTTTGTGAAATTTGTATCACAGTGAGGAAAGGCAGGCAATAAAAAAAGTGTACAAATAAACAAGCAAAAGATTGTATTGTGATGGATGAGCAGTGAGGTCCTATATTAGTTTATTATGTTTATACTCTATGCACAATGAAAACATCTCAAAGGACATAAACACTGAACAATTCTAAGTACAGTATCTCTTTGGGAAGATTTGTAAGTTATTGTTTCTTTTATATGTATTTTATAATTTGCCTTTTATTTTGAAAGGGATAGTCTGGAACCCCTGACCACTGAAACCCTAAAAAAACTGAAGTAGGAGGTCCTTCAGTCTTCATGGGATGTATCTCCCAACCTCTGGAGTACACGTGACTTATCAAAGTTTCCAGCATGCTAGCCACCTCTTGCTCATCCTGCTTGATCAGCCTGATGTCGATGTGTAATGTTGGGGTTCAGGGGCTTAGGGGAGCACCCAGTTCCCCTGAGAGGACGTTTCTCCAGGTTCTTGATGTGTCGTTCCCCAGAATGGGAGAGGAGACCACGGAGCAGTACCCTGCTAGAAGTAAACGCCGGACTCAAAAGTGTTTGTAGGAAGTGATTTATTTAGGTAGGAGAAAGAGAAAGAAACAGCTAACTCACACCGAGTGAGAGAAAGAAAAGCCGCTCTCACACTGAGTGGGAAGGGTTCCCAGAGGGGGAAACCAGAGCAGGAAAGCTACTCTCACACTGAGCGAGAGAATCCAGATGGAATCCAGGAGAGGAAAGCAGCTTCCACACTGAGTGGAAGGGAATTGAGAGAGAGATGGAGTTTAGAAGGGGAAGACAGCTTCCACGAGAGAGTGTGGAGGGGGACTGGGGGGGAGGGAGGGCGGGAAATCCAGGAGAGAAAGATGGCTTCCACCAGGGTAGAAGGGGATCCAAACACGGAGTCTGAAGGGGTGTGGGAGAAGGGGACGTTTAACCTGGGAGGAACCCCCACCTTCTCTAAGACCTCTGGCCAATGAAAGCAGCTGGAGTGATTGACTTTTGACCCCTTCTCGAGCCTGACAAAATTAAAACATCAACCGTTAAATCTCCCGATGGAGAGAGATGGGAGGGGCCATGGCGCCTTGCCCTTAAAACTACGCCCCCTTGTGGACCGGGAAAGAGAACACATTCCCTCAATTGGTGTAATAGATGGGTGTGTTCTCGAATTTCCAGGTGATCCAGCTCCTTTTGGACTGCAAAGAGCCCTTATGTCATTCTCCTGGGCCCGCCTGATTTCCAAAGGGGCCAGACTGGCAAGTTAAATAAAGAGAGGATAAGGATGACCAACCACCCTTGTATACTTTAGGTCTTTAATTATGGCATTAATCTCTATCGTCATCCCCTATCCCCTCGGATGAAATGTTCGTTTTGATTTATTATCTTGACTTGGCAAGAACAGCTTCAGAAGCTTCCTGGTGGCTCTCCCCGCCATGATAATTCAAGACCAAGGATCTTGAGCTTCTTATCAATGTGGAGATTGCTCCAGTTGCCCGATAGGTACTTCCAATTATGCACTCGGGAACTAAGGAAATGACTACAGGATGGGTCCATGTATTCCTGGACCCACTGTAAGCTGGACATTATTTAGGCCTCTGCGTATTACCTGATCCCCATAAGCCCCCACACTTAGAGAGGAGCCATGTGTGTTACACACATTGGGTGTCTGGGTAACACCTGTGAAATGTCTGGGTATTCCCCTTTCCTCAACATATAATCAGTTGAGAAAATGGGCATGGGACACAGACCAAAGAATAATCATTACAGTAAATATTTGTTTCAGTATTGCAGGATTCTTCTTTCTAGGGACCCAACAACCTCTTAAGTCACAGATTCTGTGGTCTCAGTGTGAAGTTAGGCTTGGTTCTGAGACTTGAGCAATGAGCGGTGCTTTTTATTAAGCAATTAGTCCCTGCATGGGGTAAATGGCTTCTTTTCTTCCAGTTGTAGATATTAAGCAACAACCTTGTTGGCTGTCCATCTGTTTTTCCCCCAGGGAGATCTTATGCCATTAAAGCCCTCCACAACCTCTGTGGATCACACCCCTTGGCTGCTCCTCTGCCCTTGCCAGGTGTTACAGAAATTACATCCTCTGGGCTCCTCATGGTTAAAGCCACCACCTGGCTTCTACTACTTTAGGATACTATTATTCCAGTAGATATTATCAAACCCAGCTTTGTGATCGCCTCTCACTGTCATCCCTTCCCTTCAGAGGAGAGCCTTCCCTGAACTTCTTAGTGATGCTAGTGCCCTCTCGCCAGTGTGTTCCCCATTGCCATAGTATATGAGGTGTCCTCTGGGCCTCCTGTACAGCATTCTTCTCTGCCTGGCCTTCTGGCTCTACACAATAAATTCAGGCAAGTCCACTTCCTTCAGCTCCTTCTGTCCTTCCTCTACCATTTGCAAGGGCAATTCAGACATTCTTGCTTTACTCTGCATGGACCATGGCTTTCTTTCAGCTTCTAATAGTCACCTAGCCGTGAGTTTACCCCATCTTCTAGAGTCCCAAATCCCGAGAAAGTGCCCCCAAGACAGTGAATGTTTATTTAGCCAAGCTTGTTCCTGTCGCTTTGATCAAGCACCTTCAGAAATCCAATTCCAGGGGTCCTCTCCTGGCTCCTGCTGGTACATGCTAGGTAATTCTTTTAGCTCCTACATTATGCAATCTTTTCCCTCCTTTAACAGGCCCAACACATCCCCAGCTGGGTGGTGCTGGGATTTAATCTGAGTTATCACCCTGGCAGATATCTAAGAGGAGATGGGGCAGCTCCTGAGTAGGCACCTGTTTATTCCTTATACTAGAGGCTTCCACACTGCCATCTCACATGAGGGAAGTGTTAGCTTTGACTAGGGAAGGGTCAGCCACCTCTGCAAGCTCTTAGGGTCTGCAGAGTCAGTATCCTCAGGGATTCTATCAGGTTGTCCCATTTCACGCTTCATGGTTCCAAATTTTCCCCCAACCCGGGCCCAGACCTGCCTAGGCTAAGCATTTGAACATCTCTGGGGCTCTGCAACTCTGATCATGAAAATCTCTTTTGCTCCACTGCTATCCACACTCCTCCACTACAGGAGAGAAGAACCTCTCTGCTACCTACCAAGGAGACTTCTGACTCTCACTCAGCCTTAGCTGTTTTACTAATGACCTCACTTTCTCATTTTCCCATGCAGGGCATCCGCACAATGCAGCAATAACCAGCCCACTTGCACTGTTCTTTCAGACATTGCTCCCTCCATCTTTCAAGTGCCTTAACTATCCCACTTAAATGGCATTGCCCTCCCCTGGGCCATTTTCCCAAGTTGCCATCACTGAAATCCACACATGGGCCACTATCTTGTGCCAAACACTACCCACAACCCCACGTTACTCAAGATGGAGTTCTTGTAGCCTGCTGGGCAGTTAGCCACTCTCAAAGCTGATCCTTCCTTCCTTCCTTCCTCCTCCTCCTCCTCCTCCTCCTCCTCCTCCTGCTCCTCCTCCTCCTCCTCCTGCTCCTCCTTTCTTCTTCTTCTTCTTTTTTTTGTAGAAAGTGATTCATTTAGGGAAAGAGAGAGAGAGAAACAGGAGGAGAGAGAGAGAAACAGCTAACTCTCATGCTGAGTGAGAGAATCCAGAAAGATGGGATCCAGGAGAGGAAAGCAGCTTCCACACTGAGTGGAAGGGAATAGAGGGAGATGGAGTTTAGGAGGAGAAGACAGACTTTCACGAGAGAGTGTGGAAGGGGACCCCAGAGGGGAAATCCAGGAAAGAGAAAGATGGCTTCCACGAGAGTGTTCGTGGAAGGGGACCCAAACATGGAGTCCGATCTTACCATCTTCTTCTCAGCCCCTTCTAGTCCACCTCTATCAGTGTAGGCCCCCTAAGAAACAGATGCTAAGGCGGAATCACGTGCAAGACATACTTACTGGGTGCAAAATCCTGGGAAGGATAATGAAGCGGGAGCAGGAATAGACATGAAGGGCCCTCAGATCATAACCTTGGTTAAAGGAGAGAGGGAAAGAAGAAAGACTGGATAAGAAGCACCTCAGGTTGTAGCACAGTTCTAAGAAAGTTTTGAAAATGAGGAGTCCTTCAGCCAAAATTCCTGCAGGAGGAGTTCTATATTTTGCAGAGATGGACACCCACTAGTGTTCACACCATGGGTAATCATTGGCTAAGAGCCTATGGGGAGCATGCGCTTGTTACAAATGCAGGGGAGCCAGAAGGTCAGAGGCAGGGCCTAGCAGTCAACCATGCTCCCCAGAACAGATGTAAGCTGCATATTTTCACAGCCACAGCTGCTGGAGGATTTAGAGTTTGAATAAGTCTTCTGTCCTGGCCATACATCTTTGTGCTGCCCTTTCAACAAGTCTTTAAGCAATGTGCTATGGATGGAATGTTTGCATCCCTCTGAAATACATATGTTGACCCCTAAATTCCCAATATTAAAGTATTTGGAAATGGGGGCCTTTAGGAGGTGATTAAGTCATGGGGGTGGAGCTCTCATAAATGAGATTAGTGTCTATAAGGAGATAAAGAGATCAGAGATCTCTCTCTCTCTCTGACATGAGAGGATATAACAAGACAGCTATCCATAAACAGGAAGAGGGTCCTCACCAAATCCAACCATGCCAGCATCTTCATCTCAAACATCCAGCCTCCCAAACTGTAAGAAAAAAAGTTTGTTACTGAAGCCAATCCATCTACCGTACTTTGTTGAAGCAACCTGAACTGACTGAGACACATGATCAGATTCTATTCACAGAACCAACCTTCCTATATTGATTTGCTACTTTTTTAATTGTATTTTAGGTTTTGGGGTACATGTGAAGAACATACAAGATTGTTGCATAGGTACACACATGGCAGTGTGATTTGCTTCCTTCCTCCCCATCACCTATAACTGGCGACTCTTACAAGTTTTGCTTTTGTCAAATTTCCCAAGCTGTTTACCCCATCTGAATTCAGAGGATTGACATTAATAATTTCCTTTGGCTATGTCCTTGGGAAAAGGGCTTCATTTCAAGCACAGCTTAATGAAGTGTGGGAAGTTTTTGAAGATGTTCTTTACTGAGCACTCACGGTAGGAGGGTTGTTTAAAGGGTTATGTGAAGACTGTCCTGTGACAACATCGTGAAGTTGGACTTTGGCTGTAACACCTAAAGTCAATGCTGTGCTGCGCCAGCAGATCCCCATTCACTGAGGTTCTCATGCTGGCAGCTACCTACCTCCCTAGAGATTTCCCTTGGCTGGAGATACCTGCTTCATCCAAGGATAGGCCCTCTGCCCAGCGACAGCACTTACCCAACAAACATTGATTGGGAGTACACAGTCCTGACTCCTATGCTTCAGCTGAGGGTAGCACTGCAAGGCCATCCCAGCTGGAGAGCCCTCCACGAGACTCCACTTCTCCCTCCACCCAGTCTACTTTCCCTTACTCGCTTATAAGTGTTGTTAATTGGCCGAGCACAGTGGCTCATACCTGTAATCCCAGCAACTTGGGAGGCCGAGGCGGGCAGATCACTTGAGGTCAGCTGTTCGAGATCAGCCTGGCCAACATGGTGAAACCCCTGTCTCTACCAAAAATACAAAAAAAAAAAAAAAAAAAAAAAAAAACCAGGTGTGGTGGCTCATGCCTATAGTCCCAGCTACTCAGAAGGCTAAAGCAGGAGAATCACTTGAACCTAAAAGGTGGAGGTTGCAGTGAGCTGAGATCGCACTACTGCACTCCAGCTGGGTGACAGAACAAGACTCTGTTTGTAAATAAATAAATGAATAAATAAATTAATGTTGTTCCTGAGATCTCTCCCCTATAACCCTGCATACAAAGATTTATCTCAGAATCTGTTTCCAGGGAACCCAGCCTAAAACAATTCAGTCTGCTCTAGTGGAAAACTGTATTAAATGCTATGACACAGAAAGACATTCATTCACACCTCCTATAGGAAGTGCAGGATGTTGAATACTGAGTTAAAGAAGAGAGTAACTCTGAACAATTATGAGGCATAGCTTGTCTTATAATAGGTTTAGGCAGATGTTCAGCACACAACAATCAGACCTCTGATGATATAGATTCAGGATGAGAACCAGGTGAAATAGCCACAGGATTTGATGAGGGTCACATATTGGAAGGCTGCAATGTATGGGTGGCACCTTGACTGAAGTGACCTTTCATTTTTCTTGAATATGTGCCAGGCGTGACTGTTCAAAAGGGTTGAAATGACTGATTGTGAATTCGAAATCACTCCAACACAGAGAATTTCAGCATCTTCATTTAAACGTTCTACTCCAACAAAAATCAGCCCAGCGCTTTCTTCAACCACATATTTAACTTCTTTTTATTTCTTGTGTCATTCCAGCCCTTCTTGCAACATACCATGAATAAATCTGCCATTTTAAAGTAAATTTTTTGCTTAAAGAGAATGATCACACCAAGTTCCAGTGTGTTGTTTTTACAAATTGCGTCGAAATTATTAGTACACTAGTATCCTGACTGGTCTCCCTGTCTCCAGCTTCATTCCTCTTGTCTAAACAGCAGTCACCAGGACCCAGCTCCGGAAATTGGGTGTGGGATAATTCAGTATGGCTCAGCGAGCTCCACAGAAGGCCATGGGGAAAGGTCTCACCTTGGACATACCCTTCTCACTCCTCAGAGACCAGTTCTTCAGAGATGTCAGGCAAGCACTTTTCTAAGTGTTGGTGCAACTATTAGTATTTCAATTTATTGCGCAAGTGAAATACTAATACCGTAGAAAAGCAAAACAAAAATAAAAAAAAAAAATCACCCTTAGCCTCACTATCCCAAAATAGCCAGTTAACATTTTAATAAGTAACCCACTTGAAAAGCAAGATTAAAATTACTTTAAATATTTAGAAGATTGATGAGATAAAAGCTTCCTCATTGTTGTTTTGATGTACATTCCTTTGATTCCTAATAAGGTAAATGCTTTTTCATGCTTATATAATGTTTGGATTTCTTCTTTAGTAAATTCCCTGTTCATGCCCTTAACCCATTTTTCTGTAATATATTCATTTGTATTTTATAGACTTATAAAAATTTTTTAGACGTTTAAGAATTGTCTGTCATTTATGTAGCAAATATTTTCCCCACTTGAAGTTTCTCTTTCAACTTTGTTGATTCAGGTGAAAAATATACTTAATTGCTAAAATTTTGATACAGTCAAAAATATCCATCTGCCTCTGAGATCCTATCTACTGTCTGTCTCAAACTTAAGATTAAATATTTATCAGTATTTTCTTCTAGAACTTTAATGACTTTGTTCTTTCTTAAATCTTTTAAAATCTTTAATCTACTAGGAATTTATTTCAGCATAAAATAGGTGGAAAAAAATAACCTAGGCTGGGCACAGTGGCTCACACCTGTAATCCCAGCACTTTGGGAGGCCGAGGCAGGCAGATCACCTGAGGCTGGGAGTTCAAGACCACCCTGACCAACATGGAGAAACTGTCTCTACTAAAAATACAAAAAATTAGCCAGGCTGAGGTAGAAGAATTTCTTGAACCTGGGAGGCAGAAGTTGCAGTGAGCTGAGATTGCACCATTATACTCCAGTCTGGGCAACAAGAGTGAAACTCTGTCTCAAAAAAAATAAAAATAAAAGTACCTAAAGTATTTTCTGAGTGATTAGGCCAGTGGAATTTTTACAAAGGATATGTGCATGTGCCCTCCCCATGGTTAGAACTACCAAAGTAACTCTGTCTCAACAATTAATTTAACCCATCCTGACTGACTTAAAGCATCACTGTTTACAATACGCTAAATTCCTGTGAATATCTACACATGTTTCTGCAGTTTCCCTTTTTTCTCTTGGTCTGTTCTGGAGCTAGTGCATGATTCTTTCTATTTATTATTGTAACTTTGTAATATACATTTTGTTTTCCAATATTGTCTGGCTCTTATACATTTGACCTTCAAGATGAGCTTTTGAACAATTTTTTTCAGCTCCCTTCCAAAAAAAAGAAAACCATTGGGATTTTGATTCTGTTATTGTTGTTTTTATCTTGGATTAATTTGGGTGAAATATATATCTTTGCAAGGTTGACTACCAATCAAGGAAACATGTACATCTCCATTTATCCAGGTCTTCTTTTATGTCTCTACATAAAGTCTTACACTTTTCTTATATGGGTCAAAGCAGTATATTTTTTAAAGGAACTATAAACTTTACTTCTTAGGATTACAGAATCTCAGAGCCGGAAAGGACTTAAAAATCACCTCACAACTCCCACCCCATCTGCTGTGGAGTCCCCATCTTAACCAAAGATATGCAGCATATTTTGGCTGATTTTTTTAACATAATGGTATCACACTATGAATATTTTCTGTAACTTCCAGGTTATCAGTTGCACAACATGCCTTGGAGAAATGTCTTTATCAATACTTATAGATCAATTTAATCCATTTTAAGCACTGCATGATGTCCTCTGGAAAAGATTTCATGTCGTTTACTTTATTACAGTTGATGGACATTTAAGCTATTCCTATCATTTTGCTCTCACTAACAACTCAGTTCACAACCTTGAGCTCTAACTAAAGAGCACACACCACTGGGGCACAGTTCCCCTCCTCATATATCACTACCAAGTGGCACAATGCCTGTTCAAAGAAAGGCGTTCCTTTACCTTTCCATGGAGCCTCAATTCTATTTAACAAGCATCTATTATGCATAAGTACCGGGTTTTTTGTTTCTAATCACTAAGAGTTATTTTTTAGAGAAGTTTTAGGATCACAGCAAAATTGAGCAGAAAGTGAGAGGATTTCCATCTACTCCCTATCCCCACATGGACACAGCCTCCCCCACCACCAAGAGTGGTACATTTGTTAAAATTAACATGCTGTAATCATCCCAAGTCCATAGTTTATATTACAGGCATTTTAACACACTAATTTTGACATAATAAACAAATCCATGATTTCAATAATACTATGGAGACTACACTATGTGCCAGATACCCTACAGAACCTGGTGCTCCAGGGAAAATGGCAATCCCCTACTCCTCTTCTCAACCTAAACAGTTCCCAAAATAAAACATGGGCCATCACATCATGGTATCTACTTATTTATAAGCACAGGTAACTCTTCATCTATTAGATCACTAGACCAGGCAGCAGATTTCCAAATAATTTGGATAACCTCTGGAATTTGAGGTGTCCATGCTTAAATTTCCATGTTCTTGTACATGCTATTATTTCTGTATGTCTCTCAAGGAGAACTCCCTATTAGCAACTCACACAGAAAGAGTAGCATGTGCAAGACAAGGATATGAATGTGACAAACACAACGATTCAAATATAAGTAATGTATTTGGGAGGGGATCCTAGGAAGCACACACTGGTGAGCAGAGAAGTAAGACAGGCAAGGAAAGAGTGCTAATAAAGAATACATTAACAAACTAGTTACCAAAGGGGGCCAACAGAGAGTTGTCCCTCTGAGGAATGCTAGGAGACTGTGTAAAACAGTCCACAGAGTTTTACCAAGTGAGGATGGGGAAGCTGGGCTATTTAACCATCATTCCTGCCAGTAGCATTGGTTGAGGGGTGTCCAAGGAATGATTTATTCTATGACACTTCCAGCCTCCTGCATGAGCACATAGAGAGACCTCCTATAGGACAAAGAAAGACCCAAGCAAGGAGCTTCAGGTTCTGGCAGTTGCAGGTTGAACCAGTATGTGCAGAAATATGGGCCAGACACCAATATAAAGGATAATGTGAGTAGACACCAGTGGCATCTTCTACAAATGCCTTTTTCTGTCAATACCTGGCTAATTCACTCTTCAAAACACAGGGCAAAATCACCTACTCTGGCAAGTCTGGCATGTATCTGCACCAGGCCTGGGGAGCTATCCTACTTCTGCATACCTGGGGCACTTCGTGCTTATGTCACTCCTACTAAAAGATTGTAAGTGGTTACGCTGAGTACAGGTTGGCCTGACTCCACATCCCAAGCTGAAACCATGAAACCAACATAAGTAAGCCCCTTAGCTTGTGGATGCATCACTCTAATCTCTGCCTGCATCTTCACATAGCCCTGTTCTCTGGGTGTTTCAGTGTCTCTCCTCTTATAAGGACAGTAGTCATTGGATGTAGGCCCACAAGATCATTAACTCAGTTAACATCTACAAAGACTCTATTTCCAAATAAGATCACCTTTTTTTTTTTTTTTTTTTTTTTTTTTTGAGATGAAGTCTCGCTCTGTCACTCAGGCTGAAATGCAGTGGCATGATCTTGGCTCACTGCAGCCTCCACCTCCCTGGTTCAAACAATTCTCCTGCCTCTGCCTCCCAACAAATAAGATCACTATTCTGTAGTTTCAGATAGATGTAAGTTTTGGAACACTCTCCAAACTACCACATGGACAAAACAGACCAATTAGACTAATATATTTTATCATTGAAGGAGATAAAAATTCTGCTGTGTGGCTCTTAAATCAGGAGAATGTGAGACAAGCACTACTGATATGTATTTTTACCATGATAAGGAAAATATTGGCCTAGAAAATAAAATGAAGTCAAGAGCAGATGAAGATATTAAGAAACAGACAATCAGAATAAACTTATATCTATTAAGGAAACTGAGCCAATATTTAATAACCTTCCATAACAGAAAACCCCAGGCCAAAGTGGATTTAATGGTGAATTCTACCAAACATTTACAGAAGAAATTATACTAATTCTTTACAATCTGTTTCAGAAGATAAAAACAAAGGGAATACTTCCTAACTCATTTTATAAGCCCAGCATTTTCCTAATACCAAAACCAGACAAAGACATTATAAGAAAATTAAACTGTCAGCAAATATCTTTCATGAACATAAATGCAAAATTCTTAAGTAAAATGCCACCATATTGAATACAACAATTGTAACAGGGATCATATAGCACAACCAAGTGGGAATTATTCTAGATATTCATAGGTCAACACTTAAAAATCAATTAATGTAATTTATTACAGCAGCAAGCTAAAGAAGGAAAGTCACATAATCATATTAATACATGCAGAACACGCATTTGACAAAATCCTGTATCTATTTATAAAAAACAAACAAAAAAACAAAAAACCTCTCAGTAAACTAGGAACAGAGGGAAACTTCCTAAACTTGATAAAGAATCTCTACAAAAGTCTACAGCTAACATCATACTTAATGATGAAATACTAGACACTTTCCCGCTAAAATCAGGAACAAGACAAGGATGTCCCCTCTCACCACTGCTTTTCAACATTGTACTAGAAATCAAAACTAATGCAATACAATGAGAACAAGAAATGAAAGGTATATAGATTGGGAAGGAAGAAATAAAATTGTCTTTGTTGTGGATGCCATGTTCATCTAAAGACAAAATCCAAAAGAATTAACCAACAAAAGAAAAAAATCCTCCTGAAATGTCAGCTAAAGCAAGGTTGCAGGGTACAAGATTAATATGCAAGTCAACTACTTTCCTACCTGCCAGCAATAAACAAGTGAAATTTAAAATTAAAAACACAATGCCATTTACATTAGCACCACTCAAAATGAAATACTTATGTATAAATTTTTCTTTTTAAGTACAAGATCTATATGAGAAAAAGTATACAATTTTAATGAAAGAAATCAAAGAACTAAATAAGAGATATTCCATATTCATGGATGGGAAGACTTAATATAGTCCATCAGTTCTTCCCAACTTGACCTGTAGATTCAGTGTAATTTCAATGAAACTCTCATCAAGTTATTTTGTGGATATTAACAAACTGATTGTAAAAGTAAAAGAGCTGGAGTACCCAAGACAATATTAAAAGTGAATAAAATTAGAGAACTGGACTTCCAGACTTATTATGAAACTACAGTAACCAAGACAGTGGTGTATTGGCAAAAGAATAGATAAATAGACCAAAGGAACAGAAATGAGAGTACAGAATTAGACCCACAGAAACACAGTCAACTGATCTTTGACAAAGATGCAAAGGTAATACAATGGAGAAAAGATAAGTATTTTCAAAAAATGGTGCAGGAACAATTAGATATCCACATACCAAAAAAAAACAATCTAGACACAGACCTTACACTCTTCACAAAAATTAACTAAAAATGGATTATAGATGTAAATGTAAATGCAAAACTATAAAACTCCATTGTAAAATGCCAAAGTATAACAACAGATTTTCTTGGCCAGGTGCGGTGGCTCACGCCTGTAATCCCAGCACTTTGGGAGGCCGAGGTGGGTGGATCACAAGGTCAGGAGATTGAGACCGTCCTGGCCAACACAGTGAACCCTGTCTCTACAGAAAATAGAAAAAAAAATTAGCTGCACATTGTGGCATGTACCTGTAGTCCCAGCTATTCGGGAAGCTGAGGCAGGAGAATCACTTGAACCTGGGAGGCTGAGGTTGTGATAAGCCGAGATCATGCCACTGCACTCCAGCCTGGGCAACAGAGCGAGGCTCCATCTCAAAAAAAAAAAAAGATTTTCTCACTGTGTTGCTCCAGCCTAGGAGAAAATCTAGATGACCTTGCATTTGGCAATGACTTGTTAAGTGCAACACCAAAGGCATGATCCATGTAAAAAACAATTATAAGATGGACTTTATTGAAATTAAAATTTTCTGCCCTGAAAAAGATACTGTCAGCAGAGTTAAAAGAAAAGTGACAGATTGGGAAAGTATTTGCAAGAGACACATCTGTTTCTAAAATGTTATCAAAATAGACAAAGAACTCTTAAAACTCAATAAGATAAACACAAAAAATCTGATTAAAAATGGGTCAAAGGCCTTAACAGATATCTTACCAAAGAAGAAATATAGATGATAAACGAGCACATAAAAAGATGTCCTACATCATATGTCATCAGGAAAATGCAAGTCCAAACAACAATGAGATACCACTACACACCTATTAGAATGGCCAAAATGCAGTACATTGATAACATCAAACGCTGGTGAGGCTGTGAAGCAACTGGAATTCTCATTCATTGCTGGTAGGAATGTAAAAATGGTACCGCCACTTAGAAAGAACAGCTTCTTACCAAACTAAATATACTACTTTTATCAATGATCCAACAGTTGCACTCCCTGATAGTTACCCGAAGAAGTTGAAAACATGCCCACACAAAAACGTGCACACAGATGTTTACTGCAGGTTTATTCACAATTGCAAAAACTTGGAAGCAATAAAGATGTCCTTCAGTAGCTGAGTGGGTAAAAAAGCTGCAGTACATAAAGACAATGGAATGTTATGCAGCAATGAAAAGAATTAGGCTATTAAGCCATTAAAGACATGACAGGTTGGGTGTGGTGGCACATGCCTATAGTCCCAGCTGCTTGTGAGGCTGAGGTGAGAGGATGGCTTGAGCCCATGAATTCAAGTCCAGCCTGGGCAACATAATGAGATCTCATCACTAAATAAAATAATAAATAAATGAATAATGTTTTAAAAGAAAAGGGCATGGGAGAAACATAAATGCGTATTACTAAATTCAAGAAGCCAATCTGAAAGGTGACATACTGTATAATTCCAACTACATGACATTCTGGAAAAGGCAAAATTATAGAGACAACAAAAATATCAATTGTTGGCACAGTTAGGGGAACGTGAGGGATGAAGAGGCAAAGCCCAGAGGAATTATTTTAGGGCTGGAAAACCACTCTATGTGATACTGCAATGGTAGATACATGACATACATTTGTGCAAATCCATGAAATGTACACCACTAAGATGGGGCCCTAATATAAACGATGTACTCCAAATGACAATAATGTGTCATTTTAGGTTTATCAATTGTGAGAAATCTACCATTCTGGTGAAGGCTGTTGATAATGGGGGAGGCCGTGTGTAGAAGGGCAGGGGATATATGAGAAATCTCTGTACCTTTTGCTAAATTTTGCTGTGAACCTAAAACTGCTCTAAAAAATAGTTTATTGTGATAGTTAATTTTATGGTTAATATGATGGTTAATTTGACTGGGCTAAGGGATACCCAGATAGCTGGTAAAATATTATTTTTAGGAGTGGCTCTGGGATGTTTCTGGAAGAGATTAGCATTTGAATTGGTAGAGAGTAAAGAAATAATCCTCACCAATGTGGGTGGCCTCGTTCAGTCTATTGAGGGACCCAGTAAAATAAGAAAGTGGAAGAAAGATGAATTCATTCTCCCTGTTTCAGCTATGACATCCATCTTCTCCTTCCCTCAGTCATTGGCACTCTTGGTTCTTGGGCCTTCAGACTTGGACTAGGATTTACAGCCCTGGCTCTTCTGGTTCTCAGGCTTTCAGGCTTGAACTAAAACTCACCATTGGCTTTCCTGGGCCTCCAACTTACACATGGCAGATGGAGGACCTCTTAGCCTTCATAATCACATAAGCCAATGCCTCAGAATAAATTTCTTACTCACTCACTCACTCACTATCCTATTGGTTCTGTTTTTCTGAAGAATTCTAATTAATGCATCTGTTTAAAAAACATAAAGATATTAAGAGAGTCCCGACAACACTATTTGAACCCTTGGATCCAGCCATGACTAAAGTTAACACCTCCCCTTCACCTTCCAGTTATACAAATCAACATATTTTCTATTTGCTTAAACTTGTTTGAGTTGAATTGCTAGCACTCATTGCTGAATAGAGCTTGCTAACACAGTTATTGCACATCTAGTTCCCTCCTCAATCCATTTCCCTTTCCTCTTCTTACACGTGACAAGTTCCTGTTTATCCTCAGGTCTCAGCTTAAGCAGAACTTCCTCTAGCACATCTTCCCTAAATTGATCCCTACTTCCACTCCAGCTTCTATCAGTTCCCCTTGCTGGATGTTCTCATACGGCCCTGTATTTCCTCATAACACTCACCCCATACTACTGTAATTACTCATTTCATTTATTCCCCTGTTCCACCACTACTACCACACTGAGCTGTAAGATCTTCGAGGGCAGAAAAAAAGTTCTGTTCATTGCTATATTCCCATTTCTAATGTGATGTAATGAAGTGAGTTGTCTGTTCATTCATAAATTTAAATCTTCATTTGGTTTTCAAAATTGTAGTAAATTATGTGCAAGTGTGTTTTGAATGGCTACTAGACAATTGTAATATGTTCTGATTAATTTTTAGCATACAAGCTAGTAATTGCTTTTACTTAGGGAGTTCTAAATGAAACTGTAATAATTGTTTTAAAAACTCCCCAGGCTGATCAAAGGAAATTATTTGAAGAAGATAATTATACACATGGAGGATGAAGATTATTGCTTTAATAGTATTTAGCAGTCTGATTAGAAAGAGAGAACCCAGTCTGTTAGTTCTTTGAGCATTTTCTGAAGATCTAGATCGAAGCCTAAAGAGATTCCTTTTCTTTAATTTTCATATAAGCAACACTAGCCATATAGCACACTTGCTTAGCCAACTTAAACTGAAAATTTAGGAGAAAAGACCAAAAGGTGTTTATATCACAGTTCCATATACATCATTCATTCATTCATTCATTCATTCAGCAGACATAACCTTTAAAATAAATGAAACATTAGAATTCCTTTTTATTAGTCAAATCACAAATTAGGGGTCTGATTGATACAGGAGTTAAGAAGAAATCACTTAGTCAGACAGCAAGGGCATGGCTTTCCTTTTTAAAGAAAAGCAGCCCCAAATCATTTTCTAACCAAGAGCAACCTGCAAGCTGGGAACTTGCATGGGTGAATGACGGCAGGACCTAAGAACTAGACATTTTGAAGATTGCGGCTCCATCTTCCCTCCTCTGCCAGCCGCATGTACTGTAAAGGACCAGACAAGATGGTGCGGGTCAACTGGAAAGCTACTTTGCATAAGAAGATTAGGGTGGGGCAACCAGCCTTCCTCATGCACTATGTAACCGTCATACCTGATTGAACCAATCTATGAGACCTAGGTAAATCAGACACCGCCTCCTCAAACTGGACTACAAAACTTGGGGGATTCACCACCAACCGGTCCTTTCCTTTTCAAGACCCTTTCCTCCATAGAGGAAGCCGTTTCTCTTCCTCTTCTTTTCTACCTATTAAACCTTTGCTCCTAAATGCCTCTTGTGTGTCCATGTCCTAAATTTTCCTGGCATGTAACAACAAACCCCAGGGGTGTATACCCCAGATAATGTAGCCACTTCATGATCTCGGTTGAAGAGTAACCTCCCTAATTCATGTTCACCTAGAATTTGTGTATGTGATCTTATTGGAATGGGGTCTTTGCAGATGTAATCAAGTTAGGATCCGTTCATACTGGATTAGGGTGGGCCCTCATTTGGCGACTAGTGTCCTTATGAGAAGCCAAAGATTTGGACACAGAGATGCTCACAGAGGGAAGACAGCTATGGGAAGAAAACAGAGACTGGAGTTATGCTGCCGCAGGCCAGAGACTGCCCCAAACCCCCAGAAGCTAGAGGATACAAGGAAGGATTCTTCCTAGAGCCTTGATTCCAAACTTTCTAATTTCTTCAGGAAAGAAATTAATTTTTGTTATTTTAAGCCACTGAGTTTGTAGTAGTTTGCTATGGAAGCCCCAGAATATTAATTCATAGACCAATCTTCTGCCAAGTGATCCTTCCTTTCCCCCCACTACCTAGCCTCCATCCAATTCCAAAACATTTCCTCCCATGTCTTTTTTGTTGTTTCCTTTTAAAAGCGTTGGGATCTGCCATGTTGCCTAGGCTGGAATGCAGTGTCCATTCAAAGGCGTGATCCCTCTACTGATCAGCGCGATAGTATTGATTTGCTCCATTTCTGACCTGGGCCGGTTCTTCCCTCCTTTTAGGCAACCTAGTAGTCCCCCACTCCCAGGAGTTCTCCATATTGATGCCGAACTTGGTGCGGTCATCCAATCAACACAGTGCACAGCAGCCCAGAACTCCTGGGCTCAAGCAACTCTCCTGCCTCAGCCTCCCCAGGAACTGGGCTCCAGCCACCAATCCCAAGTCTTTATGCAGAGCAGTTAAGGATCTTTAGCTCCTCACCCAAGCAAAGGGACTCCCTTTGCATAAAGGAAGGCTCAGACCCTGCCTCACTGAACAGGAGGTGCCTGGAGATAGCAGGTTTTCCTTTCCTCCACCCTAGCAGGCTCTTCAAAGGGAGAAGAGGGCAATAAGACTGAGTGTAGTAGAACAATTGATTTCTCCACTGATTAAAATTATACCATTCCCTTGAAGTTTAAAAAAAGAAAGACAAAAAATAAAAGAGAAAATGAAAGCAGTTACAATCAATTTGGATTTAAAACAACAAATTTTGCATTTAAAATAACAAGTTTCTTCCCATTTTTTAAAAATGAAGTGGAGCCATGTAATTCTGTGACTTTTCCCTCACTTAACAGTATATTGTGAGCATTGTCCCATACTAGAAAGTCCTCAAGGATTATACCACAACGTATACAGATCCACAATCCCTTATCCACTGTTGGGGACAAGGGAAGCTCCTTTTCACCTGCTGAATGTTCCCTGAAAAATCAGCTTACAAAGGCTGATTAATTGGACAAAAGGCATACAAATGTATTTAACATATATGCATGAGAGTCTTCAGAATGAGAACCCAAACCCCTAGTGGGGTGCAGAAGTTTGTATACCATCTTGAGGTTACAGAAAGAATGGGGGGCTGGGATCCTGGCAAAACAGGTATGGGAGGGGAAGTCAATGGACTTGAAGAGCATACAATGCTCTGTTGGGCCCAGAGTGAAGGATGAGGTGTGACAAAAGTCTGTCCAGGTTTGTTGACAGACATTAGTCTTCCTCCCTGTGATACGGGTTTAGTTAACGAAACCTCAAGGAAGAGACTGAAGGTAATTGTTTTCTTCTTTGGTAAGTCTGGACTTTGGGCAGAGAAAGAAGCTTTGGAGAGCAATTTATTGCATGCTTTGGTGGAGATGGAGGTTGAGGGCAGAGATGGAGAAAGAAGTCAGAAAAACCTTGAGCCTCCTTTTTCAGTTTAGCATGTACAAAGCACTAAATTTTGGGATATTGATCTCTGAGTCCCAACACCACAAATCCAAAAACCTGAAAATCCAAGAGCTGTTTTAAAAGTTTGGCAGCAAAACTGACCTGAAGTGACCTAAGCCTATTTATGGTCTATTTATACCACTTAGTGTGACAGTTAATGTTTTGTGACAGAAATCTAAATGTATTGATTAGAGATGCTGTCACAGACCCTGCTGAAGAGATGAAAAAACATGCACCAAATCATTCTTCTAAAATCCAAACATTTCTGAATTCTGAAACACACTGGGTCTTAAGGAGTTGTGAAACTATATAATCACCCTCCTGTAGTTATTTATTTATTTTCACCTTTTTACTATTATAAAAAGTGCTGCATGCAACATGTTGTACATGAGAATCTTGCTTGCATCACTGTTCATGTCCTTAAGATAAATTCCTTGATATGGAAATAGAAAGTCAGAAACAGAACATTCATATTTGCTTTTTTTCTTGAGAGCACACAACTCATTTTTAAATTGCTTCCTTACTTACATGATTGTGTAGTTAATGACTGTCTATGCTGTAGCCTTCACATTCATTAAAGGCAGAGACTGTACCAGTCAGGATTCTTTGTTGTAAGCAATAGCAAAGGATTGGAGCTAAACTTAAAAGGAATTTATTGGAGCATTTGGATTAAGTTCACAGAATCAGTGGGAAAGCTGGCGACCAGACAGAGAAAATGACCAGGACTTAAGGTTGCCTGGGCAGCAGGGAATGTGGCCAGTGTCAAGCTCTGGGGCAATCCAATTGTGATCTTCTACCAAGGTTTCTGCCACTGGACTTTGGCACTCATGGAGCAGCTGTGCTCTTGACAAAGCCAATACTGTCATGAGAAAATTTCTCAATTGGCCTGATTTGTGGCTTCCTTTCCTCTAGATTTCTGTCCCAGGCAGGAGAGTTCAATTGGCTGAGCCATGTCACATGCCCATATTCCACCTGCCAGGGAACAGGACCAGCAGGCCTCCCATCAAGCTTCACACGACGTGGATGTTTCCCCATTGAAAATATTGTGGAAATCCCACAATGGTAAGAAAAAATAAAAGCAACAGAGCAGTTCGTCATGTGTTCCCCCAAACTAGTATGATATCTGGCATCAAATAAGACAAAAAAATATTTAAAGGAACAAATAAATGACCAATACTGGGTATCTTTGATGATGCAGACTGTCCTGCTTGTGCTTACTTCAGGGTAACCACTCACAATCACTGGGGCCTTTGCACTCCAGCTAGAGCCAACACTGGTCAAACTGGCTGCTCAGTCAAGTTCACCCCGGTTCCATTGAGGTCAGATGAGCCAGGAGCTTTATAAGCTAGAGTAAGCGGATATTATTAGACCTATTTTATAATGCAAATATGACGTTCAGGGAGGTGAACTGTCATATTCAAGGTCATATAGCTGGAAAGCAAGAACAAGGACTTGAAGCCTCATCTGCTGGCATAGTTTCCCACCTTCTATATCATGTTGTTTCCATCACATATGACAATGTGCTTCACATCAAAATATTTGGGTGGCCAGGACATTTCCTCCAACAGTATCAGATAACAAGGGAGTTGAGAGTGCTGAGGCCCCCGAAGAGACTCAGCTACATCCAGTATAGGAGAAAGGTGGGTACAAGGATTTCAAATAGTTAATGCTTATCTAGGCCAGATCCCTTTCCTTGCAAGGAGACAAGATGCCTTGGTGAGCTGAACTGCCTGCTGATAAACTGCTGGCTAATGTGTCCAGGCTATCACTCTGGATCATTTCTCTTTCCCTTCTTACTCAGATTGATTTTCCCTCCTTGTACAGCATGGACCAGAGAATTTCTACTGAAATTGAAGACATATGGCTTACTGTGGTGCCAGGGGACACAATCCCCCTGTTTACAGTATGATTCCCTTACAGCGAATGGGCCCCGCCACCCTACCCATCACCACCCCTCCCAACAATTCCTTCTTTGAGCTCACTATAAAAGGCAATAATGAAACCTCTAATGATATTTAGTAATGGCAGGGAATGGTTCCAGGAGGGAAATTACAACTGGAAGATGTCCACCAAGACCTGCTAGTAATTGTAAAGGAAATCTACTCAGTTCTCAAAGGGTCCTTTGTTTTATATGAACAGGAGGCTTCCAAGGTTGCTCTAGCTCCCCTAATAACAGAAGTCTGTGGAAAGATGTCTCCTTCAGAAAGTGCAGTGGAAGTTCTGTTCACATTACGTTAGAAAGAACCCACCCATAACTAGTATTTTCTCCCCATGTTCTCGGGGGACCTTGCTCTAGTTCTAACAAGAGTGACTATTTACTAAATACATCATCAGCAGACTAACCAAGGAGGCAAGTGCAACATTAGACACGATAGAGTCAGGGTGTTAAAGCTCTCCGGTGGCTCTGCCCCCTCTGTCTGATTTGGGTAAATCCATTCTCCTCTGTGAGATTCAGTGTCTTCATCTATAGAATCAGAATACTGAAATGAATGACCCTCTAAGCTTTTTCCAGCTCTGACATTACATTCTGTGATTCCACTTGGAAAATGATAAAGCAAAAAAAAATATGTAAGCAGAGAGAGAAATGGGTGATCTCTAAAAAATTGCTTCAATGACAGAAACAGCAACCCTGGATACAGTCCTGGTGACCTACACAAGGAAATCAGTTGAGCCTCCTCAGGAGGCTCAGAAGGCAGGCTGCAACTTGCTGGGCAAGCCATACCTGCACCTCACATTCCTTCCAAGGGCAGCCCCAGGTCTGAGCTCACAGCAGTGAACCAGTGAACCATAAGGTATCTGTTTGTTTGTTTGTAGTGGTGGGGAGGTGGGTGGAATCTTGGACATAGCTGCTCAATCCCTGAAGATAGCTGGTTCTGAAGTCCTGACCCCAGCAGAGGCAAGCTGAGTTTCAAAACTGAAGCATGAGGGCGCTCTTCCTTGGAAGAAGTGAATTAAAAAGGCGTGGAAAAAGAAACAATAAGTGTAATGGATTCATGTGGTTTTTACAGCTAATAGGTATATGCAGGGTGTGTGTTCATGAGTTTACTCAATGTCTTTCAAATCTCAGTTTGCTGACATGTGACATAGATGTAATATAAACAAGAGAAAATTTAAAATACACAAAACTTTCACTAAGTGCCATATTGTTTCAGAAGCTCATATCAATAACCTTATTTAATCTTCACAATAGTGAGAGAGACACTTACAGTTTCATTTAACTAATGAAGAAACAGGGGAAGTAAGTGACTTCCTGGCCCAAAGGAGTAAGATTTGAGCTCCAGCTTGTCAACATTTGGGTTACTTCCAGTAAGTTGATGGCTCAAAAAAGATTATGTGTGAAAATGCCGTGCAAATTATAAATGGTATAAAGTGTAAGAAGTTACAGTCCTGAATTAAATGCACAAACCTAAATATCATCCAGAAGCAACATTCTGATGGAGGAAGGGGCTTTTTCAGGGAGCCTCCTTTGTTCAGTTGCCCACTGGATCCTTTATTTTCCAGGCAGACAAGTGTGTTTTTTTAAAAGTGACTCTTGAAACAATGACGCTTTCTAAGTCCAGCTGTGCTACAGAAACATCACTCTTAAGTCACTTGCTCTTTTCATGCATGAAATGAGGTGTTAGGTCACAGGTGATCACCAAGGTCACTTCCGTCAAAGCACTTCAGTGACTCAGAAGTGAAAGGCACCCAGACAGACCTAGAGTAGGGAGTCAGGTACTTTAGCCATCCTTCCCACTGTGGGAGAGCCTGCTCACATCCGCCCTCTCCCCTTGGTAAGTCCCATTTGATCCTGGAAGGAAGTTTGGAGCCCGGAGGAAGTTTCTCCCTTGATGAGTGACTGCAGACTGAGATATCTGGCAATCCTACAGAATCCACTCCACCAGCGCATACCAGCCACAGCCCCAAGTTGAGAAGTCAGTGGCTGAGAGCTGCCTCTCCCCAATTCTTACTGGTGTTTCAGTCTTGAGAGGCCATCGTAGACTGTAGGTAGGATGGGAGGAGGGGCATGAGTTGGATTCCAGGGGAAGAAACTGAAGTCCTAGATCTAGCTTAGCTGTTGCTGAATACTTGATATACCAACCACTCCCTCTTTGTACACACCCAGTGTTGCATCAGTTTCTCAGTTACTGCAGTAACTTGTTTACTTGGGGGGTACCCCACAGCCACACACATAAATGAATGTGAATAACTGAGTAAAAAGGAAGAGATAAGTGTAACACAAACAAGTGGCTAGTTTTTATGGCTAATAGGTAAAACATGTCTTTAAAGTACAATAGTAAAATTGCCAGGTCTGGTGGCTCACACCTGTAATCCCAGCACTTTGGGAGGCCGAGGTGGGTGGATCACAAGATCAGGAGTTCAAGACCAGCCTGGCCAACATAGTGAAACACTGTCTCCACTAAAAATACAAAAATTAGTTGAGCGTGATGGTGGGCACCTATAATCCCAGCTACTTAGGAGGCTGAAGCAGGAGAATCACTTGAACCCAGGAGGCGGAGGTTGCAGCGAGCCGAGATCGCTCCACTGCACTCCAGCCATGATGACAGAGCAAGACTGTCTCAAAAAAAAAAAAGTAAAAATCTTAGGAAAACAACCTGTGCACACCCAGCAAGGCCATAGGGCCCCCTGCAGACTGGCTTTAATTATGCGGGAAAGTCATTTAATCTTAGAGCCACAACACTTTGAGATTAAGTAATTTGCTCAAAGCCTAAATGGAAATAGCACCACCTATTTCAAAGTAGGGCTTGAATTCAAAGGAGATACAACTCTTGAAACAAACTAGAGTTTTCTGTCTCCACTGGTGAGAAGGCTTGTTTAGAGATGACCAAAGGCTGGCACTGTTTTTCATTAAAGTAGCTAGTTTTAGCTTCCTCTCTCATGCTTACCTTCCTGTAATCTGAAGGAAGTTTCCAAATAATCTTATTTAGAAAGAATAGCATGTACACTGGCCAGTTAGGACATCTCAGGACACACAGGAGTAGCAACACAAAACCCTCATTTTTTGGGGAAAAAAAAAGTGTTATAATTTGAAATTTAAAAAATACAAGTCTTGGAAAATTAGAGGAGACCAAAGTGATAGACATCCGGAGGAACTTTTCACAAATGCCAACTTTTGGTTTGTGCCTTTCCCATATTTTATTAAATTCATGTTTAAAAAAAAAATCACAGCAACATTATCAAAGACAACCTATGTACAAACATTTTACAAAAGAGAACATTACCAATGTCAGTGGTAGCAAGGGCAAGCTGAAGAATAAAAAGACTGAGTTTCTGCACAGTGTCTGTTCTCAAAGACATCTAAACTGCGTTCAGGCAGCTGAAACAGGCTTCTTTCCTGGTGACAAGCATATGTGGTCGGTAATACAAAAACGATGGTAAATGAGGCTACTACACAGGCCTAATTAACAAACTCCTCTTCTGGTCGGGTAGGCCATGACACAAGTGGAACTCATCAAATAACTTAAACCCAAGATGGCAACAACGCTGTTTCCCATCTAAACTCATTTAAGCCTTCACAATGCCACAATGGATTCCGTCACTTGCAAACGCTGCCGGCTGGTCACACAGACACTTGCTTTTTACACATAACGCTGCGCCATCCCTTCCTTCACTGTCCCAGTGAGGTTTCTTGTTGTTGGATCGAAAGGGGAGACATTTCAGAAATGCTTCCTTCAAGACAGAAGTGAGAAAGAAAGGCGACCCTGAGGCCAGTATCTATTAAACTCGGTGTGTGCGCAAAGCGGAGGGGGAAGGCAAGAATTTAAAAGGATAAACGTCTCTTTTGCACCCACCGAGAATCAGGAAACGTGACTCACTGGGTCTGGGACGATACAGAAATCCGGGACCCCACCCCATCCCCTGCCCCGCCTGGTACCTACAAGCTCGGTTCCTTTCTCAACTCCCCCAGTTCTTTTATCTCCACCTTCTTGTACTTCCCCGACTTTCTCCGGTTGGTGATCACCAGAACGACCACGCCGGCGACGAGGGCCACCACGACCACCACGATGACCGCGATGAGGCCGGCGGTGAGGCGCTTCATGGAAAACTTCGGGGGTTTCTCATCCAGGTAGTAGATGAGCGTGCGCTCCACCTGCAGGGGCTCGCCGCGCACGCGCAAGTCCAGGCCGCCGCGGCCCTGGAACAGAGACTCGCCCTTGATGTCCCTTTCGAAGTAGTAGGCGGCATCGCCGATGTCCACGTCGCCGGCGATTTTCTGCGACGTGTTCTGCTGCAGCTCGATCTGGATGGTGGGCTGCGAATAGTGCACAGCAGCCACGAACTTGGGGTGCAGCCGATAGCGCTCGCGGAAGAGCCGCCGCAGCTCGGCGTCCAGGTCAGAGTGGTTGAAGGCGCCGGCGGTGGGGCGGTGGCGCAGGTCGATGAGGATGTGGTGGGTGCGCACCAGCTCCTCGCAGCGCAGGCTCAGGTCGCCCTTGTCGGTGCGGCGCACGCCCACCGAGTTCACGCACCAGCACACCGACGTCTGGTTGCACTGGCGCGCCTTGAAGCGGCCCTCGGGGTCGCAGTCGGGGTTGTAGAGGCCGTCGTTGTCCACGAGCGCGTGTTCGCTCGGCCGCACCAGCGTGCGCGCGCTCTTGGGGGCGCTCATGCGCGCCTTGAGCAGCAGACACTTGGAGGTCAGCGTGGAGCAGTCGACCGCCACTTCCGAGCCCAGAGCGCGGCACTGGCAGCGGCCGCCGGGGCCGTCGGGGCTGCACACGGTCATCTTGTTGGTGGGACACGTGCAGTTGTCCTGCGCGGTCGTGTGGCCTGTCACCACCGCCAGCACCAGCAGCAGCAGCCGCAGCGGTGGCAGCGCGAGCCCGGGCCCCCGAGCCATGCTGGGGCGGAGAAGCGCGGACCGGACGCGGGCGGATGAGGCGCGGGGGCTCGGCGGGGCTCGTGCTCTGGAGTCCGGGACAGTCTGCGGGCGTCTGGCGCCCGGCCGCTCCTTCTAGCTCTTATACTCTGCCCGACCTGCCCGGCTGGTTCCGCCACCGACGTCCCCGCTGGTATTTGGGTGACACATCCCGCCCCCCTCCCCGTCCCACGGAAAGCCCAGCCGGCCCTGAGCCGCCAGCGGTAGGATCAGAGCAGGGGGAGCTGCTCCCGCCTCCTCCGGACCGAAAGCCGGGGAGGGGAAAACCGATACTCACCTGCAGGCTGCTGGGGACCCGCCCTCGGCGCGGCCTCCCGCTCCAAACCTGGCGCGTCCTGGCAGTTCTCCTGGCAGAAAGTCTAAGGAGTTCCATTGCCAAGTGTGACTCGCGACTGTCGCGCTGTCCCCTACCCCGACTCCTTCCTTTTCGTTCTTTCCCAGCCCCTAGCCCTCCCTTAAGTTCTCTCACTCCCCGTCTTGCTTGTCCAGTTCTCACCATAGCAGACATTTATATAGTTTACAGTTCACAAACATTATCTCATCCTCACACGAGTCCTGACAGGTGGGGACTATCAGATCCATTTTACAGGTGATGCTAATGAGGCTTCAAGACCTGAAGTCACACAGCTATCAACTTCATCATATTCCTGAGAGGGGTCTTTGGCACCCTGCCTGGCAATGATGAGACCTTAAAATAAAATGTCTGTGGACAGGAAGTGGCGCAGAATCTGAAAGGAAGCTAGGGAGGCAATTCTGTTACCATATCAAGGGTAAAACACAGGTATCCTGGCATCCAAAGGGTTAAAAGTTCTGTTAAGCACTAACTTTCTGGCGCGCGCGCGCGCACACACACACATACACAGGCGTGCACACACATAATATTTGTGTGCACTGGCTATAAAGAGGCAAACAGGAACAAATTCTTAAAGAGCCAGCAAGACTATAAAGAGTTTTTTGTACAATTTGATTCTAACACAGCAAATCATTGCGTTTCTTTTTCTGTATCCCACGTGAGTAGCTGAACCGTATAAATAATGACAGAATGGAGCCTGTGAGAAATTGCTTGTCTGCCACTGTGTGGCTACTTACATGGCACAGAGGGGTTGCAATCTTTTTTTGAGTCATTGAGAAAGTCCAGAGTTTCAAAGCTGTGGTAAAATTAACAATAATTAGCAAGCTGTAATTATTCTCAGGTCCGCCATCAAAGCACATTTTATATGTTCAGCATTTAATGTGCACCACCAGTCGTGCGAGAGGGTTGTTTAGCAGATGAAAGCCAGCTGGGCCTCTGTCCCATTAATTTTCACGCAATTCCTGAGGCAGGAAGATTGAAATATAATATTCTGCCTTGACACAGGAAGCAGAGATGTGTGAGGGACAATTTCTTATCCACAAACACCAGGAATTGTGGGATAGTCCTCTACTGTCTATCCCCACTGTCTCTGTTCAGGTCTTCCTTGGACAAATATCTGAGTCAGGTTCAGGTTTTTTCTTCCCGCTCTCGGACCTCACTCCACCCTGCGTCCAAGAAGCTTTTCTAAATCACAAGTCTGTACCCACCTCCTCTCTGCTAAGTTTGGGGTGTGGGGGTGCTCTCGGCTCTCCAAATAAAATTCATGTTTCTTATATTAGCCCGTAAGATCATTCCTGTATGATGTTATAGGCAAGCTACGTCTCTATGCCTTCGTTTTGCATCTGTAAAATGGGGATGATAAAAGTACCTACCTTACAAGGTAGGTGTGGTAATTAATGTAGGTAAACTGCTTTGAAGAGTATCTGTTCTAACGGTATCTGCACATGGTAAGCAACGGATGGATGTTAGCTGCAGTCATTTGTCATCATTATCATCATCATGATCGTCATCGTGCTCCTGCCAACCTCTCCAGCACTCCATGTGTTTTCAAGTCTTTGCAAAGTCACCTACCTGGAGTCTCCCTGTCTTTATTTAGTGCATAATTGTGTTTTTCTACTCAGCTCTTGAGTCACCTCCAAGAAGCCTTCCCTGATAAGGTCCTCCCTGTTACACTCAGGGATATACCTCTCCTCTATTCTTTCTTAATCTTAGACATCCTGAAACCTCAACATTAACTTTCCTGGGTTTTTGTCCTCCCACCTGTAAAATGGGCAAAATAGAGTCTATTTCACAGATTATGCTGAGAACCAGATACAAAGAAGTGAGATAGTAGATGCCAAAGCTTTGTAAACTCCAAGACTGTAAAAATGTTAGATTTCACTTTTATTTCTAAAATATATGTACCCTCTTCTCACTTTTCCAGATATTGACTAGGTAGCCACAATCCTCTATAACTAGTAGAGTTCTCTATTTGTCATTCTACCAGGTCCCAGGCTGTCAAGAGGAAAGCTGATGAGAGAGGGTTCTCAGGGCTGAGGAATTTGTGTGATGGTGTCATTGACTACCAAGCTAGGACAGCCTCAAATGGGTGTGCATCACTGGGGCGAGTGCGCTGAGGCCTCCAAGCCTTTGTTTCTTCCAATTATATTAGGTACTGAGAGGACAGAAATAGAAGCGGCCCAGACTCAATATCTTCTGGGGAAGTTAGAGTAAGTCAAAGATGCTCTCCTAATCCCCCCTACTCCACTTGCTTAAATTCTGTGGTTCTGCCAGGCTTCCCCCAACAGCATGCAAACACCACAATGAGTTTATTACGTAAACACAGTCTCAGCTGTGATTCTCCCTTTTCTCTTCGTCCTTTTTCTGCCAAGTTCTGCAAAATAGCCTGTATTAGCCTTATCTATTTGTTTATCTTTTTTTTTTTTTTTTTTTTTTTGAGGCAGAGTTTCACTCTTGTTGCCCAGGCTGTAGTGCAGTGGCACGATCTCGGCTCACTGCAAACTCTGCCTCCTGGGTTCAAACGATTCTCCTGCCTCAGCCTCCCAAGTAGCTGAGATTACAGGTGCTCGCCACCATGCCCAGCTAATTTTTGTATTTTCAGTAGAGACAGTGTTTTACCATGTTGGCCAGGCTGGTCTCAAACTCCTGAACTCAGGTGATCCACCCTCCTTGGCCTCCCAAAGTGCTGGGATTACAGGTGTGAGCCACCATGCTTGGCCTGTATTTTTTTAATTTTAATTTAAAAATATTTGACAAAAGCATTTCAGGCTTGTTGAGTGTTTATGAGGGATAGGAAGCACATCTAAGCACAGTATGCAGCCCCAGCACCAGCATATATTAGGCACTAAGTAATGTTTATTGGATTAACACTGAGTTGTGCCCAGAATGTTTCAGTATTAATATATTCTCCTAGGAGTTGTCACGTGGACCATTTCAGTACTTATCTCCTTGTCTAAGTCTCACCACCTGCCCCAACCATGAATCTCTGTCCCTACCCTAACCCACCCTCCAAACACCCAATTTCAAGGAAGATGGGGAATGATGCCTTTATTTTCACTTTTGCATGATCCTTAACTTTTGTCAGCCTTGTGCCTGTAGGGATGAGGGATATGATCTGAGGACGCCAAGAGCATTCAAAGATTCTGTAAGCAGTGTATAATGTAGTTGAAAGAAAATGGACTTTGGGTCCAGTGAGACTTAGGCTCCAGTTCTGGCTTCACACCACTCGCTGTGTTTTTGGGCAAGCTGTTTCAGCACTCTGCCCTTCAGTTTCCTTAACTGTAAAATGGGGGTACCAGGGCCTACAGTGCAACAGTGCCTGTGAAAGGTGATTTCCCACCTTGTAATTAAGAACATGTTTTTCCACACTGAACTTCATACTTCAGCTCTTCTTACGCTCTTTGATAAACTCTTGGTGATTATCTGATTCTCCTTGGTATAAGACCGATACTAGCATGTGACTTTTATATTAAAGGGTATGATATATAAAAACAAAACATAAAAATAAAACTGTTTTAGTAATTAAAAATAAACAGCACTTACCATCGAGAATTATTTTAATGATTCCAGATAAACAATATAAGATACTCAACATAGTGTTTGGCATGTGCTAAGAAGAAGAATCTTAGCTATTACTATCAGCCGTCTCAGGAATGTGAAGATGCTTTAAGATCATTAAAGGGTTCTTCACAAGGCTGGTGATTATGTGAATTGCTGAAGATCAAGTCCAGGGAGCTGGGTGCGAGGCAGGAGAGCTGCCCAAAAGCCCCCATCATCTCCTGACCTCCAGGATGCAATATGGAGAGTGTCTATATACAAATAGTGCTTTAGTATATTTGCTCCCATTACCTTCTGGGATCCCTACAACACCTCTGGGGTTTAGGCAGGGAAGATATTATTATCCCTATTTTACAGATGTGGAAATAGAGACCTTGGGAGGGGAGGGGAGGGATTTGCCCATGGTCACATGCTTATAAAAGGTGAGGCCAGGCCTAGAAGCCAGGTCTCCTGATTGCAAATGTATACAGAAGTTAACAGATGGAATTAACAAGGGGTTGAAAGAGGTTACAGATTCATCTCATGTTTCTCAGGTTCTGTTTTACTTTTCATTCTTTCCCTTAGTTGTACAAATATTTTTAGGAAGTCCTGGTTTCAGAAAGAATGATTAAATAATTTATTTTGTAGGACACAACTGTGAGCCCACATCTGAAAACCCTGATGCCCAGTGCTATGCAGGGAGGAGTCCTCACTCTTCTTTCTGGCCTGACCACCATCAGCATCAGCCTCTTTTAAGGAGCACCTTTTGAGACAGTGGGCAGTGCTGGAGGGTCAGTCAGAGGTTCCCTTTTTTTTCAGGGGGAGTTTGCATTCCTAGGAGAAACAGGTTACTCTTCAGCCAGAATACCGATAATGTAGAGAGAGAAGTTGGCTGTGGTGATTATTAGTTCAGGCTGGAGGAAGAAAGCCGCAAGAAACAGAACACAGAAAAAGAAGTCCGACAGGGTCCAGAGGGTAGACGTGTGGAGAAAAGATAAACAAGGAGTACACAACTTATCTTCAGTGTTTCATTTCTTTAAAAAAGTGACTTAAGTAAAATACTAGAAATCGAGAGCTAGGGAATGGGTATACTCGCCATATTTTCTTCTTTGCTTAAAATGTTTATAACTTAAAAATTCACCTCAATTCCTCAAAGTAAGTTTTGGAGGAACTGTTTGGGAGTAATATTTTCTGGCTTTGCTTCCACTTATCTTTTTCCTCCATTTCTGTTGTTAATTTTATTAATATAAGCTGCTATTTATTGATCATTGTCTTATAAATTCCCTGTAATTCCCCCAGCAACCCGACAAAATAATTACTCGTGTCCCCATTCACCTGATCAGGAAGCTGAGGCTTAAGGTCACACAGTTAGAAATGAGTCCAGGATGGATTCGAGCCCAGGTCTGGTGACTGGGACATTTTTCCATGGCACGGTTTAGTCTCTCACTGATGGGTCTTGAATAAGTGAGAGAGGTCAAGGATATCCAGCTGGTAAGCTGGGTATGGTTTGGGCCCTGGGTACTTGGGGTATTTTGATCTTTTCACTTTTCTGAGAAGACAACACGTTTCTGTTTGCGCTTGCTCATTTGGGTGTGGTCTTCTCAACTTCTTTCAGGAGAGGTTGCCTGTGATGTGTACAGTTCTGCTGGGTTTTTGCAGTTCATCTGGATTTGAAAAGTGACCGCAGTTTCACCTTACAAGTGTGTGTCATGGTTTCATTTCAGAATCCTGCCCATAATTGTCTCTTCGTGATGTCCTTGTTCTGAATTGTGAACCATAAATGGCCTTCTTCTCATTCTGGTCTCTTTTTCTAGGGGCAGCTGGCTTCTTCTCTAAGGGCTTTACACTCTGGGGAAAGCCAGTAGAACACCCAATGACTTTTTAAAATTTCACTGGGCCCAGCAGCTTCCGGGGACATCTGGCAACAAATGAAGAGGGATTGAGAAATCTTCTCCCTACATTCCTGAGGCAGCCACACTGCTCGAACCCCACACTGATGAATCATGGTGCTTCATTTCCCAGAGCTGGCCTGGTGATGTGTGATGACCTGTTAAGGGGGTGTGGAGGTGTTTGCTGTTTTTACCCACTTCCAGCTGTCCTCTAGGTAAGGGCAAGTGATGAGAGGTCTTAAGTGGGCTGCTGCCACTGACAAATCTGTCTGCCTTTCTGGACAATCCTGATGCTCCTTAGAGTTATCAAAAGGGGTCTTAGAGGACATGTATTCCAGTCGCCCTCCGAAAGAGAGGTATCTCAGAATGCTAAGCAGCTGCTTATAGGCTACCTGTGATGATGAAATGTCTTTCCCCACAAGACCACCCATTCCAGACCCAAGCAGCTCTACTAAGAAGTTCATCATAATAATTAGGGAAATTCAGTGCCTCTGAGATTTTCACAGGCTGATCTAAATTTCTACTCTTGAAGAAATAGTAAGTAATTTTCCCCTTTCACTCCCTAGTTCCTCAGGAATTTGAAACCAGTTCTCCTGTTCCCAGTCAGTCTGCTTTCCTGCTCTCTCACTGCCTCGTCCATTGCCTTTCTCTAGTGGAATGTCCCTATCCCATCATCCTTCCTCCCGGCCAGCCTCACACCCTGGGTGGTGGCAGGTACCATCTCTGCCAGTGGCCCAGCCCAGAAAATGGCATTATAAGAGATACCAGCAGAGGATTCTAGGGAAGCTTTGAGGAGGTTTTACTCCTGTTGTCTTGCCTCTCTACTCCCTTGTCTAGGAAGGCAGGAGTAACCCCAACAGTCCCTTACCTGTCTACCAATTTCCTCTTTCCTAGGAACAGATGGTTTCTGGGCAATACTTATAATAAATATATACAACATATTAGAGGGCCTATTACCAGCCAGCAACTCAACATGTGTTACCTCTATCCTTATAGCATCTAATGGGGGTGGGTTTTGTTGTTCTCACTTTACAGAAAACAGGAAGAAGGGCACTTGTCTAAGAATATACAAATAGTAAATGGCAGAGCTGGAATTCACATTCTCTTCTAAACATATTTTAGAGACAGGATCTCTCTCTGTTGCCCAGGCTAGAGTGTGGTAGTGTAATCATAGCTCACTGCAGCCCCAAACTCCTGAGCTCAAGTGATCCTCCCACCTCAGCCTCAAGTAGCTGGGATTACAGGTGTGTGCCACTGTACCCAGCTCACAAGCTTTTTTGTCTGGTGCTGAGATGACACTTTTTCTGTGACATCATGCTGCTATAGACTGTCTACATTTCCTGAACCCAAATGTTTAAGACTCCAGCACAATAGTGTAGAAGTTCACTGGTATACAAGTTGAAATTATACCCTAACCTCTCTTACTCCTGCTGAATCAGAACATCAAAAATAGCCTCTTAAGAGAATCCAAGTAAGGATAAGTCTTTGATTTTACCCAACAACTTACTATCTTTAGATTGTAAAGATAGTAAGTTTTGCTATCTTCCCTTTTCGGGAAGGCAGACAAATATTATGGACACTGTGCAGATGAATACAGTACAGCCTAGGGCAGGTGAATTTTGTTTTGTTTTGTTTTGTCCAAAGCAAGAAAGCAGGAAAGAACCTCCCAGTGTCCCTGGTAGAAGAAGCTCTCCTTAGCTCTTGTGCTGCCCCTCTCACAGGCATCAGTACCCGAGCTCCCTCCCCGGCATGGCTTGCCCTCTGCTCCTCCCTGGCCCTGTTTCTGTCCATCTGGAGACATCTCCAGTCATATCAGTCCAGGGCTGAGTGTGCTGAGGGGCTCGATTCCACTCCTACTCTCAGTGGTTATGAGTCATAAGACTCACACCGGGGATGGAAGTAGAGGCGAGGAGGAGTGGGAGAGAGGAAAAGTTCAGAAGTCTAGAAGAATAAGGCAGGCAGGAAGAGGAGACTTCATTGTTCTCTAATTCTGGGATGTGTGGGCCCAAGACAAAGGGCAAGAATGTCCTTGTTGTTCCTCTGGCCTTAGTGGGATGTAAGAAATTGGATTTATTTCTTCAGATTCATGTGAGAAGTCCTGGCTCTGTCAGCTGTTCTTCAACTAGCATCTTTCAAAGCATGACTGATGGGAAAATGGGGACTGCCCTGAAAGACTTCTCCAAGATCATGGGAGGCTGCCAATTGGAAGGTACCAGAAACCAACACAATTAAATTGCTCAGCACTGTGTACCTCTTTCTCCACCCACACTACTGGTTTTTCATATACCTTCCAACCTTCTATTCACCCATCTCTTCAGCCAGGCAGGCAGGCAGGCAGGCACCCTCACTGAGTGCCTCCCAGGTGATAGGCCTGTACTGGGCTGAGGGATACAATGGCAAATAACATCTAACCACTGGTTCCAAGGAGCTTATAGTCCACACAGCAACTACCACCTAGTGGGGGCTTAGTATGTATTTGTTTAATAAATATCATGGAAACATATGAATTACTACAGTAAGGATTTATAAACCACACCTCCTGTTCCTTCCCACTAGAGCTGCAGGATCCATCAGTAGAAAAACCTCACTGGCTCTGAAGCTAGTCTGTTTTTCTCATTTTTTAAAAGCAATGAGTATGTACCAATTTGGAGGTGGAAGAAAATACAATCCAATAGACGCCATTTGCATTTTAAAAGGCATTGGAAATAAATAACATTTGGGCAGAAAAGACAACCTCAAGAGATAGCACATGAGGAAAAAAATCCAAATAAACATCGAAGAATGTTAAGGATGAAGACAGCCTCCCAAGAAAGCTAGTCCAGTAGTTCTAATCTGTTTTGAGTCACAGAATCTGTGTCTAAAGACACTGATAGATCCTCTCTTCAAATAAATGCAACTGTGCACAAAGACACTATATTTTGTACAGATTCCAGTGTCACAGATTCCCTGAAATTCATATCAAGGAACTTCCTGACCTCAGTTTAAAATCTCTGGTGGAACTCATCACCTTCATCTCACTTAACAGGCACGGTGACATGACTTGTTCAAGATCATTCAGCCAGTTAGTGAAAACATTAGGCGGTTTGGTCTCACGAAAGAACTCAGAAGCCATTTGCCTGAGTTCAAATTCTGCCTTTGCCATTTACTGGAGATGTGACCTCAATAAATCATATAATGTCCCCCTGCCTCTATTTGCTCATCTGTGAAATGGGGATAATAATAGTTAACCTACTTCACAGGGTTATTGTGAGGATTAGGAGTTCATCTATGTTTAAAAAAAAAGTTGGAGCGGGGGTTGGTTAGTAAACTATTTAGTTAAAGGCTAGATAAACAATTTAGCCTTTGTGTGCTAAGGATCAAAATTCAAGATGGTACTGGGTACAGTGACTCATGTCTGTAATCCCAGCAGTTTGGGAGGCTGAGACGGGCGGTAGCTTGAACCCAGGAGTTTGAGACCAGCCAGGGCGACATGGCAAAACCCCATCTCTACAAAAACTTTAAAATTTGTCAGGTGTGGTTTTACGTGCCTGCAGTCCCAGCTACTTGGGAAGCTGAGGTGCGAGGGTCACTTAACCCCAACAGGTCAAGGCTGTAGTGAGCCATGTTGGCGCCACTGTACTCCAGCCTGGATGACAACATCCTATCTAAAAATAATAAATAAAAAATACAAAAAATAAAAATTAAAAAAAATTAAGATAATTATGAAGTACTTATATAACTATTTAACAATGCAAACAACATCTCGGCGGGGCTCGATGGCTCATACCTGTAATCCTAGCACTTTGGGAGGCCAAGGAGGGTGGATCACATTAGCTCAGGAGTTTGAAACCAGCATGGACAACATGAAAAAATCCCATCTTTACAAAAAATCCAAAAATTAGCCCAGCCAGGTGGCATGTGCCTGTAGTCCCAGCTAGTTGGGAGGGTGAGATGGGGGGTTGGCTTGAGCCCAGAAGGCGGGGGTTGGCTTGAGCCCAGAAGGCGGAGGTTGCAGTGAGCTGAGATTGTGATTGTGGCACTATAGTCCAGCCCAGGTGACACAGCCAGACACTGTCTCAAAATTTAAAAATGTCTCAGCCCATGGACCACACAAAAGCAGAATTTGGCCAGTGTAGTTTGCTAACCCCTAGCTGAGAGCAGCAACCTGGCACACAAGAAGTGCGCGATAAATAGTAGTTTATCGAGATCTTTATCCAAATCAGGGCTCTTTCGATTGCTCTGAACTACTTATGCTCCATGCAGCATAAATAACAGGAAACAAGGTGCTAGCTGACCAACTTAGCCAACCTGTTTGCCTAAAAATAAACCAGACTTACCAGGATGTATAGCGTCTCCCTGCACCTCCCTGTGTCAGAGCCTTCCTATTCATATCCTGCTCCAGTAGGTAAAGCAGCCAATGCTCTATAATTATTCTCGGGGAACCCTCAAGTCAGGTGCCCCATGAAGGCAGGTGGGAGTGGCTGGAATGGTTTCTGGGCAGAGGTAGAGACCAGAGAGGGAGAGAGGGGCACATCCCACAGCTCTGAGGTGTCCCAGATTCTGGAGCACTCTATCCTCCAACTGTGGCGTCCTGGACATGTCTTGCCTCTTGTACCAGTAGAAAGCCAGTTCTGTCCATCAGCCACCTCCTTCCCACACCTGCCCTACATTAGAGAAGCCCTGCCCAGGGCAGCTTCAGACATAAATTCAACCACAGTTCTTAGTTGGAAGGGACCCCATCATCTACTCCCAATCACCCCATTTTACCAATAGGAAAATTAAGGACTGGGTTAGAGAAGTGACTTGCCTGAAGTCACACAGCAGTCATAGTCATGCTGGGATTAAAAACCCAGGTTCCTGCCTCCCAAGCCAGTACTTTTTTCCTGCCTGAGTTCCTGCAGGTTTCTCTTTGGCACATAATGGAAATAGCAGAGGAGTTGTCTGGTGCAGTTTTTTATGCTTATCAGAGTGCAGCTGGATTTGACCTAGATATAGCCCTTTTCACAGTGTGTTCACTTGTTTATCAACATTCCTTGAGCTCCTTCTACATGCCAGCCTCTATGCTGAGCACAAAAGATGAAAAGAGAGCCAATGTCTTCTTTCAAGGGCTCAGTTTACAACCGGGTGTGATTATTGTTTCTCATTGGTTGGTTTGCGTATTTGTTTGTTCATTCAACAAACATTATTGAGCACATACTTTGCGTCAGGCATGGCACTACATGCTGGGAATAAGCATTAGTAAAATCTCTGCCTTTGTGAAAATTATGATCTAGCGAGAGAGATCCACAATAAACTAAATAAACATAGAATAGCGTGCAGGTAGGTGTTTAAAAACAAGTTATCCAGGAAAAAAAGAAAGTACCTGAATTTGTAGCCTTTGGTGATTTTCAAGTAGCTAATAAATGGTCAAGTCAGGATTTGAACTCAGGCAACTGGTTGCCGAGTTCCTTCTTAAGGCCAAATGGCCTAATGTTTTCATTAACTGGCTGTGTGACCTTGAACAAGTCATTTCACTGTCCCAGTTAAGTGAGATGAAGTTGATGAGTTCCATCAGAGATTCTAAATTGAGGGCAGGAGGGCCCTTAGTGTTCTCTCCTTGTGGCCAATTTGAAGCTACCAACATGGTGTCACCCAGTGCCAGTTTGGGAGTGAGTCACACAGTTGGCTCTTGTAGCCCGGTATTGCATGGACTGTAGACAGATGACAATGGCTCTGAAGGAAAAGAAGCAGGTTACAGGGCAGGAGAGTGAGGGAGGCTGTGCTATTTTAGATTGGCTACAGGCAGAACTTTCTGAGAGGCAAGATTTGAACAGAGACCTAAATAAAGTAAGGAAGCCAGCTATTTAGTGAATATTTAGGAAATGAGCATCCCAGGCAGAGGGAGCAACACATGCCCTGAGTCACGATTGTGCTTGGCCCTTTGAGGGATGGCGAGAAGACCAGTCTGCAGTGAGCAGAGGATTTAGGGGAGCACACAGAGGGGGAGCTTGCGTTCAGTCGGTATGTGCAGCAGTAGTGAGGGCAAGAGTTGCTACCTGGACAAGGGGATGATAGGATGATATTCGCAGGGAATCTTAAAACATGAGGACAGGTTTAACCAGAAGGGTTGGAGTTTGGGCAGAAGCGGAAAGACAAGAGAGCTCTGAAAAGAAAGAATGGTGTGAGCAAAGGCACCAAAGGGTGGAATAGGGTAATATTGCTGGGGGATGGGAGCATGTGGTCAGTCAAGCCTGCACAGAGAAGTGAGAGCCACATCGTGAAACTAGTGACAGCTTTTCACCTGGGACAGATCTACAAGCAGGCATTTGTGGAGGATAAATTTGACAGGGAGACACAAAAGGCAAAGAGACTACTCTAGAGGCTACTGGTGCAGGATAGAAAGGATGGATGAGTCCCTGATTTAGGGAAGAGAGAAAGGGATGAATGTGGAACAATACACCCATGTCTCTGTAATGACATCCACCAAGAGCTTTCATGCATGCCATTGCTCCTTATCTTCACTACAGCCCCGTGAGGTACATGGGATATGCGGTGTGATGTGTTCAAGATGGTGGCAAATCTCTGACTCCTCCCCTCACTTCCCGTTGAATCTGGACTGGCCCCATGTCTCATTTATAGCCAACAGAATGTAGCAGAAGTGACACAGAGGGACTTCCAAGGCTAGGTCAGAGGTAACCATTTTGTTTCTGCCTTGGCGTCTTGGCATGCCTGCTCTGTGGGAAGCCAGCTGTCTTGTGAGAAGTCTGACTACTCTAAGAAGTCCTAGCTAGAGAGGACACATGTCAAGAGAGGTGTCCAACCAGCCTCCAGACGTTAAGCCTTCCCAGGCCAGGTAATTAAAAAAGCCACCTTGGACATCAAGCCCAGTCTAGCCTTTGGATAAGTCCAGCCCCAGGGCCATCTGACTGCTACACTAGACCCCAAGCAAGAACCACCCAGGTGAGCCCAGTCAACATGAACCCTGAGAGGTAATAATTGTTGTAAGCCATTAAGGTTTAGGGTGGTTTGTGATTCCACAGTAGATAATCAGAAGACACCTGATATTATCCCCATTTTAGATGGGGACCTGAGGCTCAAGGAGATCATGAGGGCTGTCAAAAGTCACATGACTAACGAATGATAGAGCCAGAGCTAAAATCCAGGTGTGCCGACCTTTAGAATTGCTGTTTGAACTCTTTTCTGCTCTATCATTACCATCTTCTTCCAAGCCCTGGGCCCAGAAAGGTTGGGGAGGGAGGGAGCCAGCCATCTAAGTCTTTTTGCCAGCCCAAAGGAAAGGTTCACTTTTGCCATGTATAGCAGCCCAGTTCTCAGGGTGGGTGAGAGAAGTGTGTCCCCTCCAGCATCCTGATGCCCAAGGGGTACTCCCTTTTGGCATATCCCCAGGTTCCTCTCTCTATTCAAGCCCTCTGTCAACGGCTGTCCCCTTGGGAATGAAGAAACTCATGTTTACTGAGCATCGTCTGGCTAAGCATTTTTATGCAATATTAGCTCATATAATCCATACATCATGAATACCAAGTAGGTATGCCACAACTGGTGGGAAACTGAGGCTCAGAGGGGAAGAGCTTTGCCCAGACTCACACAGAAAATGAGTTTCAGAGTCTGGATTCCAAGCCCAATTTGTCTATTCTACCATCTGCATTCCTTCCACTGGGAGATGGGGCTAATGTTACACAGGCTTGTCCTGGGGTTTGGGGAAAGTAACTCCTAAAGACATGCCAGCACAGCATCTGATACGACACAGGTTCTCAGTGCATGCCACATTCCCTTTCCCTTCCCTCTCTCTATTTCTGTTCCATCCGGAAGAATTTCACAACCTGCCAAAAGGCAAGAGAAGTCCTTGAGTAGAAAAATAAGACTCAACAGTTGTTATTGAACTCTCTGTGGAGTAAGATCATGAATTATCTTATTTTCACAAATATACTATGAATGTAGGTGCTGTTGTTGGCTCCACTTTACATCTGATGAAGTCAAGGCTTAGACAGATAAGAAACTCGCCCAAGATCATACAGCAAGTAGGAGATGGACTCAAGATCGAAGCCCTGGTGTTGTTGTCTCTGAAGTTCATGCTTTTAAATAGCAAAGCCTGCCTCAGCCCCTGAACTGGGAGCTCCCATGCCAGCTGCATGCCTGGCAGCCTGCCTGATGGAGCAGGACTGAGCAGGCTGATTAATGAGGGGACCGACCTGGGGAAGGAATGAGGTCACATTCCATGAGACTGACGCAAGGCAGTTCACGCATCACTTCAAATACTCACTCTCTTGGAAAAATACTGGCAGGGTTGGATAGTCATGCCAAATAAGAAAACTGGATATACAAAATGGATATTAGGACTGAGCATAGTATTCAGCCTTCCAGGACCATTGCCCTAAAGGGGACCAATGGCTCAGCCATGCGTCATAGCCCTCCAAGGACTCATTCATGTCCTGCCCCCTTCCCGTACTTATCCCCAGTCTCCAGAAGATCATCTGGGAAGTGGGAGGAGTCGCAATATGCCAAACCTTCCCTCTGGCTTCCACCCCTCTTTGTATGTGACTTAAACACATAATACGTTGTTATGAATGAATTCGCTGACTTTCAAGATATTTTGGGGGCACCTACTTCATGTCAGGCACTGTGCTAGGAGTAGTGAATATGGCACATTAGTTACTACCTTGCCCCTACAATCTAGATATTAAACTGGAGATGAACATTTGATAGGTAAGTATAGGGTTCTATAGGAACTAACATTATTCCTTTCTTCTTTCCCTCTCCTCATTCCTTCCTTTTTCTATTCTTTCCTTCCTTCCATAAATACTTATTAAGAACCTACTACGTGCTGATATCAGTCAAGGTGCTAGAGGAGAAAGTAGTGAACAGCAGATATGCCTGCCACCTTGGAGCTTACATCCTGGTGATGACTGGGGAATTTGACCTGGGGTAGGAACAACTTGTGAAGGAACTTCAACTTGTGAACCATGCCAGAGTTTGAACTTTATCTGGTTGGTAAAAGAGAACCTAATATTCAATTTAGGCAAGGGAATGGTCTAAGCATATTTGTGTTTCAGAAAAATCACAGGAAACTACATGGAGGGTGAGTGGCAGGAGGTGAGACTAGAAGCAGTAAGATCAGATTGGAAGTTGCTCGGAGACCATGAGAGAGATGGGTTGGTGCCTTAGACCAAGTGGGTTGTTGAGAAAGGAAGAGAGCCCCACAACTCACTCCCACAGGGCCAGTAGTGACGGTGGCACCTTGGACAGGATGGCAAAGCAGCGCATCTTCAAACTGATATTTAAAAAAACATGTACACAGCCAGGCATAGTGGCTCATGCCTGTAATCCCAGCACTTTGGGAGGCTGAGGCGGGCGGATCACTAGGTCAAGAGATTCAGAGCATCCTGGCCAACATGGTGAAACCCCATCTTACTAAAAATACAAAAAAATTAGCTAGGTGTGGTGGCGCGTGCCTGTAGTCCCAGCTACCCAGGAGGCTGTGGCAGGAGAATTGCTTGAACCCGGGAGGCAGAGGTTGCAGTGAACCGAGGTCACGCCACTGCACTCCAGCCTGGCGCCTGGTGACAGAGTGAGACTCTGTCTCAGAAAAAAAACAAAACAAAACCATGTACACATTGATTTGGTGGGCATAAAGAGAAACAAATGACCTGTTATTAAAAATTGCATTATGTTGCTTTATGTTAATTATGCATACTGAAGATGACATTTCAAATCATTTGAATTGTCTTTCATTTCACAATTTCTCTATCACTCATAGGAGGGTAACAAACTGAGATACCATGGGATGAGTCCATTTACCCTGCTGGAGACACCACATGGAGAGGGGGAGGGGTCCAGCCGAGCCCAGCCCAGTCTCCAGCTGTCCCCACCAGGGTGCCAGACATTTGAGTGATGACATCCCAGGATCCTCAGACCAGACCAGCTGCCATCTAAATACCACTGAGTAACCCCAGTCAAAGCCCTGTGAAGCCTAAGTATCTCCAGGCTAAGCCCTGCCTGAATTTATGACCCATAGGTGGTGAGATATAGTAAGATGTTTGTATGTTCAAGCCAGTTTTGTTGTTTGCTGTTCAGCAATTTGGTAAACAGAACAGCCCCATTTGTTGAGAGTTGAGCAACATCAAAGTTGATAAGTCCCTGCACCATCTGGAAGCCTTGTCATGTGATCCCCACAGAGGCCACTGTGGCCGAGTCTCCAGTGTCCATTACATGCCAGCTGATTGTTCTAAGCAAATCTTGCTAACACCATTCTCCTTGCCAGGTGGATATGAGGAGGCTTGAGACAATGTGAGCCCCTGTGTCTTGAGGGGAGCTCCTAAAGACCTAGTAAAAGATTTTTCATGGGTACCAGGTCTCTTTCTCTCCTTCACCGGATATGAAAGACACACATCCCAACTGCCATTAGCAGCCACCATCTGATCACAAGGGGAGCCAGATTTGGGAAGAAGCCAATGCTATTGAGGGTAAAGGGAAGAGATGGAAAGAACCTAAGACCACAATAACATCATCGAATCACTGAATCAATCAACCCTGAAGCCCACCCTGCAGTTGTACAGGTGCTGGGTGAACTAATTCTGGTTTCCAACTTAAACTAATTTGTGCAGGATTTTTTTGCTTGCTACTCAAGGCAACCTACTTAATTTAATGGTATGGTTTCTTTCTCTGAAATATGGATGTTTGATTGGTAAATTCAATTTCTTAATTTCCAGATTATCCTGAACTCAACCTATGCTCATTTGCTGTAGTTAAAGCCCTAGAATGGAGAATGAGAGAAATATTTTTGAGCCAGCTATCATTTAAACCATAAATTTGACTTACTATACAAAATCCATGAAAGCAGTGCCTCTAAACAGAATGCTGCCAATGAATATTAATAGCAATAATTATAAGAAGGATAACAAATATCATGGAGGAGTTGCAATATGCCAAACATTATTTTAAATACCATATGGATTACTTCGTTTAATTCCCACAACACTTCCATGTGGTTAGAGATATTTTAATCTCCATTTTACAGAGTAGAAACTGAGACAGGAAAAAGTTAATTTTTTTCTAGGTCACAGAGCAGCAAGTGGTGGAATTGGAATTTGAACTGAGAAAGTCTGACTCCCGAGCTGTGTCTCTTAACTATTCTAAACCAAGGAAGTAGTAACAAGGAAAGTAGTAGCACCAATAAAATAAACAAATAAAAAGTTGTAGATTTGTTTAGTAAGAAAGGATGACACATGGGAGATGTGGATTTGGGAGTGAATGAATCAGTTATGAGGTACAAGTGGACCCTCAATATTTTACACATGCTCATGAACACTATTGATGTTTTATAAATAGCTGCATAATTACATATTCACATATATATACATACAATGGATTTATTCATTAATTAATTTATTTATTTGACAGAGTCTCGCTCTGTCATCCAGGCTGGAGTGAGTGTAGTGGTGCAATCTCAGCTCACGGCAACCTCCACCTCCCAGGTTCAAGTTATTCTTGTGCCTCAGCCTCTGGAGTAGCTGGGATTACAGGTGCATGGCACCATGCCCCATGGGTGAAACCCATGTTGGCCAGGCCAGTCTCACACTGCCAACCTCAACTGATCCACCTACCTCGGCCTCCCAAAGTGCTGGGATTATAGGCAGGAGCCACTGTGCTCAGCCTATTTACTGCTAATGCTTCTTTTCTATGTGACCTTTCAAACTTTAGTTTTGTTGATCATGGTAACCTATTTCGGGAGAAAGCTGTGACCCTACACAACAGGTGTCAAAACCAAGCCCCATAGCACTGGTTTTCCCTTGATCAGCCCCAGCTGCTCCCTCCGGCTGCCTCTGAACTCACCATGCTAACACTTTCAACAGTAGTCAGGTCACCGGGGCAAAATGCAGAGGGGCTGGCTATTCCAAAATGAGTTCCGTATCTGCTTGAGACAAGACCTTGGTTCCTCCAGTGTCACTGGATGTCTGCTTAGAGGAAAGGAGCTCCTGACAGGCTGATTTTATCACCAATTTTGCCAGAACCTAAGCATTGCTGAGCCACATGTGTATCTGCCCTTCAGGCTCTTTCTTCTGAGAAGTAAAACTCTTCAGTATCATGGCTAGGCTTCCATACAGACCAGTCTTCACAAACAAACAAGCTGTCAGGTCAAATCCTTGGAGAAGTGAGTCTGTATTCAAATCAGAGCCCTCCAAGGGCTGCATGGGAAACATTCCCTCTCTGGGATTCAGTCTGTTCTAAGGACTGGACAGTGGGCAACCTCTGAACAAAGACAATTCCTGCATCTTTGAGGCTCTTGAGCATCTCATTGATCTTAGGGAATAGCCAGGCACATGCCAGCCTCCTCAGAGGCAAATACTCCAGGGAACAACATTCCTATTGACAACAGATGCCTGTGAGTGGGAAGCGCCGTTCTCTTCCGAGAATTTGATTTCATTCAAGGCTACTGAAGAAAATTTGTTTTTTAAAACATGATGGATTTTTCCAGATGATATCCAGGTTTCCCAGCAACTTAAGAGACCTGCTACATTTTATACTTAGTGTATCCACTCCTTGCAAACAACAAATCATAGAGATTGCAACCTTCCCCATGTTGAAATAACTTTCCTCTAACTGATGTCCTTATCGCCTTATTTCAAGCTGTTCCCACAAAACTCGCCCTGATCTTCTTCTTTGTGCATTTGTTTATTTGTACATTCAACACATGCATTTATTTCACATGAAAAAAACTATCACATTCCAGGCACTGGGCAAACTATTGCGGATACCAGGGTGTACAAGACAGATATACTTCCTACCATCAAGGGGCTTAGCAGGGAGGGCTAACCAGTTCTTAGAGGCTAGGGAGTATAATTTGCAATGGAAAATCACAGAGCAATATGGTGGGTATTCTCAGCAGGGTCTGGAGATGAGGTGGGACATCTAGGCAGACTGTGGGGGCAGGGAACATCTTCATCAGCAGATGGAGTGTAACCCAAGACCTAAGGATGAGCAGTACTGGGCCAGGGGAAGAGGTAGGGCAGAGCGTTCCAGGCTATGCAGATGCGGTCCACTGGCATTCCATATCTACTTCAGCCTCCTCTAGTGTGTTAGTCTGGAAAGCTAAAAGCCATGTTTTCTAGGTTTCTTTGTAGTATGAGTTCTGAATGTGATTTTTTTCCATCAGTGCATTCCTACAGGGTTTGGAAATGGGAGTGCTGCAGTGGCCTCGCCTCCCTGCTTCTGCGGCTTCTGCTAGTTGGTAAGCTCCTTGTGGATGGAGGTCTGGCTGTCACAAGGCACCTCTTGATTTTGGTGGCTTCCTGGTCACTTCAGTTTCTAGCCTGTGGGTGTTTGCTGATTTTGGTGGGCTTTTGATCCTGGCAGAGAGCTGCTACAGAAGCAGCTTCCCAATTTGGCTGCCAGCTCCTTGATGACAGAAGAGACAAAAGCCCCTGAGGGGGCCAGAGCTATCTGTAGCTCTTGAGGTTGTTTTAGAGTCTCATTTTCCTGCTTACCATTGCTTCTGGAACTATATAATATCCTGCAATAAATAAATCCTTTTCTACTTAATCTAACTAGAATGGCTTCTCATTCCTATAACTGATCCCTAAACAACTTACAGACCATAGGAACTACATACGTAAATGTCCACTAGGAAGAAAGCTGGTAGCATTCCAAGGATGCCCCATGTGTCTGGGATAGAGCCATTTAAGGGAAAGAAGGACTGGAGGGACAAGAAAGTGTTAAATCATGGAGTGTCTTCTGAAGCAGGTTGAAAATCTCTATTGAAAAGGCAACTGACTGTTTTCAAGCAGTTTGACCCCAGAACCAGAATTGTACTTTTCAGACGCACTGCCCACTAAGTGGAAAAGAGATGGAAGGCCAGGAGTGAACACAAGAACACCAGTTGGAATCTACTGTGTTAGTCCTGGATTCAGAGCATGCCTCATACATCAATACTTAATTCCATGTTGAAATACAGGTAGTTAAAATTAAGGGATTCTTAAGTTTTTTATTTATGTAAACATTAAATCTTTCTTACGCCCTCTTCTCACTTATTCCAAATAGACTGTGACCACCATTCTTTCCTTGTTTTCTTTTTCTTTCTTTCTTTTTTTTTTTTTTTTTGGAGATGGAGTTTTGCTCCTGTCGCCCAGGCTGGAGTGCAATGGTGTGATCTCAGCTCACTGCAACCTCCGCCTACCGGGTTCGAGTGATTCTTCTGCCTCAGCCTCCCGAGTAGCCGGTATTACTGGTGCCCACCACCACGCCTAGCTAATTTTTTTTTTTCGTATTTTTAGTAGAGACAAGGTTTCGCCATGTTGGCCAGGCTGATCTTGAATTCCTCAGGTGATACACGCACCTAGGCCTCCTGAAGTGCTGGGATTGCAGGCATGGGACACACTGCCCAGCAGAGTGTGACCACCATTTTAACCATCAGTGTGCAGTATTTCTTGGCAACTTTGCGTGTTCTTTCAACCCAAGGTCACAGCCGCTGTAAGGAGGCCCTCTCCATGGCTTCCTTGTGTTCTCCCTCTTCCTTCCTTCCCTCTCTCTCTCCCTATGTAGCCTCTGTTACAGTAACTACTCTCTCCCCTGTTCCTTTCTCCCTGTTGTAATTAGCTCTGGGATCCTGTGCTATCTTTTTTTTTTTACCACGTGGTTTCCCTATATCTCACCCAAATCTTTACAAGTAGTCCTTTTACTAAGCCCTTCTCAAATTACCTAATTTGAATGTGCCATCTGTTTCCTGCTGGGACCTTGATGGATACACTAAGTCATTTGTCATGTAGAATTTTCCTACATTTTGGGTTTGGTTAATTGTCTCTTTGTCATATCATTTAACAAATTTCTTTATCCTCTAGATTTCCTGCCAACTGGTAGTTAGACCTAGAGGGCTTGATGAGATTCGATTCAAGGTGTTTTTGGCAGGTGGTGTGGGAGCAGCAATATTTCATAGGCGGCTTCTTTATACTTCTACAGCATGTAATTAGAACCCACCTAAAATCTGATTGCCCATTTTTTTTGCTGTTTTTTTTTTTCTTCTGGCAGAGAGATTGTTGTCAGCTTTCTATTTTAATTTTAATTTTATTTTTTATTTCAATAGTTTTTGGGGAACAGGTTTTTTTTGTTACACGGATAAGTTCTTTAGTGGTAATTTCTGAGATTTTGGTACACTTTTCACCCAAGCAGTGTACACTGTACCCAATGTGTAGTCTTTTATCCTTCACGTCTTCCTCCTGAATCCCCAAAGTCCATTACATCATTCTTATGGATCTGTGTCCTCATAGCTTGGCTCCCATTTATAAGTGAGAACATATATTTGGTTTTCCATTTCTGTTTTACTTCACTTAGAATAATGATCTCCAACTTCACCCAGGTTGCTGCAAATGCCATTATTTTGTTCCTTTTTATGACTGTGTAATATTCCACAGTGTATATATACCACATTTTCTTCATCCATTCATTTTGGTCAATGGGCATTTAGGCTGGTTCCACATTCTTGCAATTGCAAATTGTGCTGCTACAAACATGTATATGCAAGTATCTTTTTCATATAATGACTTCTTTTCCTCTGAGTAGATAATCAGTAGTGGAATTACTGGATCAGATGGTAGTTCTACTTTTAGTTCTTTAAGGAATCCCCACACTGTTTTCCATAGTGGTTATACTAGTTTACATTACCACTAGCAGTGTAACAGTGTTCCCTTTTCACCACATCCATGCCAACATTTATTATTTTTTTAATTTTTAAATTATGGCCATTCTTGCAGGAGTAAGGTGGTATCTCATTGTGGTTATAATTTTCATTTCTCTGATAATGTAAGGATGTTGAACATTTTTTCACATTTGTTGGCCCTTTGTATATTTTCTTTTGAGAATTGTCTATTCATATCACTTGCCTACTTTTTGATGGGGTTATTTGTTTTTTTCTTGCTGATTTGATTTCCCTGTAGATTCTGGATAGTAGTCCTTTGATGGTTGCATAGTTTGCAAATATTTTCCCCCATTCAGTGGGTTGTCTGTTTACTTTGCTGGTTATTTATTTTGCTGTGTAGAAGCTTTTTAGTTTAATTAGATCCCATCTATTTACTTTTGTTTTTGCTTCATTTGCTTTTGCATTCTTAGCCATGAACTCTTTGACAAGAAAACATCTAGAAGAGTTTTACCAATGCTATCTTCTATAATTTTTATGGTTTCAGGTCTTAGATTTTCTTCAATCCATCTTGAGTCGATTTTTGTAGAAGGTGAGATATGAAGATCCAGTTTCATTCTTCTGCATGAGGCTTGCCAATTATCCCAGAACCACTTGTTGAAAAGGTGCCCTTTCACCACTTTATGTTTTTGTTTGCTTTGTCAAAGATCAGTTGGCTGTAAGTATTTGGCTTTATTTCTTCGTTCTCTATTCTGTTCCAATGGTCTATGTACCTTATTTTTATACCAGTACCATACTGTTTTGGTAACTACAGCCTTGTAGTATAGTTGGAAGTCCAGTAATGTGATGCCTCCATATTTGCTATTTTTGCTCAGTCTTGCTTTGGCTATGTGGGATCATTCACATAGCACATGGGGAGGCTGACTGCCCCACCCTAATCTTAAGCAAATGGGGTCTTTACTTGGCTGGCACCATGTTGTCTGTTCCTCACTGTGGACATGGCTAACAAGCAAAGGGAAAATGTAGCCGCCATGTTGGATCATGCCTAGCCCTTAGGTAGCCTTTTCTTAATGGCACAGCTTCCAGTATTCACCTGTACAAGCTTCCAGCTTGCTTGTGTATGTCTGCAGCTCAATTTTACAGGCTGCTCTTTGTTAGAAAAGAAAATGATTTTGAGTCTGCTTTTCATTAAAAAGAAAACCTTACCAAGGACTCCCTTAGCCTCATTATCTGACTGAATAATTTCTTCTTAACTCATATATCATTGCTTTCTTGAATGGTGGTTCTATTAGCAGTGAAGTTGTCACATGGACACACTCAAAACTTCTGGTTAGTCAGGATGTTGCAGGCAGTGGAATTAGGTGTTGTCTTCTCCTTCCTGGGATCAGGGTTATTCTGTCAAGAGCTGCTGTCATGGCCTGGGATGGGTGGTCTCCATCCAAGAGATAGCACTTCCAAGAAAACACCAGCTGTGGTGGTGCTAGGGGGCTCTAAACTTGCCCTGAGATAACCAGGGTAAGTATTTTGGTTTCTCAGGTAATGGGTGGGGCCATAAAGCTCCCAAGAGTTTCTTTATTTTGTATTTGGCTACCAAGGTGAGTAGAGAAATACCATCAGGTGGGGACAGGATTAGGCAGGTCTGCACTCAGATTCTCCTTGGGTGGGGCTTACCATGGCCACTGTGGTGGGTGGGTGGTGGTTCTTAGGCCAATGGAACTATGTTCCAGAGGGGATTATGGCTGCCTCTGCTGTGTCCAGGGAAGTGATGGATAGTTGGTAGTGAGAGCCTTCATCCAGCTCCCACACAGTTGGAGAGATTGATCTCCCACCGCAGTGCCCTGCTCAGACCTTGCCCCAGGCCATGAGCTACCCAGCTGAGAATAAACACAGCTTCCAGACCACACTCCTCCCCATCTGCCCACTCTATTGGTGGCAGCTCCTGTGCTTACTCACATCCACAGCAGCTCCTGATCATTCCCCAGACTCCACCTAAGAAAATTTGTGCCCAGTCGAAACCACTGCCAATTTCAGCTGGGACCTTTCTTCATTCCATGACAGTGTTCCAATTCCACTGAATGCCTTCCCCAAGGGTCCCAGTGAGATATAGTCAGGGATGGCTTCCTTAAGCTCAAGCTGGAGACTGGGAATATGTGCAAGGCACTTCCTGCTGCTACTTTCACTTTTATATTTTATGCAACCCCCTAAATCTGTTTCATCTCTAGGTAAGGTTAAATCCTTCTCCTGTGATCTGGATTTTCAGATTCCCCAGTGGGGATATGTGTTCAGAGGCAGGTTTTCCTCCTCTCACACTTTGGGACCTCACAGTTTTTTTGCCTCTTTCATGGAATTTGCAGCAGCGTGCCACTTCCTTCAAAAAATCTGTGAATTCTTTTGGTTTTCCTGGTATGTTCCTGTGGTGGTTCCTGGAGCAATAGATCATGGTGTGAGTCTGCACACACTATTCTGTCCATCCATGTGGGAGCTGCACATTAACCCTCTCTCCTGTCCACCTTCTTCCCCGCTTCTTGTCCTAATTATCCAATTTTGAGTAATGTTGAGGTTGATCTATGGGTTCAGGTGTTTCAGCCTTATTGATGCATTAAAATGTTACTCATCATTTCTCACCTAATGATTTTTTTGCAGTCACTGATGATTGCTGACTACATCCACTATTTCTTTAAAGATTTGCAAAATGATGATTTTCTAATTCTACCCTTCCTTCTGCACCTATTAGCTGGGTTTCTTCAATAAAGAACTTTCCCTCATCAACTAAAAAGCTTCTTTCAAGGTTTTCTTTTTGGTTTGCTGTGGGTTCACTAAGATGTGACAGATACGACTAGATACAGGGACTGCAGGGTGCTTTTTCTCTGTTGCTCCCTCACATAGCTGCTGTTGTCATCAAGTACTTTTATTCTACATATTGTTGTTGTTGTTGTTTTCATTTTGATGTTTCATTCCAATTTCATTTATATCATCAGTAAAAAAAGAATTCCCCATAAATTAATCTCTTCCTTACTGTCTTTCTTTCCTATTTTATTTACTTATTCATTTTTTTTGAGACAGGGTCTCACTCTGCCATCCAGGCTGGAGTGCAGTGGCACACTCATGACTCAATGCAGCCTTGACCTCCTGGGCTCAAGCGATCTTCCCACTTCTCCCCTCAGTCTCCACAAGTAGCTTGGACCACAGGTGCACGCTTCCAAGTTTGACTAATTTTTTTATTTTTTCCAGAGACGGTGTATGCCTGTGTTGCCCAGACTGGTCTCAAACTCTTGGGCTCAAGTGATACTCCCACTTAGGCCTCCCAAAGTGCTGGGATTGCAGGCATGACTCACTGTGCCCGGCCAAATTAATCATTTTCTTTTCTGCATTCTTTTCAGTGTCTCTTCATTCTTTTCTGCGTCTCTGACTTCCAACCTGGAATCTGATTTTCAGCCCTAAATTTCCTGGCTACAGCATTGGCAAATTCTGTTTTCCCATGGAGGGCAAATAAAACATCTGACCAGGCCTAAAGACTTCATTTATTTTCTTCATTCTTTTATTTGCCTGTATAGAGGCTTTTTCCCGGTCACCCTCAGTGGGATTTCCTTTATCTTCTGTAACAGCTGGAGCACATCAAAAACATTGAAATTGGCATTCTAGGCCATAGTAAGTATTCAGTAAGTACTTTATCTTGTTTACTTTCTTTGGATATTCTTTCTTATCAAACCATCTCTGATATCTCAGTCTCGGATACAAGTCTCTCTGCCTTTAACCATTGTTTCAGTTAGGACTTGCATTAACTGCAAACAAGTAAAAACTCAACCATATTTTATAGTGTGCAGCCTCTAAGCACCTCCTTACTATGTCTGTACTATGTTGGACATGGTGTCATGCTGAACTTGGGAGTTCAATTTTTGTTTTTAGAGCTAGACCCTAAGAAACAAGAAACAGATGATTCTGCACTGTTATCCCAACATCTCACTCATAAAACCTTCTGTTTCAGAGAACTCAGCCCTCAGGTTGGGCTTTCTTCTCACTCTGTCTCCACTGCCCTAAACCTCAGTACAAAAGGAGCTTTCTGTTACCCATTCCTGTCTGATAGACACCCCTTTATTTTTTACCTTCCTTCTTTTGTGCTCTGTAGATTTCTATGTTCCAGGTGGTTTCCTCTGTTATCATACTTGGATACTAAGTACCATGTGGTGTAGAGAAGCTAGAGATTCAAGAAAAAGGAAACTACCCTGGAGATGGTCTATTCAGATGAGAGGTGGGTGGGTGGGTGGATGGTTATTACATGACTTGTCCCATATCATCAGTCCTTATGTAAAGAGTCCAGGACTCCAAGCCAGATCTTCTGATCACTCTTTCTGTTGTATCTTTTGGTTTGAAAATCCAGTTCTCCAACTTCCCAACTTTCTCAAACGCCATTCATCCTGGAAAGCTTTCTCAGAGGGTAATTATGTGCTTGAGAACCCTGAGCTGTTCAGATGTGAGGAGATGCATCCCAAGGTGTGCAGAGCAGTCATTTGCCTTGTGGGCTTCCCAGTACCCGGTGCTCTGCAGAGCCAGCTAATTAAAGGCCATATCACAATTATGGAAAATCACAAGGCAGCAGCTTGATCAGATTTTCATGTGGAACTCTGTTTCGTTCCCCTCATTTTTGCCCAAGGTGACTGGGAGAAGAATTAAGTCTCGTGGCCATTAAAGTAGAGTTTGTTCTTATATTTAATTCCCTCTTCCCTGAAATCTTGATGCCTGAATCCTAAATGCCCAGGCAATGCTTAGATGTCTACTCAGCATTTTGAATTTAGTGTCCAAAAGGAACTCCTGATTTCAACTCTATCTCTGTTCCTTCCCTATCTTCCCCATCTGGCAACGCATTCTACTAAATCTTGGAATTAACTCTCCTCTTTTTCTCATTCCTGACATTCACTCAGACAAGTGATGAACAGGCTTTATCATTGTCTCTGCAGCATTTTCAGAACCTGAGCTTCTCATCACCTCCAAAGCTACTACCTTTTTCCCAGTCACCATCATCTTTGCCTGCACTATTTCAAAAGCTTCTGACTGGTTCCTCTGCTATCACTTTTGCCCACAGAATTAATTAGTCTCTGTGTGCCTGTGTGCATACTCATACAACTTAGTCACTCTAACAAAGACCCAAATAAACAGTGGCTTAAACAAGACAGGAGTTTGTTTCTCACTCATGTAGCAACCTGCGTGGAAGCAGTCCAGGACTTATGTGTCAGGCACCCTGTTTTCATGGTTCCACCCTACTTAGGGTATTTCCCTTGCTCATATGGTCCAGTATTGCTCACCTCCACATCTGCTTTCTGTCCAGTAGGGAGGAAGACCTAGGGAAGAGGAGGGCATGCCCCCTTCCTTTAACTGCCTGGCCCACAAATTGTGCCCACCACTTTCATTTGTCTGCCAATGATCAGAATTTTGGCCAATCACCACATCTAGCTACCTGGAGGCTGGAAAATCGAGACTATTTCTGGGCATCTAGGAGTCCAGCTAAGAATCACAGCTCTGTTGCTACAGATAATGTGTTGAATAGATACTGAGGTTTCTGTCCTTCATTCCCCCTGGTTTGTTTTCCCTCCAGTGGCCAAAGAGAACAGCATAGAGATTAGGACATGTCACTCAATAAATGACAGGATGGCACACAACAAATATTTGTCTAGCGCCCCATTTAATAAATTCCAAGTCACAAGAATCAGACTTCGATTCTAGTCTGCACTAGCTGGAAGAGACCCCAGATAATATTTAGTGCATGATTTTCAAAATTATTTTAGGCTATATATGTATATATAGTTAGAGAAAATTTCATAAGGAAGCCTACTATGTAAAGTGGAGAAAAAGTCGGCTGCTGTTTTTGAAATCAAGGGCAACATGGATTTATTTGCCTTTTCTTTTCTGCTTTAACCCAAAGCTGGTGCAGATTCAAAGTGCCATTCCCAGAGGTCTATGGACCACAGTTTGAAACAGTTAATTCCAGCAGAACATCTTCATTTTCCCGATGAGAAAACAGACACCCAGGGAACAACTGGAGTTGCAGCTTACTGAGCTCAGTGCCTCACATGCTTGAGCTAACTTTCCCAAAGAGGGGATCCCGGCCATGGAAGAAAGCCTGCCTCCTGACTGCTCACTCTCCCAGACGCACCAAGCTATGTGCCCATCAGAGGGAATCCCAGCAGATTGATTCCTGCAATAACTTCATGCTCTCCTTAAAAAAGAAAAAAAAAAAAAAAAAAAAAGCATCCAGGCACGGTGGCTCACGCCTATAATCCCAGCACTTTGGGAGGCCGAGGCGGGTGGATCATGAGGTCAAGAGATCGAGACCATCCTGGTCAACAAGGTGAAACCCCGTCTCTACTAAAAATACAAAAATTAGCTGGGACT